>NW_024412394.1:14531834-14747045 GCF_014898765.1 Herpailurus yagouaroundi | reverse complement strand
ATTAATTTTTTTAAAGAACCATCTCTCAGTTTCACTGACCTTTCCTAGTTCTTTTTTTAGTTTCTGTATCACTAATTTCTGACCTAATCTTTATTATTTCCTTCCTTCTGCTGGTTTTAGGTTTTGTTTATTGTTATATTTCTAGCTCCTCTAAGTGTAAATCTACGTTGTTTATTGGAGTTGTTTTTTTTTTGTTTTTTTTTTTTGTTTTTTTTTTTTTTACTTCTTGATGTAGACCTATAATTGCTATAAACTTCCCTCTTCAGGACCCCCTCTACTGCATCCCAAATGTTTTAGACCATTGGGTTTTCATTTTCATTTGTTTCCATGTACTTTGTAATTTATTCTTCTTCCTGTTTGACACATTCATTATTTAGTACCATGTTATTTAAATTCCATGTATTTGTGACCTTTCCGGATTTTTTTCTTGTGGTTAACTTATGGTCTCATAGTTCCATAGTGGTCAGAAAAGATGCATGGTATGACTTTCATCTTCTTACAGTTGTTGAGGCTTGTTTTGTGAGCTGATATGTGATCTATTCTGGAGATTGTTCTGTGTGCCCTTGAAAAAGGTGTTTATTCTGCTGTTAGGGAGAAATGGTCTGAATATATCTGCTAAATCCACTTATCCTAGTGTGTCATTCAAAGTCATAGTTTCCTGGTTGATTTTCAGTTTAGATGATCTATCAATTTAAGTAGGGTGTTAAAGTCCACTATTATTATTGTATCATTATCAACTAGTTTATGTTTATTATTAACTGTTTTATGTATTTAGGTGCAGCTATGTTGGGTGAATAAATGTTTACAATTATTATACTTTCTTGTTGGGTTTTCCCTTTTATTTTTATGTGGTGTCCTTCTTTGTCTCTTGTTACAGTCTTTGTTTTAAAATCTATTTTGTCCAATATAAGTATTGCTACTCTGTCTTTCTTTTGACATCCATTTTTATGGTAAATGTTTCTCCATCCCCTCATATTCAAACACAGGTGTCTTTCCATGTTATACAAGACTCTTATAGGATACTTTCTTTATCCATTCTGTCACTTACATGTTTTTATCGGAGCACTCAGTCCATTTGCAGTCAAAGTAATTATTGATATGCATTTATTGCCATTTTGTTACTTGTTTTGTGGTTGTTTCTGCAGATTTTCTTTGATCCTTTCTTGTATTTCTGTCTTTCATGGTTTGCTAATTTTCCTTAGTTATACATTTGGATTTCTTTCTCCTTATTCTCTGCATATTTTTAGTAATATTCTATTTCTGGTTATAATTAGGTTTGTATATAACCTCTTCTGCATATAGCACTCTGTATTCACTTAATCGTCATTTAAGTCATTTGAACTCATTCTTTACTCCTCCCACATTTTAGGTTTATGGTATTATATTTTACATCTTTTGTGTGTATGTGTGTGAGCTCCTTGACTATTTTTTTTTACAGAAATATTTATTTTTACTTCTTTGTGTCTCTTATCTTTATACTGCCACTTTTGGTCTTTTCTTTCCACTCAAAGAGACCCC
Organism: Herpailurus yagouaroundi; assembly: GCF_014898765.1. Lineage (NCBI taxonomy): Eukaryota > Metazoa > Chordata > Mammalia > Carnivora > Felidae > Herpailurus > Herpailurus yagouaroundi. The sequence continues at coordinate 14,745,527 of NW_024412394.1, read as the reverse complement.
TTAATATTTCTTGCAGGGCTCATTTATTGGTCATGACCTCCTTTAGTTTTTGTCTAGGAAACTTTCTCTTCTCTATTGTAAATGATGGCCTTGCTGCATAGAGTATTCTTAGCTACAAGATTTTCTGATTTAGCAATTTGAATATATTATGCTGGTCCCTTCTGGCTTGGAAAGTTTCTGCTGAAAAATATTGTGATAGCATTATGGGTTTCCCTTGTCTGTAATTGTGTTGTTTTGTCTTGCTACTTTAAATATATTTTTTTCATCACTATATTTTGCCGTTTCAATTGCAACATTTGGTGTGGATCTGCTTTGGTTTATTTTGTTGAACGTCCACTGTGCCTCCTAGATCTGGATATCTGTTTTCTTCCCCAGGTTAGGAAAATTTTCAGCCATTATTTCTTCAAATAAACTTTCTGCCCCCTTTCCTCTCCCTTCTTCTTCTGGGGCTCCTGTAACATGAATGTCCTTAAGTTTGATGGAGTCCTTAAGCTCCCTAGATCTATTCTCATTTTTTATCACTTTTTTTTCTCTCTTTTATTCATCTTGATTTTATTTATCTTGATTATGTTTCTTCTAGGTTATTGATTCATTCCTCTGCTTCTTTCATCCTTCGGTTCCTTCCATCAAGCTGTTTTCTATTTTGTTTATTGAGCCTTTTATCTCAGTTACATTATTCCATATTTCTGTGTTAAGGGTCTCACTGATACATTCCATTCTTTTCAAGTCCAGTGAGTATCTTTATGATTATTACTTTAAGTTTTCTCAAACATGTTAATTATATCTGTTTCACTTGGGTGTCTTGCCATGGCCTTGTCCTGCTCTTTCATTTGCGACAGATTCCTCTGTCTTCCCATTTTATCTTAGTCTCTGTGCTTGCTTTGCTGTCCCCCTCTGGGAGGGAGACAGAGGAAAGGGTGACTAGGAAGGACAGTTCCACCTAAGCATGGACAGGCAGGGCTTATGTAAGCAAGTTAGGTAGCAAGTTTTGGCACTCTGCTGGTTCCCACAGGTGGCCCTGTGTTTATGATCAGGGGTTGAGGAGAGAAATGACACTGGCTAGATCCTTAGTTTCTGGAGTGGTCTTTCTCTGACTTCTGTCTCTTTAGGACATGTCCTAAGGTGAGAAAATAACCTTCTCACTCTGTGCCTTATGCGTTCTTCAGATGGCTATTTTTATGCTATATGTCCACAGGCTATTTGCCTTTCTTTTTCTCCAAGAGCAGCCCCAGTGACCTCCAGGCTTTCCCAAGTCATGTCTGCTGACCTTTAAAACTGTAGACTTTAAGCCCCGCTGGTTGCAAGAACTCACAAAATTCAGCCACTCTTGCTTTCCAAGCCAGTTGCTATCAAGATTCTTCTACTCTGTGCACCTCCCTATGTGTTAGTCTGTCTCGCCTTTCTCCACAACCGTGGCCCCCTGCCCACTTCAACAGCCAAGATCTGTTTCCCTCCCAAAGTGTGTCTCCTTCCTTCCTACCTTCTTTGATGTGGCATCTTCTCTACCTTTAGTCATGGGGTTATCCTGCCAGTCTTCAGGTCAATTTCTGGAGTGTTTAGGATTATTTGATAGTTATCTAATTGTATTCTTGGTACAGGACAAGCTTAGGCTCCTCCTACTCTGCTGCCATCTTCCCCTCCATCTCTGGTATGCTATTCTTAAAGTAAGGTAGAAGTATATATATTAAAATACACATGATGTATACATTTGTATAAAATAAATACAAAGGATAAACATAAAACCTAAAAACTGGATAGTTACAAGGGGTAGATGGGTAAAGAGTAGAAGTAAGATAGGTTGCAGATAGTAGGAATAAAAAGGGAGTGGCACTTTTTGAATATATCTTTTTAAATGGCTACAATTCTTACAAATGTATTAATATTCCACACAGTCTTCACAAATAAAAAAAAAACTAGGATGTTGATGTCATATGGAATGTGAATACAAACAATAACAAATGAACCTTAATTGTGTTAAAAATGAAAAACATAAACACACTAAAAGTAGTGAGGTATAAAGAACTAACCTAAGTAACTTTAGAAAACAATACCTTGTCTGGACATTATAAATCTAAAGACAAAAATAATTATTAATAAATAATATAATCTATGTAATGAATGTTTCTCATAAGGGTGTTACCAATTTTTAAACTATTTTATATGTGTGCCAGGATTGAACAAATACATAAATATAGTATAAATAATAAGAGCCCGTCCCACAACAATGGAAAAGAAGTTACAAATACCATAAAGGAGAAAGCTAAACTGAGGTCTGTGGTTTTGGATTGAAATCAATAAATGGACCTGCTTATGTGGGTTAGTTTTCAAACATTTATTTCCTAGAATTGTCTCTTAAGAGACTTAGAAGTCATGGCACACTAATAGCAATAAGAAAACTTAGTGATCAACTCTTGGTTTCTGTTACCATTCTCTAAGAAAAGAAACCAAGGCTCCTTGGAGAAGAGTTTAATCCTAAAGCCAGATTAGGGAAAATACAAGGCAAGTTTGAAATATTTGTGAGGTCACAATGTAAAGAAGAGATTTGGAAAAATGGAGCTTGTTGAAAAAATACAGAAGCCAACCTAAAAAATCTGAATAAGTAAATAAATTATAAATCAATGCATTATAAACCATAGAATAAGTATCCATGAGTCAATTCTGATACAAATAATCAAATAAATGAATGAGAAGAAAGAGCCCTTCCTTATAGTAGAATTCCAACTAGTAACTGTAGATGGAATAAAGGAAATAGAAAACCACTTCTTGGTAAATACTATAATAATGAGAAAACATCAAATAAATACAAGGGCATTTGACATTTGAAGGACATTTGACAAAAACAACTGATCAACACTCTTTAAAACTTTCAAGGAAAGAAAAGACTAAGAAGCTTTTACTGACAGCAGGGGTTTAAATATAAATAAATAAATGCAATGTAGGATTCTGGATAGTATCCTAGAATGAAAAAAAAATTTGAGAGGAAAAACTCTTGAAGTTAAATAATGTCTTTAGTTCAGGGATCAGATGCCTTGTTGCCTGTCTTTGTAAATAAGGTTTTATTGGAATATAATCACAGTCTTTCACTTAAATACTGGCTGTGACTGCTTTCATTCCTCAGTGTCTGAGTTGAGTAGTTGCAACAGAGATTGTATGGCCTGAAAAGCCTCCAGCATTTATTGTAGAAGCTTCTGATCTCTGATTTAGTTAATACTATTATACCAATGTTCATTTCTTGCTTTTGATAATTATACTGTGGTAAAGTAAGATATTAGTATTAGAGAAAGCTGGGTGAGACATTATATGAAAATTGTGCTGCATTATTTGGTAATTTTTCTATAATTCCAAAATGAGTTCAAAATCAAAAGTTTGAAAAAAGAGGGAAAGGAAGTGAGGAAAAGGTGCTCATATTATTTTTTATTTTTATTTTTTTTAATGTTTATTTATTTTTGAGACAGAGAGAGACAGAGTATGAACGGGGAGGGGCAGAGAGAGAGGGAGACACAGAATCTGAAACAGGCTCCAGGCTCTGAGCTGTCAGCACAGAGCCCGACGCGGGGCTCGAACCCACGGACCGTGAGATCATGACCTGAGCCGAAGTCGGACGCTTAACCGACTGAGCCACCCAGGTGCCCCAAGGTGCTCATATTATAATAATTACACCATTTTTAAGTTGTATAGATCTAATTCCTGTTTTAAGGGTCAAATGATAATCCATGATGTGGTTATATCACAATTTGGTTAACCATTTTACTACTGATGACCATTTATTCTATTTCATTTTACTACTAAAAATGCTGTAATAAACCCAAACAAACTTATAACTATTATGCGTAAATCATTTCTAGCTGAAGATCGAATGATGGCTGTCTGTAACAAAAATAATGAGTTATTTTGCCAAATGCTATTTACAAATGAAGCTTTATTAAGTTTAGTATTTTGTTAATTTAGGCTTTTCACACAATTTATCAGACATGGTACCAGATAAGGATTTCTTAATATGCACTGCTGCCATTCTAGGTAGAATAATTCCTTGTTGCGGGAGCTGTTCTCTTTAGGATCATCCCTCCATTCACTAGATGTCAGCAACGCCCAAATGTGTCTCCACATCGCCAAATATCCTTTGGCAAGTAAGATTGTTCGTAGGTGATTCTAAATGAAAGTATTACTTTATTTTCATTTGTTGTTATAAGAAAAATAGGCTGATATTGAAGCTTATTTATCAATGTAAACTTTTAATCAGTGTTGCCAAATAAAGCACAACTTAAAAATTAGCTGTTCCATTTAAAATATAATAATGAGAGAAATGATACATACATTTTCAAATTTGATTTTTGTCATTTGTTGATTCAGTATGATTACAACCTTGATAATGCACATAAGTAAATATGAGTATTTACTTAGGATCCTGCTCAGCTGTTGATTCAATTTATCCTAAATTATAGTATTATTTACAGCCATATAAGGGTATCTGAAATATCAATAGACTTCAAAAAGGGTTAGCAATAATGCAAATATAAATTACTTGTGAATTTGAAAGGCTTTGTATTATATCTGTAGCACAAAGAGAATAGAACAAGGCTTCAGAAGGAACATTTCTGGTTCGGCTGCACACTTGCTATATGAAATTGGGTAAGTTATGCAACTCCGGTGAGCCACAATTACATTGTCTGTCAAAGGAGACAATACAACCTCCATACCTGACTCATAAAGGCTTCAATTCCATACAACCAGCTTCTAGAATGATATCTGGTATGTATCAGGACCTCAATAAATAGTCACTGAATGAATAAATGAGTAGGGCATTTGTAGAAACTAAATGAGATAGTGTACTTGAAAAAAATATGAATATTTTTGCTGTTATAGGTATATTACCATATTTAAAATACTTGTGGGAGAGCCAGGCTTTGCCAACTTTTCCCGTAATAATTAGGAATATCAGAAGAATTTACTGTGGGAAAGACAAAATGAAATCACAAAATCCCCAACCATCTCCTCAAGATTCAAGTAGAGAAGTGTATTTATCTTTTGTATACTAGTTTCTACTTACACTTCACAAAAAGGGGAATGAGTCAGTTAAGCATGCATAGACACATGATAAAAATAATAACCAAAACAAACAAAAAAATCCACGATGACTTTCAAGAACTAAACACCATTTTGATAAGAAATAGATATGGTTATGATTTGGACTTAGACTAGACACCTGTCATCAAAGCAGACATTAATGTCTGAAATCCTTGAAGTAATCTAAAGGAGGGTTCATCCAGGTACAGATGTCAGAATCAGGTCACACAAAAGGGATGATGTTCAAAGTTTAGCAGCAGCTGTGCAAACCAATTAGTGACCAGGCTGTCCTAGACACCAAAATGCTGAATGTTTTTTCAAGACTGGACAATCAAGAACCAGGCAGTGTGTAGAAACTGAGTGAGCAGGGCAAGTGAAGCATAGAAATAGACATAAGTCGCTGGTAACAAGAAAGAACACTGACAAAGGAGGCAGAGCATTGCCGTGGGCTCTGGACTTTTGTATGGTTTCTGTCACGAGAGGAATCAATTCCAGCCTGGCTAGTCTTAGATGAGACAGTAATTAGGAAGAACTGTTTGGGGTTGTGTGGGCACAGGTAGAAGCAGGGAAAGTTTGACATGAGACACGTCACACTATATTGACAAGAAAGACCAATCTGAGACTCTTTCAAAGTTGGATTTTTCTAAACTTTTTAAAATTTTGATCCAGGGATGATCCACTGCACAATAAGGTCATATCAGAGAATTCTTGTGTAGATGCCTCTTTGGGAAGCTTCCGTGTATTAATTAAGGTAGATATTATACATATAGAATCCTTACTTTACAAATTTAGAGAATGAGGCACCCAGATGTTAAATAACTTCCCTTAAGCCACACAGCTAGAAAGCAATTCTGGGATTCAAAGCAGAGAATTCAGGTAGGAAAACAGCTAGTACAAAAGCACGTGCCACAAGTTTGGAGTTTCAGAAAGAAGGCCAATGCAGTGGGAGCAGAGTGTAGTAAGGGGAGAATACTAGGTGCCTGTACCGTGCTCTTCCTTTAAAACCCTCCATGTTATCTGATCCTTACTCATTTTTTTTTCTATTAGATTCCTACATTTGCTGAAAGTAAATTGATGAGCTACAGATTTTGACAGGTTTAAATTAGCACTGATAGAGACACAGCTATATAACCCAAAGATTTTTCAATATGAGTGTGTCCTCTGCCATGCTTGTGTCATGCTTACACTCTCTTATCTTACATCCCTCTAAAAAATATTGCCTTCATAGACAACTCCCAGAGAGTTTTACTCTTGACTTCATTTCTACATGATTTCCATGTTTGTTTATCATGTTTGTAATTGAAACTTCACTCATCTCTTCAAATTTGTTTATCTCAAACTTGACACTATATGATCTTTCCAAATTAGTTTCTTTCAATAGTGCCTTTTCTGTGACATTGCGACTGTTCTATTACAGAATAGGGCATCCTGGGTTTTTTTGGTTTTGGGGTTTTTTTAAGTTTTGTCTTTCTTCAATCTCTTCTATCTAATCATACCTCTTTTTCTCCTTCTTAAATATTTTTGCATTACCCATTCCTTTAATTTAGTCATCATGGGCTCATTTATATCCTTAACCTTTTATTTAAAGACAGATCATAGGGGCGTCTGGGTGGCGCAGTCGTTAAGCGTCCGACTTGCGGTCCGTGAGTTCGAGCCCCGCGTCGGGCTCTGGGCTGATGGCTCGGAGCCTGGAGCCTGCTTCCGATTCTGTGTCTCCCTCTCTCTCTACCCCTCCCCCGTTCATGCTCTGCCTCTCTCTGTCTCAAAAATAAATAAACGTTAAAAAAAAAAAAATTAAATAAATAAATAAATAAATAAATAAAGACAGATCATAAAATGTTGGCTTCTGACTTAGCCGGTAGTTAGTCTTTCTGCCTCAGCCTTTTTCTGCCCTTAGAAGTTCATCCTGTATCTTTCTGCCAGATTCATCTTCCTTTTTCAATCAGTTGCTCCAGTACTATATTTATTTATTTTAACACACTGAACATAAATACCGTTACTAATATCCCTTTATCCTGAGCTGTTTCATACTTGTACGGCTATAGATAAGAAAGCATAAATTGTTCCATCTTGCTCCTCATTATCTTTTGGGACACTGATATTTCTCATAGACAAAAATGGAGGTGGATTTAATGTTTATATTAGACATGCTTATTTTAAGGATTGAAATAACTTGCTTGAAAATGCTTCGTAAATAACAAGCAAAAACATAGTTATCATTGAGGGTTTTTAAAAGGCTAATATTGTGAGACAGATATTATGTACTAATTTGACATCTTGCTTTCCCCCTCCACCCAATTGCACAACGCATCCCAGGGATCCATGCCTTCCCAGCTTCACTTGTAGCCAGCATGTACATGTGATGCAATCCTGGTCAATGGAATGAATAAGAAAAACTGCAAAAGGAAAAAAAGATTTCTGGAGAGGTTTTCTTTCTCAACAAAGAAGAAGTGTGCAAAGATAGTATGACCCTTGTGTTTTTCTGTCTTAAGATGGTGTTGTGTGAGAATGTGGTATCTAGGACTGTGGTACTTATCTTGCAAATGAGGGAGAGGGTCATGCAATGGAACAAAGAATGCAACGTGGTCACTGAGGATATTTATCAGCTGGTGTCAACAAAACAAAATGTATTCTCTCACAGTCTTTTTTTCTGTTTGACACTTAATTAAATAGTCCGGTCCTCGCAGTTGAAAACTTCCCATCCGATACTTATTTCTACTGCATTCTTGATAGTGCCTACTGCTGGTTTATGCATTCAATAAATTATGGTTGCTCAACTAATGATTACTCTTTAAGGTGCTTGTGAAATGTTAGAACAATCAGGAGTTTCCTTGGACAGTCAAAAGGAAGCGTCATATAAGGTGAAAAGGCATTAACAAATTAACATAACCATGTACTATAGCAGAATTCCACCAAACTAAGGTTTAAATAAACAAGACTTAAAATTACAGCATTGCTATAGGCAATAAGGAGCTATGATAAAATCTAAAATTATGATCTAATACGATGCTTCCCAACTGTGATATGACACACTAACATAGTACAATTCCACAGCTTCATGCCTAATATCTCTTCATTCCCTTAATGGTCAATTCCCTTAATTAATACTGTTGAAATTTTTTCTACTTGTTTTCATTCCTACTGGAGTGTCATTGTATTATAAATTAAATTTAGAAACAATGACCGGGGATATTCTAGAAACACTAAAACATATGACTGAATAGTCCATGATGTTCCTAAAAAATAGTCCTTAGAAAATTTAATGCCTATTATTATGAATTAGTGTCACCAAAAGAAAACTACTCTCTCAGCCTCGGAGAAGGTTTAACAGTCTATGACCCTAGTATAAATAGCATCAAATATATTTTACCAGGTAGGAAATTATTTCTGAAGCATTGCTTTTCCATATTTTATAAGACTGATTTTTAGCTCTGAGCAAAGTGTGAAATTGTTGTTGTTATTCTGACTAGTTGATAAAAGACCTTTCTATATGATTGCACTAAATTTGGTTAAGTTGCTGGCAGAAAAGCTGATTCTATGCCAAAAATAATTTTGCAAACCATGAAACTGCTTAGAAGCATAGAAGTTATCTACATTATCTGACCAAACTGAAGTTTCAGTTTGCAAACACAGCTGGAAACCTCTGAAAGCAACTTCCAGATGTCATGACAGAGCGCCTTCCAGATTTTGAACAGCTCCTGTCAAAATGATAACTGGGAAATAGACACTATGCTTGTGGGAAATTGAATTTATTTCTTATCTCATAGTTGCCAAGCTTCAGTAGTTTCACAACACAGGAAGGACAAAGGTTTATAATTATCTGTCTGTACTTCATGATCATATGGGGTTTTAGAGATTCTGCTGGATCTCATTAGTGTAGTGACTCTGTTACGCTAAGTATAAATGTGAGAAAGTCAGCATGCAGAGGTCTGGGTTTCAACTTCAAAGTTTTGAATAAGTACCTGGAGATAGGACCCAGGGGTCTAAATTTTTTTTTAATATTTTTTTTTCTAATAAAATTTATTTTTAGAGTACTTTGAGTTCACAACAAAATTGAAAGTAAAGTATAGGAATTCAAATATAACCCCTGTCCCTACACACATACAACCTCCCCATCAACATCCTGCACCAGAGCGGTACATTTGTTACGATCAATGAACTCGATTAACCCATCACTAATACCCATAGTACATAGTTTATGTTAGGGTCTGGTCTTGCTAGAGTACATTCTATTAGTTTGGGAAAAATGTATAATGGCATATATCTACAATACAGAATAGTTTTGCAGCTTTAAAAATGCTCTGTACTCTGCTTACTAGTACATCCTTCCCTTTCCCCCAACCCCTGACAACCATTGATCCATTTGTCGTCTCCATAGTTTTGTCTTTTCCAGAACGTCATATAGTTGGAATCATATAGTGTATAGCCTTTACATTGTTTTTTTGTTTGTTTGTTTGTTCATGAGTAATATACATTTAGGGTTCCTCCATGTCTGTCTATGGCTCGATGGCTCATTTTGTTTTAATACAGAAAAATAGTCCATTGTCTGTACATACCACAGTTTATCCACTCATCTATAGGTGAAGGGCATCTTGATTGAGCAAAGATCAATGAGCAAATTTATGAGCAAAGCTGCTATTAATATCTGTGTGCATGTTTTTGTGTGGTCATAAATTTTCAATTCCTTTTGTAAACACTAAGGAGTGTGATTGCTAAATTATATGGTGAGAGTGTGCTTAGTTTTATAAGAAAACAGAAAACTGTCTTCCAAAATGTATCATTTTGCTTAGTGAGTGTGCTTAGTTTTATAAGCAAACAGAAAACTATGTTCCAAAATATACCATTCCCACTGCCAAAACATGACAGTTTCTACTGGTCTGCATTCTTGTCAGCATTTGGCGTTATCAGTGCTTTTATTTTGGCCATTTTAATAGGGGTATCTCAATGTTTTAATTTACACGTCCCTAATGACATGTAATGATAAATATCTTTTCAAATGTTTACTTGCTAGCTCTACATAGATTTGTTGAGATGTCTTTTCAGATCTTTTGCTTATTTTTTAATCAATATTTTTTGTTTTATTTTTGAGTTTTTAGAGTTCTTTGTACATCAGGGGTGGGAAGGTCCTGTATCAGATATATTGTTTGCAAATATTTTCTCCCATTCTGTGGCATGTTTTCTCATTTTCTTGACATTGCCGTTCACAGAGTAGATTTTGATTTTCATGAAGTACAGATTATCAATTATTTATATCAATAATCATGACTTCATTGCAGTATCTAAAAAGACATCATCGTCCCAAAGTCATCTAGGATTCCTACTATGTTATCTTCTAGGAGTTTTGCATAGTTTTGCATTTTGCTTTGGTCTGTGATCTACTTTGAGTTATTCTTTGTGAAGGGTGAGTTAATTCTGTGTCTAGAATTTTTTTTTTTTTTTTTGGCCTCTGGCTGTCCAGTTGTTCCAGCACCATTTGATGAAGACTATCTCTTCTCCATGTATTGCCTTTGTTCTTTTTTCAAATGCCAGTTGACTGTATTTATGTAGGTCTTTTCTGAACTCAATTCTAGAATTCAGAATCTATTGATCTATTTATGTTCTAGTAGTCATTTATATCTTTTTTTTCTTAATTAGTCTAACTAGAGGCTTATTAACTTTATTAATCCTTTCCAAAAAACTGAGCTTCTGACTTTATCGATCTTCTCTATGGATCCCCAGTTTTCAGTTTCATTGATTACTACTGTAATTATTATTATTTCTTATGCCTACTTTGTATTTAATTTGATCTCCTTTTATACTTTCCTAAAGTAGAAGACTGCAGTATTGATTTTATATCTTTTTTTTTTTATTTTCTAAAAATGTAAATGTAGCTTTACATTAAGTCTAGAATTTAGATAGAATCGGTCCTCCAACTTTGTTTTTCTCTTTCAACATTGAGTTGGCTATCCTGGTCTGTTATATAAACTTTATAATCAATTTATCAATATCCACAAAATAACTTGCTGAGATTTTGATGGGAATTCACTAAAACTGTAAATAAAAATGTTTTTAATTTCAAATTCTACCTGTTCTTTGCTGGTATATAAAAAGGTAATTGACTTTTTTATATTAATATTGTGTTCTACAGCCTTTTTAAGTAGGTAATTAGTTTCAGAAATGTATATTGCTGTTGATTAATTAGATTTTTTTACATAGAAAATCGTGTCATCTGTGAACAAAAATGGGGTTTAATTTCTTCTTTCATTATCTGTACACACTATATGTTTTTTTCTTTTCTTTTTGCATTGATTAGGACTTCCAGGACAAGTTGGAAAAGTAGTAGTGAGAGGAGACATCCTTACCTTATTCCTGATGTTAGTGAGAAAGTTTGAGTTTATCTGTATTAAGTGTGAAGTTAACTTAGATTTTTGGTAAATGTTCCATCAGGTTGAGAAAGTTTCCCTCTATTCCTAATTTGCTGTGAGTTTTTAATCATGAATAGGTGCTAGATTTGTCAAATGCTTTTTTATGTATCTTGATATAATCATGTGATATTTATTTTTTAGCCCACTGTGATGTATTACACAATTTGATTTTCAGATATTGAACCAGCTTTGCATATCTGTGATAATTCCCACATGGTCATGGCATATGATTTCTTTATACATCAAATTATGGGATTGATTTAATGTGGTTTGAGTATTTTGTATCTATGTTTATAAGAAATACTGGTTTGTAGTTTTGTATTCCCTTATCTGATTTTTGTAATGTTGGTTTCATTGAATGAATTAGAAAATATTTTTGTTGTTATTTATGATGATACCATGAGAATTGGTATAATGTTGTTCCTTAAATGTTTGGTAGAATTCACCAGTGAAACCATCTGGGCCTTGTGTTTTCTGTTTTAAGAGGTTTAATTATTGCTTCAAATTCTTTAATAGATACAAACTTGTCTAGATTGTATCTATATTTTCTTGTGTGAGTTTTAACAGATTACATCTTTCAAGGAATCGGTCCATTTCATCTAAGTTGTCAAATGTGGGCTTACAGTTGTTCACAATATTTATTCCTTTTAAATGAATCCTTTTAAAGTCCATGAGATCTGTGGTGACACCTCTCTTTCCTTTCTGATATTAGTCATTTATGTCTTCTTTTTCTTCATAATTAGTCTAACTGGAGGCTTATCAATTTTATTAATCTTTTCCAAAAAATGAGCTTCTGACTTTGTTGATTTTCTCTATGGACTCCTACTTTTCAGTTTCTTTGATTCCTACTGTAATTATTATTATTTTTGGGACTTACTTTGTATTTATTTTTTTTTTCAACGTTTATTTATTTTTGCGACAGAGAGAGACAGAGCATGAACAGGGGAGGGGCAGAGAGAGAGGGAGACACAGAATCGGAAACAGGCTCCAGGCTCTGAGCCATCAGCCCAGAGCCTGACGCGGGGCTCGAACTCACGGACCGCGAGATCGTGACCTGGCTGAAGTCGGACGCTTAACCGACTGCGCCACCCAGGCGCCCCAAGGGACTTACTTTGTATTTAACTTGATCTCTTGTTTCTAGTTTCCTAAAGTAGAAGACTCCATTATTGATTTTAGATCTTTTTTTTCTTTTCTAAATTTACAATCAATGCTATAAATTCCCCTCTCGACACTACTTTCACTGAGTTCCACATATTTGATAAGTTGTGTTTTCATTTTTCTTTAGTTCAAAATACTTTTAAATTTATCTTGAGATTTCATCTTTAATTTATTTGTTATTTGAAAGTATATTATTTAATACCCTGTTATTTTGTTTTTTTTTTCAGCTTTCTATCATTTATTTCTAGTTTAATATTATTGTGGTCTGAAAGCTAATGTGTGACTTTTATTCTTTTACAATTATTAAGGTATGTTTTTAGGCCCCAGATATGATCTGTCTTGGTAAATATTTTATGTGAACTTGAAAACAATACATAATTTGTTGTTTTGTGTAGTCTATAGATTTCAACTAAGTGGTTTATGGTGCTGTTGAGTTCAACAATGTCCTTACTGAGTTTCTGGCTGCTGTATTTGTCCATTTGTGATAGAAAGATATTAAAGTCTTCAAGTATGATAGTGGATTCATCAATTTCTCTTTGCAATTCAATTTATTTTGCCTCAGATATGTTGCCACTCTGTTAGGCACATACATTAAGGATTGTTATGTCTTATTGAATTGTTGATTCCTTTATTATTATGTAATATCTCTATCTTTGATGGCATTTCTTGCCATGTAGTCTGCTTTGTCTGAAATGAATATGGCTACCACTACTTTCTTTTGATTAGTGTTAACATGATATATTTTTCTCCATCCCTTTATTTTAAATCCATATGGGTATTTAAAGTGAGTTTCTTGTTTTTTGATTCATACTGACAATCTGTCTTCTAATTGATGTATATAGATCATTGATGTGTAAGGTAATTATTGATATTATTGTGTTACTACCTGCCATGTTTGTTACTGTGGTCTATTTATTGCCCTCATTCTTTGTTCCTATTTTTGTCTTAAACACTTATTCTGCTTTTTCTGTGTGTGTGTGTGTGTGTGTGTGTGTGTGTGTGTGTGTGTATTTTTAAAGTGGCATGTGTGCCTGTGCACAGTTCAGTAAACTTGATAGTATTTAAAATTTTTATTGTAGAATAGTAGACATACAATGTTACAACAGTCTCAGATGTACAACACACTGACGTGACAAGTGTATATGTTATTCTATGATCACAAGTGTAGCTACCATCTGTCACCATACAGCGAATGCTATTACAGCACCACCAACGACATTCCCCATGCTGTATCCTTTATTTCCATGACCTGTTCACTCCATAACTGGAAGCCCACATATCCCAGTCCCCTTCCACTTATTTTTATCATCCCCACTCCCACCCTCTGACAACGATCAGGTTGTTTTCTGTATTTATGTGTCTGTTTCTGTGTTTTTTTGCATAGTTATTCTTTTGTTTCGGGTTTTACCTTCCAGCATAAGTGAAGTCATATGGTATTTGAATTCTCTGTCTTATTTCACTTGCCATAATACCCTCTAGATCCATCCATGTGGATCTTGCCATGTGACAGAAAAAATGGCAAGATCTCATTTTTTATAGGTAACATTTCATTGTGTGTATGTGTGTGTGCACATGTGTTTGTATGTGTGTACATATGCCACATCTTCTTAATCCATTCATCTCTTTTTTTTAAAAAAATTTTTTTTTCAACGTTTATTTATTTTTGGGACAGAGAGAGACAGAGCATGAACGGGCGAGGGGCAGAGAGAGAGGGAGACACAGAATCGGAAACAGGCTCCAGGCTCCGAGCCATCAGCCCAGAGCCCGACGCGGGGCTCGAACTCACGGACCGCGAGATCGTGACCTGGCTGAAGTCGGACACTTAACCGACTGCGCCACCCAGGCGCCCCAATCCATTCATCTCTTAATGGACACTTAGGTTGCTTCCATATCTTATCTCTTGTAAATGATGCTGCAATAAACATAGGGATGCATATATCTTTTTGTTTTAATATTTTTGTTTAGTTTGAATAAATACTCAATGGTGGAATTACTGAATCGTAGTATTTCATTTTTAAGTTGTTAAGGAATCTCCATGCTGTTTTCCATGTGGCTGCACCATTTTTATTCCCACCCATAGTGCCTGAGGGTTCCCTTATATCGACTTTCTGGACAATACTGTGATTTCTTGTAAATGAGATTGTTTTCTTTATTGCTTTTTTGCTGTTTTATTATTAGTGTATGCAACAAATTTCTGTATATTAATTTGGTATACTGTGACTTTGCTGACTTTATTTATCAGTTCTAGTGGGTTTTCTATATATAATACCATGCTATATGCAAATTCTAACAGTATTACTTCTTCCTTACCATTTTGGATGCCTTTATTTCTGTCTGATTTCTGTAGCTAGGACTTCCAGTATTATGTTGAATACAAGTGGTGAGAGAGGACATCCTTGTCTTGTTCCTGATCTTGTAGGAAAAACTTTCAGTTTTCCACCATTGAGTATGCTGTTAGCTTTGGGTTTTTTATACATGGGCTTTATTATGTTGAGATATGTTCCTTCTAACCCTACTTTGTTGAGAGTTTCCATCATGAATGGATGTTGCCCTTTGTCAAGCGCTTGTTCTGCATCTTCTGAGATGATCATGTGACTTTTATTATTTTCTTGTTAACATGATGCATCACATTGATTTGTGAATATTGAACCATTGTTGCATCCCTGGAATAAATCCCACTTGATTATGAGGGATAATTTTTGATGTATTGTTGAACTTGGTCTTCTAATATTTTCTTGACGATTTCTGTATACACATTAATCAGCGATACTGGCCTGTAGTTTTCTTTTTTGGTAGTGGTTTTATCTGGTTTTAGTGTGAGTAATGCTAGCCTCATAGGATGAATTTGGAAGTTTTTCTTTCTCTTTTATTTTTGAAGAGTTTCAGAAGAATAGATGTTAACTCTTTTTTAAATGTTTCATACAATTCACCTAACAAGCTATCTGGTTGCAGATTTTTGTTTCTTGGGAGTTTGTTGCTTGCCAAATTATTTCCCCTTACTAGTAATCAGTCTGTTCAGATTTTCTGTTTCTTCCTGATTAAGTTTTTGGAGATTGTATGTTGCTAGGAATATATCCATTTCTTCCAGGTTGTCCAATTTGTTAGCATATAATTTTTTCACAATATTCTCTTCTAATTCTTTGTATTTCTGTGGTGTCAGTTGTTATTTCTCCTCCTTTTGATTTCATTTGAGTTTTATCTATCTTTCCATGATGATTCTGGCTAAAGGTTTATCAATTTTGTTTATATGTTCAAATAGCTCTTCGCTTCATTGCTCTTTTTACTTTTTTAATTCTCATTTTCTTTATTTCTATTCTAATCTTTATTATTCCCTTTCTTTGATTAGCTTTGAGCTTTGTTCTTTTTTGTTAGTTTGCTTTTTGGTTCCTTTAAGTATAGGGTTAGGTTGTTTATTTGATATTTTTTCCTGTTTCTTGAAATAGGCCAGTATTGCTACAAATTTACCTCTTAGAACTGTTTTGCTACATTCAATTTTTTTTGATCATTGTGTTTTTCATTTTCATTTTTCTTTATATAATTTTTAAGTTTTCTCTTAGATTTCTTGTTTGACCCATGCATTAGATAGTAATGTATTGTTTACCTTCCATATAGTTGTGTTTTGTCTAGATTTTCTTCTTGTAATTGACTTCTAGTTTCATAACATTATGGTAAAAATACACATGATAGGATTTCAGTCTTCTTAAATTTTTTTAGGCTTAGACTTATTTTGTGGTCTAACATGTGAAATATCCTGGAGGATGTTCCATGTACACTTGAAAAGAATGTTTATTCTTCTGTTGTTGAATTTAATGTTTTGTATATATCAGGTCCCTCTGGTCTAATGTGTAATTCAGAGCTGCTGCTTCCTCGTTGATTTTTTGTTTGGACGATGTATCCATGGATGTAAATGGGGTGGTAAAATCCCTTACTATTATTGTATTACTGTCAATTTATTTCTTTATGTCTGTTAATATTTGCTTTATGTATTTAGGTGCTTCTATTTTGGGTACATATATATTTACAATTTTTATTTCCATTTGTTCGATTCATCCCTTTATTATTATGTGGTGCTTTTATTTGTCTCTTGCTACAGTCCTTATTTTAAAACCTCTATATGTTTTTTCCTGATACAAGTATTGCTAATATGGCTTTTTTTCCTTCCATTTGCATAGTATATGTTTTTCCATCCCTTCGTTTTCACTCTGTATGTGTCTTTTGGTCTAAATCAAGTCTTTTAATGACAGCACATAGATAAGTATTGTTTTTGTTTGTTTGTTCATTCACCCTATGCATTTTGATTGGCATATTTAATCCACTTATATTTAAGTAATTGTTGATAGATATGTATTTATTGCCATTTTGTTAATTGTTTCTCGTGTTTTTGTAATTCTCCTCTGTCTTTTCTTTTGCTCTCTTCCCTTGTGGTTTGATGGCTTTGTTTAGTAATGTTTGGATTCCTTTCTTTTTATTTTTTTTATCTGTTATAAGCTTTTGATTTATGATTACTATTGGGTTCTTCTGTGACATCTTATATATGTAGCAGTCTATATTAAGTAGATGGTTGCTTAAATTCAAACACATTTCTTATGTTTACTTGTTATTTATTTTGAGAGAGAGAGAGAGCACGTGCGTGCAAGTGTATGAGAGGGAAGGGCAGACAGAGAGGAAGAGAGAGGATCCCAAGCAAGCTCTGCACTGCCAGCACAGAGCCTGATGTAGGGCTTGAACCCACAAGCTGTGAAATCATGACCTAGGCCGAAATTAAGAGTTGGGCACTTAACCAACTAAACCTACATTCAAACACATTTTAAAAGCATTACATTTTTACTACTTCCTCTACATTTTATGTATATAATGTCATACTGTGCAACTTTTTATTTTGTGTATTCCTTGACTAATTTTTATAGATATCATTTTACCAGTTTTGTGTTTTAACATCCATACTGGCTTTATAAATAATTAATCTACTACCTCTACTGTATGTTTGTTTTTACCTGTGAAATTTTCCCCTTTTATTTATGTTTTGTACTCTAGTTAAAGCTTTTTCTTTTTTTTCACTCAAAGAATTTTTTTTTTAACATTTAAGTCTTGTTTGGTGATGAAATCCTTTAATTTTTTTTTTTTTTTTTTTTTTTTTTTTTTTTTGGTCTGGAAAATTTTTATTTCTCTTCTATTCTAAATGAGAACCTTTCTGGTTAGAGTATTTTTGGTAGCTGTTCTTTTCCTTTCAGCGTTTTGAATATATCATGTCGCTCCCTTCTTGACTGCAGTGTTTCGGCTAAAAAAAATTAGCTGATAGCCTTTTGAGGTTTCCCTTGTATTATGTAACTGTTTTTTTTTTTTCTTGCTACGTCTTAAATTCTTATTATCATTGCTTTTTGCCATTTTATTTTCTTTTTTTTTTTTTAATTTTTTTTTTCAACGTTTATTTATTTTTGGGACAGAGAGAGACAGAGCATGAACGGGGGAGGGGCAGAGAGAGAGGGAGACACAGAATCGGAAACAGGCTCCAGGCTCCGAGCCATCAGCCCAGAGCCCGACGCGGGGCTCGAACTCCCGGACCGCGAGATCGTGACCTGGCTGAAGTCGGAAGCTTAACCGACTGCGCCACCCAGGCGCCCCTGCTTTTTGCCATTTTAATTATTATGTGTCTTGTTATTGACCTCTTTGGGTTGATCTTCTTCGGGACTTTTTGTTTACTGGACCTGAATGTCTGTTACTTTCACCAATTTCAGGAAGTTCTCAGCTATTATTTCTCTACTAAATAAGTTTTCTGACCCTTTCTATATCTTCTTCTTCTTGAATCCCTGTAATGTCAATGTTATAATGCTTGATGATATCACTAAGTTCTCTCAGTGTACTCTCATTTTTTATATTATCCTTTTTTTTTTTCTTTTCACAGTTCTGCTTGGTTGCTTTCCATTACCCTGCCTTCCAAATTGCAGATCCACTCTATGTCTTCTAATCTGTTGCCCATTCCCTCCAGTGTATTTTTCATTTTAGTTACTGATTTTTTCTATCTCTGACTGGTCCTCTTTTATATTTTCTGTCTTTCCATTGAAGTTCTCACTAAGTTAATGTGCTTTTTTCTCAAATCCAGTGAGTGTCTCTATGACCATTATTTTGAATTTTTTTATCAGGCCTATTTCTTACCTCTGTTTCATTTAGCTATTTTACTGTGATTTTTCTCTGTCTTTAATTTGGGACATAATTATTTGTCTCATTTTGTTTAATGCTCTGTATTTTTTTTTTCTATTTTAAGGTGGTGAGCTATGTTTCCTGGTTTTAAAAGTAGTGGCCTTGTTTAGAAGAGATCTTCTTATTCCTTCTAGCACAATCCCCCATGGTAAACAGAACCAAACACTCCTGGGGTATCTCTTATGAATGTTGTGTGTGTCCTGCTATAGTGGCTGAGCCACATTGGCCTTAGCCCAGGTGGCCCTGCTGTTGGTGCACTGGGCAGGGTAGGTAGAGTGTCCTACTTGAGGCCACTGAGGCCTCGTTTGTGGGCAGGGTTGACAGACAAACTAAGTGTCTACAATTTTCGTGTGTACCACAGTTGCACATGTATGAAAGGGCAGTGCTTGCTCTTTTCACAGCCAGCTAAGATGCCGGGCTGCAGAAACTGGGTGTGCTGGTGTGTGGGATATCTCCCCTTTTCCCCAGGACAAGAGTCACTTTAGAGATGCTGGTCCCTGTCAAGGGGACCGTGCTTTCAGGATGTGGTGGGACAGGAGCCACTATGGAGGGATGCCTGCCAAGCAAGGTGGGCTGAATAGGGTGGGTCTGCAGGGGAACATGCTAACGGGACATATAGTGTCAGCAAGGTAAGATGGAGTGTTACT
The DNA here is from genome assembly GCF_014898765.1 of Herpailurus yagouaroundi. NCBI lineage: Eukaryota > Metazoa > Chordata > Mammalia > Carnivora > Felidae > Herpailurus > Herpailurus yagouaroundi. The sequence goes on along the minus strand of NW_024412394.1, from coordinate 14,726,056 downwards.
GCTGGCCCCTGCAAGCTTCCAGCTCTGTAGGTTGGGGAGGGGAAGAGAAATGGAGCCCCCAGTACGTTTGGTCCCAGAGAGATCTACTGGCAATCCCTACCCCTCTAGCATACACACTGAGAGTAGTTAATAAATCTTCATGCATACCTCAGGCACTTTTCAGACTGCTGCTTCTGTGATGTGTCTTGGGCCAAGTTATGCTTGCTCTTTAATGGTGGGGACTCAACTTCCTGTCACCCTCCAGTTCTCCTGGAGTTAAGCCCACTGGTTTTTAAAGTACCTGGAATTAAACCCCATTAATTTGTAAAGCTTCTGAAGTTAAATCCTCCTGTTTTTCAAGTCCAGATGTTATAGGGATTTGTCTTCGCAGTGCAGGTCCCCACTGCTGGGGCTCCTTGTGTGGGATTTGATTCTTTTACTTCTCATTGCTTGTGGTGTCCCTCCCATATGTGGCTAGTCTCAACAGGGTTGTAGTTCCCAGCCACATTTCTGCCCCTCCTACTCTTTTCATTAAGGCCTCCTCCTGCAATTAACTGTGAAAGGTCTGTTCCCCAAGTCTTCAGGTTGTTTGCAGAGTTAGTTACATATATGTCATAGCTGTTACCTGAGTATGATAGTGAGATGAGGTTAGCTCGGAATCTTCCTACTCTGTCATCTTTCCTGAACTCCCTTGTGGACTCTACTTTTTATTTAAGGTAGCTTAATTTTGGTTTTCTTTTTATTTAAGGTAGCTTAATTTCAGGTTTTCAACCTGAAAAATATTTACCCAATGCTGGTACCATAAAAAACCAGATTATTGGGATGATAAGACTCATCAGAGAAATGTACCATGAGTGAAGAATACTTCAGTCAGAGTCAGGCAGGCTTTGCCTCAGAGCCTGGGTATTTGAATAAATAGACATGACAGAGCTGGGTGAGAAAACTGTCACACCCCTGCGCCTATGCACTTCTGAAAGATGATTGCGGTAAAAATAAAAGTTCTCTATCTGAAACACTACACTGGAGGAGCTAGGCACAAGAAATGAGTCTTTTCACAATTGGCTGAGGGAGTTAATACCAGAGATGTATAAACAGGTTGGTAGTGGAAATAACAGAATTTTGTTGGTAGTATTAAAATTCACATAAGGAGTATAGGCAATGGTCTACAACGAGTAGAGCCACAGTAGGCACAGAGAGGCATAGCAGGCATGCAGGCAGCAGCTTTGAATCTGAGAAATACCCCAAATGAAGACTCCAAAGAAAAATCCGCATTGGTTACAGACCATAAATAGTGCTGCATATGTGAGACACAGTTGAAGGGAACAATTAATATATATTTTTTCTTTTTTTTGTCAACCTCAGTACAAAAATATAGTTGACTTGACACAACCGTATTAAGTCTTAAAGACTTGAGTTTCTCCAATAGTAATGGAGGAAAATCATGCTTTTAGCTGAGGCTGAGTCCAAGCACACAGCCCGGGTTCTTGTAAGTATTTAGAAAGGTAATTCCTAGAAAAGGAAGGACTTACTAGTAATCTAATGATGAGAGTATGTATTCACCTGCTGATGAGCGAGTTTGGGATATAATTACTCAGCATAATTACTCAAGTGTCTTTATTTTTTATTTTTTTAACATTTATTTATTTTTGAAAGAAAGAGAGAGCAGGGGAGGGGCAGAGAGAGAGGGGAGAGAGAATCCTAAGCAGGCTCTGCACTGGAAGAGCAGAACCCGATGCAGGGCTTGAACTCACGAACCGTGGGATCATGACCTAAGCGGAAACCAAGAGTCGACTGCATAACCGACTCAGCTACCCAGGTGCCCCTCAAGTGTCTTTAGACATAGTACTTGGTTGCCCTTCTTCCAAGCCCAGAAATTTCAGTCCCTGGTTAGTAAGACACTATGCTTTTTGTTGTAAGAACTTTGAAAAATCCAACTACTAAGTGTGTCATAAAATTAGATATTTATAATTGACAACTGCAATGGCAAAATGCAACAACTTGACAGACAGGAAACAAAAGTAGTATGCTTGAATCTGAATTTTAGTTTCTTTTGTTTCAACCTATTCATCTTTAAAATTAGAAGCACGGACACCATATTCTCTGATGTTTTTATTACTAATAATAAGTGAAAAATAAACTCAGGCTGCAGCTGACTTAATTTTCAATACAGATTCAAATCTTGAGAAACATTTTGCTAAGGATGCTGATTTGGCAAAGGAGAAAAAAATATATCTAGTCAACTTTGTAAGATGTGATTTTTGCAGAAGTCCTAATCAGCAGGTCCTGTTGGAAATCCTACTGCTCTGATGGATGTTTCTTTCTTTTAAACTAAAGTGTATAATTTTACAATGGGAAAAGACAGATGCCTTCTTGGCGGCTGCCTCCTGTATTGTAGATCCATTTATTAAATTAGATTTATGTTTTACCTTAGCCCTGGTGGTATGTGTGCAGTTATTAGAATATTTCTATAAAAAAATGTATACTTGTTGGATTTCATCACTGGTATTTTTCTCTTCTCCACATACCAATTTTCTCCATGTATCAATCGTCAATTAAGTTTTAGGCAAGAGTACAGTGAAATGTTGTAAAATCCCATTTTAATGGAAAACTGTACGGATTAAATATTAAAGAAACCTAAATTTGAAATCACATGTTTTTAGCCCTTCAGAATACTTTCCTACAAAATATTTGTATTTATCCAAAGACTCTGTGACATTATGTAATATTTGTCATTTAGCATAACCCAGAAGACTGTGTAGGAAATATTAAACCCAAATAAAAACTTACTAAAATAATTCTATTACCTCTTCATCATTACTCTTGGTATTTTTTTCAGGAAAAGTACTGAAAATATGAAAACCTGTTTACTCATTTTAGAATCATTTAGAATTGAAGATTATGAAGCTTATTCTTATAAACCTCAGTAAATCACCTCATTTCTCACTGTCTCCACTTCTCAAATAAAAACGAGAAACTTAATGATTTGTAGAATCCTGTATAATGCCAAACTCCTAATGAAACAATCAATTGCCTTTTACCATTTCACCTCAAATCTAGAAGCAGCTAAAACGCATAAAGAATAAATTATTCTTTTTACTTATGGGGATCAATGTTCATCAAAATATGCTTGTTGAAGCGCCAGTGTTGTCAAATATTTTATGGGAAAAAGTGTTCTATCCTTAGGTACTTGGAGGAAACATTGTTGGATATATTCCTTTCTGAGGAGATAATACCACTATTAGCACATTAAGGATTCTGATGAGTCCTGCAGTTAAAACTCCATTTATCTTTTTCTAATCCATTTTTACCCAAATATATGTGATCTTCAAAAACTTGCTTCTCAAGTAACACATACTAAAAATATGTGGAAAAAGGCTAGTTTTGCTTTGCTTTTCTTTTTGAGAAGTTTATATATTTATTTTGAGAGAACAAGAAAGTGGTGGGGTGGGGGAGCAGAGAGGGAGGGAGAGAGAATCCCAAGCAGGCTCTGCACTGCCAGCACAGAGCCCGATTTGGGGCATGAACACGTGGTCCATGAGATCATGGCCTGCGATGAAACCAAGAATTGGACACTTAACTGACTGAGCTACCAAGTGCCCTTGTAGTTTTTCTGATTTAAGTATTGCTACTCTGACTTTCTTTTAGCATTGATTTGCATGATAAATATTTCTCCACCCCCTTGTTTTGAATCTATAGGTGTCTTTAGGTCTAAAATGAGTCTCTTCTTGGCAGCATATAGATAGGTCTTATAGTTGTTGTTGTTGTTTTCCATTCTGACACCCTGTGTCTTTTGATTGGAGCATCTAGTCCATTTACATTCAAAGTAATTATTGATAGATATGCTTTTATTGCTATTTTATTACTCATTTTTTCGTTTCTGGGTATTTTCTCTGATCATTTCTTATCTTTGTCACTTTTGATCTTTCCTTTGCACTCAGAGTCCCCTTATTGTTTCTTGCAGGGCTGGTTCAGTCGTTACAACCTGCTTTAGTTTTTGTCTGAAAAACTCTTTATCTCTCCTTCTATTCTGAATGATAGCCTTTCTGGATAGAGTGTTCTTGACTGCAGATTTTTTCCCATTCAGCACTTTGAATACATCATGCCACTCCCTTCTGGTTTGCCAAGTTTCTGTTGAGAAATCTTCAGCTAGCCTTATGGGTCTTTCTTTGTAAGTTAAGGACTACTTTTGTCTTGCCGCTTGTAAGATTTTTTTCTTTATCACTATATTTTGCAAATTTAATTACAGTATGTCTTATTGTTGGCCTTCTTTTGTTGATTTTGATGCAAGTTCTCTGTGCCTCCAGGATTTGGATATCCATTTTCTTCCAGAGATTAGGGAAGTTTTCAGCTATTATTTCTTCCAATAAATTTTCTACCCCCTTTTCTCTCTTCTTCTTTTTCTGGGACTCCTCTAATATAAATGTTATTATGTTAGAGTCACTGAGTTCCCTAAGTCTATTTTCATATTGCATAATTCTTTCTTTCTTTTGTTCAACTTCATTATTTTCTATTATTTTGTCTTCCAGGTCACTAATTCGTTCCTCTGCTTCTTCATGCCTGCTGTTCATTGCATCAAGCCTGTTTCCAATCTCATTTATTGCATTCTTCATTTCTGATTGATTCTTTTTTAACTCTTTAATCTCCATGGTAAGGGTCTCACTGGTGTCTTCTATTCTCTTCTGAATCCCAATGAAGATCTTTATGACTGTTGCTTTAAATTCTCCATCAGGCATGTTGCTTACATCTGTTTTGCTTAGATCCTTGGCCATCACCTTATTTTGTTCTTTCATTTGGGATAAATTCTTTCATCTTGGCATTTTATCCAGGACTCTGCTGTCTTTTCTGTGTTAGAAAAGCCTGTTATGTCTCTTGCTCCTGGAATAATGGCCTTATGAAGAAGAGATCAAGTAGTGCCCAACACCTGGTGCTTCAGGGAGTGTCTCCATTGTGTGCTAAGTGTGTTTTGTTGTTGTGTTTTGGCTGCTATATCCTTCAAGCCAGTCACCTGAAGAGGCTTTCTCACCTGTTGTGAGCAGTGTTTGGTCTCTGGCCTGAATGTGGTGAGTTTTAACTAGTTGTGCTCTGATCTGCTTGTGAAATGAGACCTGACACCAAACCTACCAGAACTGAGGCCCTGCAGAGCTCTCTGATCAGGAGACATAGTGTGGGCAGGGATTTGTACTGGTCTTCTGGGGGAGAGGCCCACCACACTGGGACTGAGGCAAGCTTGATTGAGAAATGCCATCCCCAGAGCACAATGGGGGTGGGGCATGGTGTAATCAGGATAGGCAGCCAGTGTCCTCACTGATGTGCTTCCCTCAGGGGGTTGGTTCTGCATTTCTGCTGAGGGGCAGAGGTGGAAAATGGCACCAGCCAGTTCTTATGTTCCCATAGAAGTGTCTCTGTGAATGATGCCTCTCAGAGACATGCTCTGAGAAAAGTGAATAATCATCTCCCCACTGTGTGCCCCAGGTATTTTTCAGATCTCTGTTTCTATGCTTTTTGCCTCTGGAAATGCCTGATTCCTCTCCAGGAGCAGCACAGTTCCCCCTGGTCTCTATCCCAGCAAAGGCTGCTGATTTTAAAACATCAGTCTTTAGGCCCCATTGGTTGCAAGAACTCAAAAAATTTAGCCCTTCTCATTTTCCAAGCTAATGGCTTTGGGGAAACATTCTCCTTATGCCTTCCCCTGTGCATTCTCTCTTGCCCTTCTCCATGACCATAGCTCCCTTCCATCCACAGCACCAGCAATCCATTCTCCCCTACACCACATCTCCATTTCCTACCTTCTTAGATTTGGCCTCTTATCTCCCTTTAGTTGTGGAGTATGTTCTTTTAGTGTTCAAGTCAATTTCTTGGTTATTTAGGATGATTTGATAGTTATCTAGTTGTGTTTATGGGACAAGACGAGCATAGGGACCTCCAACTCCACTGCCATCTTGTAAAATGTTCTTGTATTGTTTTTATCCTGACTTGGTGTCAGGGCTTTATACAATGATTTTGAATGTGTTCCTTCTATTCAATTTGTAAGATTTTAATAAATATTGCCATTTTTTAAAATGTTTGGTAGAATTCACCAATAAAACAATGTAGTCTTAGGCTTTTCTGTACTGGGATATTCTTGGTTCTTAATTCAACTTTCATTCTTATTTTTGGTCTCTATGTCTTGGATTCAAGATTCACAATTCAGTATTGGTAACTTGTGCATTTTTAGGAATTATCTTCTTGTTTTTTTCCTAAGTTTTCTGATGTGTTAGTATATTATTGTGTATAGTAATCTGTTATCACACTATGTATTTCTGTGGTACCTTTTATATTGTTTTCTGTTCCATTTCTAATTTTGTGTTTTTTTTTTTTTTTGTCTTCTCTCTTTGTTTTCTTAGTTAAGGTAGTTAAAGCATTGCCAATTTTATTTTTTTTTAATTGGTCATTATTTTCAATGTTATGTTATTGTCTATTCTAGTGTCTATTTTATCTATTTTTTGTTTGTTTATATTTTACTGTCTAAACAACTCACAGTTCTGGAAGCTGGGAAATCCAAGATCAAGGCAATAGCAAGGTCATATTCTGGTAAAGGCCTGCTTCCTGGTTGACAGCTGGTGCCTTCTCCCTGTGCCCTCACATGGAGAAAGGGCTAAGGATTTCTTGGGAGCCTCTTTTATAAGGCACTAATTCCATCTATGAGGGTTTCACACTCATGACTTAGGGACCTCCCAAATGTTCCACCTCCAGGTGCAATTTTGGGGGGTTCAGGATTTTAACACATGAGTTTGGCAAAGACACAAACATTTAGACCATAGCTTATATTCATTTTACTTCAATACAGCTGTAAAAAATGCTTAGATCCAATTTACTTGAAATAAAGCATTTCAGAATTGCATTATGCATCACTTCTCTAAGTATCTCCTTCAGGACTAACAACCCATGGATTTTATTTATTTATTTATTTATTTATTTATTTATTTATTTTTTATTTCCTTCCTCCACTAAATTTTTTCTTTTTATAGTTTCTTGTGGTATAATATTTATTTGAACTATTTTTTTAACACAAGCATTTATACTGTAAAAAGTAAAAAAAGAGTATATTAAAACAAGAAAATCAAATAAAACAAAACAAAAAAAAACACAAAACAAATAGAACAAGATAAACAACTACAAAAAAAACCCAGAAGCATACTCATAGGTACATGAAACAAACTGTTGGTTACCAGAAGGGGATCATTTGAAGGGTCAGGTGAAATAGGTGAAGGTAATTAATAGGTACAAACTTTCATGTACAAAATAAATAAGTCATGGGGATGGAAAGCACAACATAGGGAATATAGCCATTAATATTATAGTAAGTTTGTGTGGTGACAGATACTAACTTGATGTATCATGGAGATCATTTCAAAATGTGTAAACACATAAAATAAATATGTATACCTGAAACTAATAGAATATTGTATGTCAGTTATATTTAAAAATAATTACAATGATCCAAAATAAAATAAAACATCTATTTTTAAAACAATGAGTTGTTACAAATTCAAGGTAATTATTTATCAAATGCCAGTAAGAACAATTAAGGATATTACTCTATATTTGACTGAATCTTATAAAATGATCGACATATACATTCAGTATAAATTGGACAATCTGGAAATATGTATAAATTTCATCTTTCAAATACTTCATATGTAATAATACCTAGTATTACTTTTTTTAATCCATGAACCTGGAATGTTCTATTCATTTGGGTCTTTAATTTCTTTCAATGACATGTAATTTTCAGTGTACATGCTTTCAAATTTTTCATTAAATTTATTCAATAAAACATCTTACTTGAAAAGTATAAACACACACACACATATATACACATTATGTATATACGCACATATATTTATACACATTATGTATATACACATCAAATACATATATAAATATATACACATATATATACAAACACACATATACATACACACACCAAAACCTCCACAGAATAATCTTTGTAAAATAATCTGCTAGAGAATGCTTCTACTGAAATTCTTTGGATTTTATACAGTTGAATTATATAAAATGTCTGTATTATCTCAGAGTTTCTGTAAAAAGTTTAGTTGTATCAACAGTATTTCTCACTTTTGACTATATATTCAGAGATAAGTAATTTCACAGTATGGCTATGTGTTCTTGATCTCTATTTTTAAAACAAAATTAATTCAAGGAACATTTTTTTTCTTACGGAAAATAAATATCCTGGAAATATAAGATAAGTGGATCTATAGTCATTCTAGACTATACCACAGTTTTATTTCCAAAGGCAGCAGATGGGCCTGAATATCACATAATCTTTTATTCTATTTATCCGGTGTTTAATTATGGCCTACACCAGGAAGTTTGTGCAGAAAAATAATACTCTTCACACCATTGTATTTGGTTATAAAGCACAGTCCTTGGCATGACTTCAGTCCAGAAAAATGTCTATTTACATGACTCCAAATTCATTCAGAAGACAATAAGCTGACGGGGCTCCTGGGTGGCTCAGTTAGCATCTAACCGGGCTCAGGTCATCATCTCACAGTTCGTGAGTTAGAGCTCCGCATCGGGCTTGTGCTGACAGCTTAGGGCCTGGATCCTGCTTCAGATTCTGCGTCTCCCTCTCTCTCTGCCCCTCCCCCACTTGCACTCTGTCTCTCTGTCTCTCAAAAATGAATAAAAGTTAAAAAAGAATTTTTTAAAAAAGACAATAGCCTGATAAGAAATTCACCAACTTTTATATTTTCCCTCTATTCTCTCTCTGCATATTGAACTCTGTGTATTGAACTCTGACATGAAGATAAAAGTATTTTAGTTTGATGACTTCTCCAAATTCATGTATTATTTTTTTAAAGTTATGAAAGAAACTCTTTAAATGATAGGGTACTTTAAATCAACACTGACAGACTAATGCATTTTACCTTTAGGATTATAAGTGTATATTTATTTTTCAAAGAAAAGGAGCATGTCAAGTTTTGAATCTTATAAACTATTAATTTTCTTTCTGATGATTGCCAGAATTGGTAGGTGTATTGTTCCTTCACTCGTAGAGAACTTAAATTTTTTTTTAATTTTTTTCAACGTTTTTTATTTATTTTTGGGACAGAGAGAGACAGAGCATGAACGAGGGAGGGGCAGAGAGAGAGGGAGACACAGAATCGGAAACAGGCTCCAGGCCCTGAGCCATCAGCCCAGAGCCTGATGCAGCGCTCGAACTCACGGACCGCGAGATCGTGACCTGGCTGAAGTCGGACGCTTAACTGACTGTGCCACCCAGGGGCCCGAGAACTTAAATTTTAACTGCTCCATGCCTTTATCTCTCCATTCCTGTTTTTTTTTTCCTTATTGTTAAAATTAGGCTTTTTTTTTTTAACTTATGAAGTGACAATAATTCATACGTGAAAAATTGTTCTACTAATCCAAAATAACTTTCACATTAGTTTTGTGTTATCAGCTTTAAATTTACTACCTAACTTTGTGACTGAGCTAAGTGTAAACAGTGGTATCTGAGAGATGACTGAACTAAATTGTTTTGGGTTATCGACACCATCAACTCAATGAAAAATTAGTAATAGATAAAACTGTGTATAAGAAAAAAAGCATTTGTTAACCGAGGTGTACAAGTTGGAATAAGCTGGAAGAAAACAACTTTGGGACATTCATTGTAATGTTGAAAACATACGATCCCTGGGTTATTATGTTGTATTTAACAAGAAGAGCTTGCGTGCATACTGGAGACATGGGTGAACTTCATTAGGGATGTAGGAAAAGATGAATGGATATTCTGCCTTCATAACGTCAGGTGAAAGCACTTGTTAGCCCGCTTCTGCTATAATCTGACCAGCCGTGATACAGTAATTATGATAAACAGCCACATTTAGAGAAGTGGCAGATAAAATAAAATAGCATGTATAGGTTAGATATAATCTCATGGTCAAACCCTATAAAAACTGAATAGGTCTCTGAGGGTCAGAAAAACTGCAATAAAAATTTTGCTAGTAGAGTTTTGAAATAAATAGCTTAAAGGCATATGATATTTGGAAAAACAACAAGCACAAGTATTTTGCTGAGTACAGCATATTTTAGAATGGAATGAAGCCCTAAATAAAATTACTCAGCTAAATATATGAAAAAAAGCACTATAATCACTTGAATGTGAATGAGAACATAACCCTGAGGTTTTGACAAGAGAATCTTGGTTTTTTTTCCTCCCCTGCTTAAGAAACTGATTTAAAAGAAAGAAATTGTATTGAATTTTCAGACTGCATTAAATATGTTTTGTGTCCTCAGGCTTGCATTATCTGAGAAATAATGAATTGTTGGGAAGACAGTGATAGGAGAGGGGACTTGGGGAGAGGGTTTTAAGAAAAGGAGACACATTAAGATTGGGATAAATAAGTAAATACATTGCTATTCCTTCTATAGTTTATTATCGCCGCCATTACCATTATCATTTTAAAAATCAGTGTATGTGTAAATTATCATTCAAAAATTTCAAGAAAATTTAGTGGTAGGACAGAAATATGGAAAATGTCCATTTACACCTCAGTTTATAGATAAGATTTTGCTATGTATTTTTCATTTCTCGGGTTAATGCTACATGTATGCACAAATACATGTAAATACACACAGAATCATACTTCCGATAAATTGATCCATTTAATACATTCGGTCTGATTTGATGCTTTGATGCAGCTGTGTGTGTTGGCACATTTCCCAAGAAGGAATACACAGGCCTACCTTCCTTTTAATGGCTGCATAATTTCCTGCACGATATAGCTTTATCATACCTGCATAACCACTCTCTCAGAGATGGATATTCACATCAAGTTCCTGTTTTTATGTTTTAAACAAATTTGCAACGAACATCCTTAAATATTGAAGTTATGATAAAGTATTCCTTTAAGGTAGAATTTAAGGCATTGTATCAAATACACATACATTTTATTTTCTGATACATACTGTCCATCTAATTGCCCTCCAAAAAATTGTTTTACATTTTTTGTATGCCCCCCTGGCTACTGTCTCACACTCTTACCGGTACCATACATTTTCCAACTTTTACATTGTTGATAGATGATTCTATAAATCTTGAGACAGTTTCTATCTTCTATTAGATAAATATATGGACTCAAATTCACAGGCCTTTGGGAGTCAGACATGTAAAATAAATGTCTGAATCAGAGTAAAAGAGTGATAGCTTGGCCACGATAGGTTTTACAGCAACAGATATTGACATTGACTTTTTGGAAAATACTCTGCTTACCACATACAACACTATTGTGGCTTGAGGACCATTGATTTCAAACACGGCTCTAAAAGATGTGGGAAGACAAGAATTCTCTTCCACACTTTCAGAGTCTGTCCTCCTGCATATATTTTCAAGGTCGGTCCTTGTCCGTGCCAACTCAGAGATCCATATGGGAACATCCTATTTTGAGGACTGAGGTGTGAGAGAATCATTCTCTGTTACCTTAGCATGGGGTGAGTTATTTCACAGTCTGCAGAAAAGTTACTTATCACAGCCAGAGTCAGCATGATAAAAGATAAAGCATTTGTTTAAAAAAAAAAAAAACAAAAAAAACAAAAAAAAAAAAAAAACTGACATGTTTTCTGCTATTTTCATGCAAAATATGCAGTTTGCTGCAATAACGCAGCTTTTTAAAGATACCAATTACCTCTCCAGTGAAACCATGTTAGGCTTTCACCCCATCTCCTACCACCTTTCCATTCCTGTCTCTTAACACATTGCTGAAAGTTGTACAACTGAAAAGTTCTATTTAAAAACTGCTTTTTTTTTTTTTTTTTTACTTTTTGTAGCCATTCAACTTACTGTATTTTAAGTGGCAGTGCTGTGCTTTATTAATTGGATTGTCATTAAGCTACATTGTAGGGCAGTTTTTATTATTTAAAAGGAAATTGTTCTTCTGTTCATATATATTTTCTCAAGGTGGTGAAAGTCCCTCTTCTTACAGTACCCGGAAGGGCTATAGATGGTCGCATATCTCATGGCCATGAGCCTGAACACTATCACTAATTTTCTTTAAAGTTATTTCTGGCTTTTATCCGAAGGCCAGCTTTAATATCCATGAGGTACTGGATTCTTGAGTCTTTGAAAACTGTCATGATTTTAGTGGGCAAAGAACAGTTACTTTTCTAAATTCAGCATCCACCTGCTTTAAAAGAGCTCACTCAGCTGCTCACTGTTCTACTTTCCTTGGGTTTGCAAACATATGAACGTGGTAAAAAATTCTTGTAGGATGAATTTTATGATCGAAGCCAAAGCCAGCCCCTAGCCAAGTGATGAAGTAAGACTGAGTGACAAGGGGTATTTGGAAAATCTGTAGGAGTATCAGAATTGGAAATACCTTTTTTAGACCCCAAATTTGGCACATTTATACTATGAATTCACAGCCCATTTGCTGTAACATTCAAAACCATTAGTTTCCTAATAGGATGTACTGGGAAAACTTCAGTTCTCCTCCTGTGTGTCTTTCTTTTACTCTCACACAGAAGACTTCACTTCTGACACTTCCTGTCACCAAATGTGTTTGTTTTCCCCGGCCCGCCCCCCCCCCCCCCGCCACAGCAAGTAATTATCTGACACAAGCTAGGTGCCTATTTAACTCAATTCTTACCTGAAGATAGCTTCAGATCCTGCAGGTTAAGGATTCAATCCCATGAGACTGCCCCCCTTTTCAGATGCCAGTTATAAGTAATAGATCCCCAGGTTACCCACCATATCTCTCTGACTTGGCTACAAAAAAGAGGTTCTCATGATCTCCTCTCCTTGTATTTGATTATTTACTAAAGCGGCTCAGCTCACACAACACAGAGAAACACTTACTTGTGTTTATCAGTTTATTGAAAAATATGATAAAGGATAAAGCTGAGTGGCCATATGAAGAGACGCATAGGGTGAGGTCTGGGAAAGATCTGAGTGTGGGGGCTTCTGTCCCCATGGAGTCGAGGCATCTCACCTCCCTGGCATGTGGATGTGTTCACCAACCTGGAAGCTCTCCAAACCCACTACTGTTGGGATTTTAGAGAGGCCTCTTCATGTAGGCATGATCAATTATTAACTCCATTTCCAGCCCCTCTCTCCTCCCTGGAGGATGGGCTGAAAATTCTAAGCTTCTAATCATGATTTGGTCTTTTGGTAACCAGACCTCATCCTGGAACCATCTAGGAGCTCACCCAGAGTTACCTCAGAAGAATAAAAGACATTCCTAGTGTTTTATTACTTAGGAAATCACAAGGGTTTTAGGGGCCCTGTGTCAGGGATGGGGTCAAAGACCAAATATTAGAATAAAAGATTCTCTTGCCATTAGAAAATTACAAAGGGTTTTAAGAGTTGTGTGCCAAGAACCAGGGGCAAAGACCAATACATATGTTTTCTGTTATCTCACATAGATAAAGTAGTACTAATAAAAACCTATCTCCTTAGGTTGTCTGGATTAGCCACATTGAGGTAAATAAGAGAAAGCATAGTGCTTTCTCTTATTTAGCTCTAGTCTCTCAGTGAATGTCATGAACTGAGAAGTACAATATAATGATTCAACAACTCTCTATACGTCACTCGGTGCTCATCATAGTAAATGTACTCTTAATCCACTTTATCCATTTCACCCATCTCCCTGGCTACCACCCCTGTGCCAAACACCAGCTTGTTCTCTGTATTTAAGAGTCTAATTTTTTGTTTGTCTCTGTTTTTCCCTTCATCCATTTATTTTGTTAAATTCCACATATGCATGAATTTATACAGTGTTTGTCTTTCTCTGTCTGATTTATTTTACTTATTTATTTGTTTATGCACTTTAGGACCATCCATGTTGCCACAAATGGCAATATCTCATTATTTTTTGTGGCCAAGTAATTTTCCATTGTATAAATATAATACTTCTTTATCCATTTATCTATGGATAGATGCTTGGGCTGCTTCCATATCTTGGCTATTGTAACTAATGCTGCAGTAAACATAGGGATGAATATATTTTTTCAAATTAGTGTTTTCATTCTGTTTAAGTAATGGAACCCAGTATTGGAATTACTGGGTCACATAATAATTCTATTTTTATCTTGTTGTGGAAGCTTCATACTATCTTCTTCAGTGGCTGCACCAATTTACATTCCCACCAGCAGTGCATGAGGGTTCCTTTTTCTCCACATCCTTGCCAGCACTAGTTATTTCTTGGTTTTTGTTTTTTTTTTGTTTTTTTTTTATTCCAGCATCTCATTGGTGTGAGACAGGTGTGAGAGCATCTCACTGTGGTTTTGATTTACATTTCTCTAATTATCAGTGAGGTTGAGCATTTTTTCAGGTGTCTGTTGATCATTTGGATATCTTCTTTGGAAAAATGTCTCTTCAGGTCCTCTGCCTGTTTTAATCAGATTATTATCTTGAGGGGAGGTGTTAAGTTATATGTTTTATATATATTTTGAGTATTAAACTCTTTCTGGGTACAGCATTTACAAATGCCTTCTCCCATTCACTAGGTTGCCTTGTTGTTTTGTTGATGGTTTCCTTTGCTGTGCAGAAGCTTCTTGATTTAGGTACAGTTGCAATAGATTAATACTGCTTTTGTTTCCCTTGCCTGAGGCGACAGATCTGAAAAAATTGCATGTTTTCTTTGAGGATGGTTATAGTTTCAATTCTCACGGTTCGGTCTTTAATTCATTTTGAGTTTATTTTTGTGTGTAAAATCAGAAAGTGATCCAGTTTTATTCTTTTGTGTGTAGCTATCCAGTTTTCCCAGCACCATTTGTTGAAGACACTGTATTTCCCTATTGTATACTCTTGTCTCCTTTGTTGTAAATTATTTGAACATATAAGCATGGGTTTATTTCTGGACTTTCTATTCTGTTTCATTGACATATGTGTCTATTTTTGTGCCAGTATTATACTGTTTTGATTATTATAGCTTTATAGTATAATTTGAATTCTAAGATTGTGATGCATCCAGCTTTGTTCTTTCTCAAGATTGCTTTGGCTATTCAGGGTCTTTGTGGTTCCATACAAATTTTCACATTCTTTGTCTCATTCTGTGAAAAATTTTGTTAGTATTTTCATAGGGATTGCATACAATCTGTAGATTGCTTTGAGTAATAAGGACATTTTAACAATATTTTTTTTTCCTGTTCATCAGCATAGAATTTCTTTCCATTTGCTTGTATCATCTTCAGTTCCCTTCATCAGACATTTATAGTTTCGGGGTATACGGCTTTCACTTCCTTAAGTTTATTCCTAGGTATTTTATTCTTTTTGGTGCAATTGCAAATGGATTTTTTTCTTAATTTCTCCATGTGCTACTTCATTATTAGTATATAGAAATGCAATGAATTTCTGTATATTAATTTTATATATAATTTCTAGTAGTTTTTGGCAATGTCTTTAGGGTGTGCTATATATAGTACCATGTCGTCTGCAGATAATGAGTTTTACGTATTTCTTACCAATTTAGATGTGTTTTATTTCTTTTTCTTGTTTGATTGCTATGCCTAGGACTTTCAGTACTATATTGAAAAAAATGGTGAGAGACAACATTCTTGTCTTATACCTGATCTTAGAGAAAACATTCTCAGTTTTTCACCATTGAGTGTGACACTTTTTTTTTTTCCATTTGTGGCCTTTATTATGTTGAGTTGTTTCCTTTAAACCTACATTGTTGAGAGTTGTTTTTTTTGTTTTGTTTTGTTTTTTTACCATCAATGGATGGATGTTGTACTTCCTCAAATGCTTTTTTTCTGCATCTACTGAGATAATCATATAGTATTTGTTATTTCTCTTGTTAGTGTGACATATCACATCGATTGATTTGCAAATAGTGAACCACCTTTGCATCCCTGGAATAAATCCCATTTAAGTGTAAAAATACTTGTTTTAATGTATTGTTGAATTTGGTTTGCTAATATTTTGTGGAGGATTTTTGCATCTATGTTCATCAGAGATCTTGGCAGTCTTTTCTTCTTCCTCTCCCTCCTCCTCTCTCTCGCATCCTCCCCTCCCCCTTCCCCTTCTTCCTCTTCCTCCTCCTATTTTTCTTCTTCTTCTTCTTCCTGTAGTGCCTTTATCTGGGTTTGGTATGAGGGCAGTGCTAGCCTCATACAATAAATTTGGAAGATTTCCTTCCTCTTGTATTTTTTGTAAGTTTGAAAAGAATAGGCAGTAACTCCTCGTTAAATGTTTGGTAGAATTCACTTGTGAAGCCATCTGGTCCTGGACTTTTGTTTGTTGGGAGGTTTTTGTTTGTTTGTTTGTTTGTTTTATTATTACTGATTCAATATAATTGCTAGTAATTGGTTAATTCAAATTTTCTACTTCTGATTCAGTTTTAGGAGATTGTGTGTTTCTAGAAATTACCCATTTCTTGTACCTTGTCCAATTTGTTAGCATAAAAATTTTTATAATCTCATAATCCTTTGTATTTCTGGGGTGTTCATTATTATTTCTCATTTATTTCTCATTTTAGGTATTTGAGCCTTCTCTTTTTTTCTTGATGAATATGGTTAAAAGTTTATCATTTTATATCTTTTCAAAGAATCAGCTTCTGGTTTCATCAACCCATTCTATATTTTTTTTGGCTCTATTTCATTTATTTCTGGTCTAATCTTTATTTCCTTTCTTCTACTGGTTTTGGGCTTTCTTTGCTCTTTTTCTAGCTCCTTTAGGCATGAGGTTATGTTTTTTGGGATTTTTCTTGTTTCTTGAGGTGAGCCTGTATTTCTATAAACTTCCCTCTTAGAACTGCTTTTGCTGCATCACAAAGATTTTAGACCATCGTGTTTTCATTTTTATTATTTCCATGTAATTTTGATTTCCTCTTATTGTTTGGTAGCATGTTATTTATCCTCCCTGTATTTGTGTTCATTCCATATTTTTTCTTGTGATTGATTTCTTGTTTCATATTGTCATGATCTAAAAAAAAAAAAAAGGATATTATCTTAATCTTCTTCAATGTATTGAGAATTGTTCTGTGACCTAACATGATCTTTTCTGGAAAATGTTCTGTATCCACTGGAGAAAAACATGTAAAATGCTTTTTTTTTTTAATGGAATATCCTGAATATATCTGTAGATCCAATTGGTGTAGTGTATTATTAAAGCTACTGTTTTCTTGTTGATTTTCTGTCTGACTGCCCTATCTATTGATATCAGTGGGGTGTTAAATTTCTCTACTTTTATTGTGTTACATTAAATTTCTTACTTTATGACTGTTAATAGTTGTTGTATGTATATTATTGCTCCAATGTTGGGTGTATAGATATTTATAATCCTCATAGCGTCTTGTAGGATTGCTTCTTTTATCATTACATAGTGTCGTTCTTATTACAGTCTTTGTTTCAAAGTGCATTTTGTCCTATATAAGCCCCCTCAGTTTTCTTTTCACTTCAATTTGCATAGCAAATGTTTTAATGTCCCTTCACTTTCTTTCTGCATATGTCTTTAGGTCTGTATACTCTTGAGGGCAGCACATAGATGGGTCTTCTTTCATACATTCAGTCACTCTGTCTTTTGGTTGTAGCCTTTATTCCATTTACATTCAAAGTAGCTGTTGTTAAGTGTGTACTTATTGCCATTTTGATACTTGTTTTATGGTTTTTTGCTTTGTTTTGTTTTTGTTTTTTAGCTCGTTTCAGTTCCTTTCTTCTCTTTCTTTCTTCCTTTGTGGTTTGATGGCTTTCCTTAGTGTTATATTTGGATTAATTTTTCTTTATCTTTTGGCTTATCTGTTATAGGTTTTAAATTTGTGGTTACCTTTAGGTTCATATATAGCACCTTATGTATATAGCAGTCTATATTATAGTCACCTAAGTTTGAACCCATACTAAACACTAAATGTTTACTCCCCCCCCCACACACACACATACTTTATGTCATACTTTGCATCCTTTTATTTTGTGAATTTTTGGTTGATTTTTATAGGCATAAATGATTTTATTGCTTTGCTTTAACTTCCATGCTGGTTTTATAAGTTATTACGTTGCTACTTTTATTATATGTTTGCATTTAGGTGTGAAATATTTCCCTTATTTTGTTACTTATGATTATGACCTATCCTTTACTCAATGAATTCCCTTTACCATTTCTTATAAGGCTTGTCTAGTGGTGATGAACTCCTCTAACTTTTGTTTTCCTGAGAAACTCTTTATCTCTTTCCATTCTGGATGATAATACTGCCAGGTAGCATATTCTCGTTTGCAGGTTTTGTTTCTTTTCTTTTCTTTTTTTTCTTCATTTCAGCACTTAAGTATATCATGCCACTTCCCTCTGGCCTGCAAAATTTCTGCTGAAAAAAATCAGCTGATAGCTTTATGTAGTTTCCTTTGTATGTAACTTTCTTCTTTTCTCTTCTAAGATTCTCTTTGTCATTACTTTTTGCCATTTTCATTATCATATGTCTTACTGTTGACTCTTTAAGGTTTATCTTCTTAGGGGCTTTCTGTGTTTCCTGGACCTGAATGTCTGCTTCCTTCCTCAAATTAGGAAAATTGTCAGTTATTATTCTTTCAAACATTTTTTTTTTTCCTACCCCGTTCTATTTTCTCTTCCTGGGATTCCTATCATGCAAATATTATTCCACTTCATGATGTTACTGAGTTCCCTTAATCTATTCTCATTCTTTGTTAATGTTTTCTTTGTGATGTTCAGCTTGGTTGGTTTTCCTACTCTGACTTCCAGATCGTTGATCCGTTCTTCTGCACCTTCTAATCTGCTACTGATTCTAGTGTATTTTTTTTATTTCACCTATTGAGTTTTTCATTTCTGACTGGTTCTTTTTTATAAGAAAAGGGATTTCTTAATTGTTTCCTTTATCCTCTTTTCCTCATGGATAACTAAGAATGGTTGGTTCAGTTGTTCTGGTTCATTGGGAAAGTGCTTATTCTCTCCTTGGACTTCTGATATTGCATGATGATGTGCTCACACGGATGGCCTATCACAATATAGAAAACCTTAGCTTATCAAAGGGCATAAAAACTGCCACATCCACAACTGCAGCTTTCATTGTAAGTAGTTGTGCCTATAGCATCTCCTTCTCCTAGTATTCATTCTCTAAGACCCCCATTCATGAAATTATCCCCTATCTCAGCCCCTCGAGCTCAAGACTAAAAATGCTTTTTTTATTCCTTTATTGCGTTCACTCATTTAGAATAGTATTCTATTTTCTTCCTCTTAAAATATCACCCCATATCTCTGAGCCCAATTCTTATCATTCTCCACTTTTCATTTTTCACACATTTATCTGCTCCCTTGATTCATTATTTTAAAATCTTCCTCCTCTGAACTGCACCTTCTATATTGGTTTATTTAATTTCTTTCCACCCAACAGTGAATGCTTATGTTACTCCCCTGCTCAAGAAACTTTAATTATTTGGCTGAAACATTAATCTCATGTGTGTGTGTGTGTGTGTGTGTGTGTGTGTGTGTGAGAGAGAGAGAGAGAGAGGGAGAGAGAGAGAGACAAAAAGAGAAAATGTAAATCATGGGAAAATGTGTGTGGAAAGTTAGCTATTCCAAGAAACAGCCTTTTAATATTTTTGAGTCTAATAAGTACACTGTGACATTTACCAGGAAGTACCTAATCATTGTATGTTAGAAATCCAGAAACAACAAGGAAACAACCATTTAGAAGCAGGCACTTCCATCACAGGCATAGTTTTTCCCAGTATCATGGATTTAGAACTTGTAATAAACCAACCACCATTGTGAAAAAAAGAATATTTTTATGATGGAAAAAAATCTTTCAGATTAAAAGTTGAGAGAATAGGTTGAAGAGGCTTAAATTGTTTTCTGCTGAATCTGTATACTTGGTTTTGTTTGTTTGGTTTTTTTTCTCTGCTTTCAACATTTTCCTATGGCTGCTTTAACACATTACTACAAACTTAGTGGCTTATAACATTATAAATTTTACAGTTCTGGAGGTCAGAAATCTGAAATGGATCTCCACAGGCGAAAGTCAAGGTGTGCTCATTTTTGATGAAACAATACTTATGTTTTAAAGTTGGATTAGAAAGAAAATTCTCAAAAACAGTTCATTGGTGCACCTTAATCTTTCTGAACCTCAACCTAATATTCAGAAGCAATCAGACTCAATTAATCCACAAGGATTTATTCAGAATTTAACATCCATACAGCTATACACTGGTTGAATATTAAACTCTGGAGAGCTTTTCAAAAATATCTTAATGGACTTTACCACAAACCATTTTTTTTAATGTTGGTTTAGTCCCCACTGTTGTTGCCACTGTTTTTTTTAACTCCCCAGTTTATTTTAATGTGCAACCAGGTTTGAAAAACACAGTATATACCTTCAATGTTAGTAATTTTCTACTGACCTAGAGTTTGCCCTGATTTCAGTTATGGTATTTGATAACTGTATTGATTTAGAAAAACACCAAGTTGCATATCTCAGAAACAAAGCAAATATCCTCAGCTAACAAGAACTCCAAAGGTAAGCAGTCCAGAGCTAAATTAGATACTTCACAAGTTAATCAATGCTATTAGGTCCTTCAATTTTCTCTTCAAACAATAGACTATTTTTCCCTTTCAACCCTGCTGTTTTGCCAGAAAAGAATAAGAAGAATTAACAAGAAGGTAGGAAAGATTACATTATCAGAAAAACATTTTGTCCAGGGGCACATGGATGGCTAAATCGGTCAAGTGTACAACTTTGGCTCAGGTCATACATAATCTTGCGGGTTCGTGAGTTGGAGCCCCTCATCAGGCCCTGTGCTGACAGCTCAGAGCCTGGAGTCTGCTTTGGATTCTGTGTCTCCCTTTCCCTCTGCCTCTTCCCCACTTGCACTCTTTTTCTCTCTCAAAAATAAATAAACGTTAAAAAAAATTTAAAAAAAAAAAAAAAAAGAAAAACATTTTGTCCAGTAACCCCCAACTGACAGCTAAGTAAAAGCTGAGAAAACCTGGGAGATACTTGGCAGTGTTTTTTTTTTCTATCTTTGTTCACACCAATATTAGTCTTACTTTGCATACTTGAGTTATATGCATGCCATTTTGATATTCTTGGTTGGCTTACAACAGTCTTTTCTTACACATCAAAAAGTCAATAATTGTTACTGTGGGAGAAACATAACATATATAACAAGAACATAACATATATAAAATCTCTCTAAGTACTCATTTCCAAAATAAGAAGAATTTTCCATGAAAAATGTAGATAATATTCTTAATGGTAATGTCAAAATGTGGTAAAATTGTACTGCCAATAAAATTATGTAAATGTGATGTCCTGTTAACCAACCTTTACAATATGCTATTTGATCAGTGCTCATGAAAGTTATTTTTCATTGGCTAGAAAATCATCTCTATTACTTATCACTATTGATTTATTTTTTTTTTATTTTTAATTTTAATGTTTATTTATTTTTGAGAGAGGGAGAGACAGAGTGCAAGCTGGGCAGGGGCAGAGAGAGAGAGGGAGACACAGAATCCAAAGCAGGCTCCAGGCTCCGAGCTGTCTGCACAGAGCCCGATGTGGGGCTCAAACTCACGAACTGTGAGATTATGACCTGAGCTGAAGTCAGACGCTCAACCGACTGCGCCACCCAGGTGCCCCTACTTATCACTATTTAAAAATTCAGGGGCGCCTGGGTGGCGCAGTCGGTTAAGCGTCCGACTTCAGCCAGGTCACGATCTCGCGGTCCGTGAGTTCGAGCCCCGCGTCAGGCTCTGGGCTGATGGCTCAGAGCCTGGAGCCTGTTTCTGATTCTGTGTCTCCCTCTCTCTCTGCCCCTCCCCCGTTCATGCTCTGTCTCTCTCTGTCGCAAAAATAAATAAACGTTGAAAAAAAAATTAAAAAAAAAAATTCAGATGGTGTGGACTTTGTCTTGTATTATAAGTATGAAGAAAAATGTCTTATTTTAACCTCCTTTTAGTTCAATTTTAAATGTAATTGCTCTGGACATTAACTATATAATTATATGTTTATCCCTTAACTTTTTTATTGCTTGATGAATTTCTTTGGGATGTAATTTCAGAAAAAAATATATTAAGAGATAAACTTCCAAGGTTGATATACTTCACCTTCAACAATTCCACTTGGTAATACAGAGGCCATGGAAAAATTTCGATATTTGTTTCTTCTTCTAGTCAGGATTCAATCATGGAACAGAAATCACACAGTACTTTGAAAAGGAAGTGTTTAATATAAAGAATCATTAATGATAACAAGGGATTTTCTATAAAGGACTAAAGAGTGATCTAAAGAACCCCCATCCTGGGACTAAGGGAGACTATCCTTTAAAAAAAAAAAAAAAGATAAATATCAAGGCTTGAATTCAGATCTCCTTAGAGAAAACGTGATTACAGACCTGTGATGGTAGTGCTGGGTGGGTAATCTAGGTCAGATCTTATCCACAGTTGTTGAGGAAGCAGGAAAAATCCTTTGAGGGTACAGAACAAAACCAGGGCTAGTACTGACAAACAGGAAGTAATACCTTTTTGAATTGCTGGCAGAGTGAAGCTGAGAACAAACCACTGGCACACATAAAAAATCCTCATTGGTAATTCACTAGAACGTACCACTGAATGTCAAGGGGAAGCAGTCAAGGGGCGCCTACTAATACTTGGTGAGGGTGATATAGATGGCTATTTTCTCACTGTGTCCTCAAAGGTGGAAGCAGCAGGAGAACTCTCTGGGGCCTCCTTTACAAAGACATTAATCACATTCATGACTGCTGCATCCTCACAACCTAATCATCTCCCAAAGCCCCTACACCCAAATACCTTCACATTGGAGATTAGGTTTAAACATATGAATTTGTGGAGAACACACACATTAAATCTGTAGTATTCTACCCCTGATCCCCCAAATCCATGTCATTCTTATATGCAAAAAATAGTCATTCCATCCCAATAGTCTCAAAACTCTTAAAATATTCCAGCATCAACTTCAAAGTCTAAATTCAAAGGCTCATTTAAGTGTCATCTTACACAGATATGCATAAGACTCGGGCACAATTTAGCCTGAGGCAAATTCCTCTGCAGCCCTGAAACTGTGAAATCAAATACGTAATTTACTTCTAAAATGTAGTGGTGGAACACACATTGACTGGACATTCCCTCCAAATGGCAGAAAAATGAACGAAAAAAAAAAAAGTAACATGTTCTGAGTAAATCCCAAACCCAATGGGGCAAATTCTAATAGAATTTAAGGCTTGAAAATGATCCTCTTTGTCTCAGTGGTCTGTCCTGCGGGCCCACTGAGCAGTGGTCCTGCCACTTCAGATTGGCGGAGCAGGGGTTGGGCCCTTACAGCTCCAGATGGCCTTGCGCCCACAGTTTGGCTGGACAGCTCCATGGGGGTTCTCTGCCTAAGTATTTTTTGAAAACCTGTATACTCTGCATACTGCAGAGATGGCATAGTGTAGACACTACCAATTTTTCATCTATACCCTCAGAGGGACAGTCACGATGTCCTGTGCTTCATTGCGACCTACTAAAGCCACACCTGGGGCAGCTGAGAAGCCAACACCAGTTCATGTAGTGGGGAGCACTCGGGTGGTTGTACACAGTGAGCTGAGGTCCCATAGGTTGTGTGGTTTTGAAATAGCAAGGTAAGGCAATGACATAATGCTCATTTTCAGTAGCAATCCCCAGGGATGCTGGTGTGCATATAAGGGTGTCTATATTATATGTAGTCGGGGAAATAACAAAAATAATTATTTAATCCTTTCTTGATTTCTCAACTGTGAGTTCCATTAAAAGCACATTTTTGATAGGTATAGAAACACTGGAAATTATTGTTTTCCTAAGAGTCTTCTGAAAAATGTGATCATATCTCCTGAAAAATTTGGATTATAAGTATGTTTAATTATCATGTGTGTAAGTGGGTAATATTTAATATAAAATATGATTGTTTCTAAGACACTGATTTCCCCCAGATTCCAATATGTTCTCCACTGCACTTGAACCATGCCCCTGTAGGAAAGAACAAACTTACAGTTTGCCTTTGTTACTTTTACTGGTTTATTGGTCTTTATGCCAAGGCATTTTCATTCAGGTATTGTTTTTCTCTCTCTCATTATTCTGCACCTAAGCAGATGCCTATTCTGCGCCATTCCTCAAACTGTTAAGATATATGTTTGCCAGTGATATATTATTTATAAGTACTCAAGATAGCATTTCTAAAAGGTATTGTACATAAGTATCACTAAAGAGGATTGTTAAAGTATAGATTCATGGACCCCAAATCAGAAATTTGGCTTGAATAGGTAAATAGTCTTAGGAACCTCCAATTTTATCAGCTGTCATTTCTAGAAATATTTACATAGAGAGAGAGCCCTTAGACCAAGTCTTCAAGATCTGATAGATATTTGGCCTAAGGCCTTCAAACTATAAGCAGCTGCCTTTCTCTTTCCTTACAGGGCAAGCTAGCCTTCTTTTCAATACCTCTCTCACTGAGCCCTAAACGAGGATTCTTTTATAGTCATTTACTTACATGTAAATGAAATCACATGTAAATTAAATTCTAACACTTATTTATTCATTCAGCAAATACTGAATCCCTACTATGTGCAGACTACTCTAGTTTTTTGGGGTTATATCAATACATAAATCAGAACCATTTCTGTCCTCATGGACATTTCTTTCAAGAAATAGAGACAGCCAATAAACATAGCATATCAAATAAGTACATTTTATATTATGCTAAGGAAGTGTTATGAAAAAAAAAAAAGAAAAAGTGGAGTTAAGGTTAGAAAGTTGAGGGATGTGAGTCTGGTGGGACAAGATGAAATTTTAGATAGTACAGTAAGGGTAAGCTTCATTGAGAAAATGACAAAGATTTGAAAGAAGAGAGGTGGGCCTGTGTATACATTGGGAATGAGTATTCTAGGAAGAGATAGCCTTAAAGGAAGAGTGTGTCTGTATAAGAGTCCCCCTTACCTGTGATTTTATTTTCTGTGGTTTCAGTTACTTGTGGTCAGTCACAGGCCAGAAAGAGATGTTCCTCCTGATGTATTATGACAAGGTCAATGGTGGTCCAACGCTGTGTCACAATGCCTACATCATTTGCCTCACTTCATCTCATTATATGAGTATTTTATTATCTCACATCATCACAAGAAGAAGAAAGGTGAGTACAATACGCTAAGATATTTTGAGAGAGAGAAAGACCACATTAAAATAACTTTTATTATAGCATATTATTATAATTGTTCTATTATCCATTATTGTTGTTAATCTCTTACTGTGCCTATCTTATAAATTAAACTTTATCAGGGGCGCCTGGGTGGCGCAGTCGGTTAAGCGTCCGACTTCAGCCAGGTCACGATCTCGCAGTCCGTGAGTTCGAGCCCCGCGTCAGGCTCTGGGCTGATGGCTCAGAGCCTGGAGCCTGTTTCCGATTCTGTGTCTCCCTCTCTTTCTGCCCCTCCCCCGTTCATGCTCTGTCTCTCTCTGTCCCAAAAATAAATAAAAACGTTGAAAAAATTTAAAAAAAAAAATAAATAAATAAATAAATAAATTAAACTTTATCATAGGTATATATGTGTAGGAAAAAAGTATAGTATACACAGGGTTTCTGAACTTCCATAGTTTCAGGCATCCATGAGGGGTCTTGTAACGTATCTCCTGAGGATAAGAGGAGACTGCTATAGTCTTTAAGGAATGCCAGGATACTATATGTCTGTGTGGGCTAAGCACAGTACCAGGACAGTCGTGAGAAGGCCTTTAGCAATGAACCAGGAAGCCAAATCCTGTAAGATCTTTTGATCCATTATAAGAACTTGTTCTTTACCCTGACATAGGAACCCATTAAAACACTTTCATCAGAGGAACAATGGAGTCAAGTCTTTAGAGGCATTTTTACGTAAAGAAAGATCTGGTGTTAAACGAAATGGAAATAAAAGAATGTGTTTTGTTTTTAAGATAGAAGAAATAAGAACATATTTGTATGGTGATGAGAACAATTGAAAAAATTAAAAAAAAAAAAGTGAGTAACAGTAGATACCAGGAGGGAAAACTACTGGAGTAATGGCCTTTGATGCAGAAGAGGGGTAGGATCTAGTGCAAAAATGAGTGGGTTGATTTCAGAAAGCACAGAAAGCTCATCCTTCAGAATAGGTATGGGATCCCCCAGCTCAACTTGGAAATGATATTGTTGAAGTTGACTGGTACAGTGACTTGGAAAAATAAGAATTAGTGTGAAGTGAAACTGACATTATGAGAGGTCATCTGTGGTGTCAAGGACTAGGCTAATACTATGAGAGTGTGAGTGGATGAAGAAGGGTGGATATCAGAATCTTTGGGGAGAAAGATTTCAAAAACCGAGAAGTAAGATGTTAGAAGATTCATCTTACCGACTAAGATGAATACCAGTTTTAGGATAACAATAATATAAAAATTAAAACTTTTACCAAGAATTGAATAACAGTTCCTTGGAGATCCACAAATGGCATGATATATATACTCAAGAGTTTTTACAGAGGGCATAATAAAGATTGTCTAAGAGTGAGAATGAAAGGAGATCTGACCCTTCAGGCTTAGGGGTGGCAAAAGTTTCCCACTGTTGCTCATTGTTGGGTTCCTCCCCATTTCTTAACAATTCTATTAACTCTACCAAGACCTTTGTAACTAGCACCTACTTTAAAATTTGTTAGTTAAAATTCTTGAATGTGCTATCTCTTTCCTTCTGATGACTTAGCTTGTAAAATTCCAGAGGCTAATGTGTGAAGTAGTGAACTCCTTAATATTAAAATTTTTCTTTTTATTTAAAGTTAAAAAAATTTTTTTAATATTTATTTTTGAAAGAGCAAGCAGGTGAGGGACAGAGAGAAAGAAAGAATCTGAAGCAGGCTCCAGGCTCTGAGCTGTCAGCACAGAGCCCAACCCAAGGCTTGAACTCAGGGACTGCTAGATCATGACCTGAGCCGAAGTTGGACGCTTAACCGAATGAGCCACTCAGGGCTCCAATATTAAAATGTTTCAGATGGAAAATTAAGGATTATTTGTCTATGATGTATAAAAATATCTCTATTAGGTTGGAAGTTGGGTTTAATGTTCTGCAACTTTCTTTCCAATTTTACGACGGTGACATATAATTGGAAGCATTCCAGACAACAAAGCATTAAGTGAATCAGAACCACACAGAATTGTTGTATAATTCTTATTTTTAAAATACATTTCCAGTATTGAAAATTCGAAGTGCCCATCACTTTTAATTGTGTGGATTTGTGACATTCTCAAGCTGTGGTTTCTTCTAACTAGTGTTCAGTGAATAGTTGATCTATCCTAATAGATTGTAGCCATATTCATCCTAACCCTTACACCATCAAAGGATGTTCAACAATCATGTTCTACCAGCTAATTTTTGTTATCTATTTTCTAGAATAGTTTATTGGATGCACCTTGAGAATATCCAAATCTCATGTGTATTTTTATTACTCATTATATTGTTGTTATTTTTATTCTTTGGATTTTTTTCTTTAGCATTTTAATTTATACATGAGTAGTCAGCCATTATGGGTTAATAGTAGAATATCAAATAAATATAGAATATCAGATAAATATAAGAAAGAAAGGATCCTGCATTAAATAAACAGTATACATTGCTGATCGTGCTTATTTTGGATAGAGTATCCAAATTGTTGGCTAAAAATATTGACCATATGGTGGTATAGCAATGCTCATCAGTAAAGAATGTAGAACACCATCTGCTTTACACATTCTTACTGGCTGAAAACTAATGCTAGCCCCTCTTACCATAATGAAATATACTTAACAATATATAGTAACATAGTAAATAATTTTTTCCTAAGTTTACCTATTAATAAATATATATTTGGGGCTATCAGAAAAATTAAATGCCACGTCATTAGTGTAAATAAATAAGGTATACATATAACCATTCATTACCATATATAATTATCAACAAGGAAATTAGGAAAGTAACAAAATAAAATTTGCTGAGCACCTACTTTATGCCAGATACTATGCTATGAATATTGTGTCTACTATTTCATTTGATCTTTATAAAATCTGAGTGACGGATATGTTTATGTGTATTTTATAGATGAAAAAATAAGTAAGGAATATTATATACCACAAATTATGTTAGGGATTCATCTGAGGTTTAGACATAGGTTCTTCTAAAGCCAAATCCCCATGCTGTTTTGATGACATTATGTAAGTTGCTTTTGTATGAAGGTTAACCATCTAGCTATCTGGAGTCCCATGAATTTCTATGTATTTTCCTGTGATTTTGCAAGAAGAAGTAGCTGGAGGAGGAGGAAGGAACAAAGAGAGGATGAGGTGGACAAAGAGGATCAGAAAAAGGAGAGAGAGATTCAGAGAAAGAGAAAGATATGGGCAAGTCTATGAATTTATACTATATGAAATATAGTAATGAGGATATAATTTTATTGATTTGGATGTGACTTTTAATTTTTGATTTAAAGACTTGGCAAATTATACCAATTTATTCATTTAAAAATTTTCTGAATAGAATAAGGTTTATAATGGCTTATATACAATTGAAAGTAGCTTCTACATGAGACGTTAGAAGACATCAGAGAGTTCTGAATTTATGGACATCTTATTCACAGGAAGAAAGAGTAGATTCATTCAGCCTGTCAGCTAATATTGGGAAGGACTGACAAAAACATTTGGAAGCAAGATTTTAAAACATAGGACTCTTGAAACCAAGATAGGAACCCACCTATTAGCCAGTGGCTGAGTTTCTGATAATGAGGAATAAGGCAAGGATCCAGGAGCAGGAGCCAGGTTGAAGTTCAGAGCAACCCACGGCAAAGACAATGAAAAATGACTCACTGTATACCAGTACTAAAGCCTCTGTATTATCCCTTAGAAAGGGAATGAAGGGCTCCACAGCCTGACAAAGGGCTTGGCACAAACTGATGGCTCAAAAAGGGTAGAGGTTAATGGATGCAAGAACAGCACCCTGGCCTGATCCCTACAGAAGTGATCATATTCACAAATCTTCTTAAGGCCCAAGCTGATTCGACAAAAGCGTCCTTTACAATCTATAATCTAAATTATTAATCTAAATTAACTCAAAATAAACTGTAAAAATCTCAAACAAATACAATCTATCAAGGTTTCCAGATGGAGATTGAAATAGAATTTGCCATGAAGTGTGTGTTGTCATCTATACATTTTGTAGAAGTTATGTAGAAGAGGATTCATTGCAGTGATACAAACCTTTGTTTTTCCAAAAGCCTTTGACTGATGGTCCTCGTATTTTAACACTGTAGGCTTCATGGATCTTTCCAAGATAATGCTTGTGTTCAGATAGCACTTGAGGTTTGATTTAAACTGATACCAGTTTAGGGACACCCGGGTGGCAGCTCAGTCGTTTAAGCGATGGACTCTTGATATCGGATCAGGTTGTGATCTCACGGTTGTGGGATCCAGCTCCACATCCAGTACTGTGCTGAGCACAGAGCCTGCTTGGGATTCTCTCTCTTCCGCTCTCTCTGCCCACCCCCTGCTCACTCGTTCTCTCTTTCTCAAAAGAAATAAACGTTTATAAATATGTGTGTGTGTATATACATATATTTACGTATATATAATATATACACATACATATATTACATATACATATACATAATAATACATATATTATATACATAATATTTTATGTATGTATACATATGTATATACATAATAAATGAATAATTATACCAGTTTTTACCTACCTTTTTTAATGAAAATATGTAAAGGGCTACCAAGATTTCTTAAATATGAAGGTAAGTTTTATTTTTACTACTAAACAAAATTAAAATAAATAGCAGCCAATAAATAGTCTTTAGTCAGTAACGCTAACTTAGAATTTCTGAAATGTATGTTTCCAGGAGAATCTTAGAAATCTTTACACTGGACCTTTCCACATTGCAAGACAACCACTCAACAAGGGGCAGATTTGATACAGCACTCACATATTCATTAAAGAGTTCATCAAAACACAATTTGGAGCACATGAGACTTTAAAATACCCTATACATGGGGGGCCTGGGTGGCTCAGTTGGTTGAGCATCCGACTTTGGCTCAGGACACGACCTCACGGTTTGTGAGTTTGAGCCCCAAGTCGGGCTCTGTGCTGAGAGCTCAGCGCCTGGAGCCTGCTTCGGATTCTGTCTCCCTCTCTCTCTGCCCCTCCCCCACTCATGCTCTGTCTCTTTCTGTCTCAGAAATAAATAAACGTAATTTTTTTTTAAATAGACCCTATACAGGGACACCTGGGTGGCCCAGCTGGTTGGTTGAGTGTCACACTTTTGATTTTGGCTCAGGTCATGATCAGCCCCACATCAGGCCCATATGGAGCTCCATGCTGGGAGTGGAGCCTGCTTAAGATTCTCTTTCTCTCCCTCTCTCTCTCTCTCTCTTTCATTCTCTCCCCCCCCCCCCGCCTTCCTCTGCCCCTCTCACCCTCTCATGTGCACTCTCTCTCTTTAAAAAAATAAAATAAATAATAAATACATAAATAATAAATACATAAATAAATCACTATACCAAAATGATTTCAACACAAAACTCCAGTTCTTCATTGAACATTGGCCTGGATACCATTTTCTACCACAGATCAAAGTCAGGATAATCAATTCTGAACACCTTTCTCTAGGTCCATACTTACCCTCTGGATATATTAAATCCCCTACCCAAAATGCAATGGAAGGCAAACATTGTTTTTCAGATATGCCAAAGAGGCTAATTGTAAATGCTTGCCCCTATTTTATTTTGTTTAGTTTTCTTTTTTAAAAAGACCTTGCAGAAGTTCAGTCATATGCCTCTGGAATATCTCCAGCATACTTGTACAAGGAAATGACAGGCATCTAGAATAATTTCTCCCTAAAGAACAGCCAAAGTTATTTCTTTAGTGTCAGGTAAAACGTTGATTTGTTGCAGAGCTAGACATGGTCAACAGAGAGATACTTTGCTATCTCTTCTAACCCTTCTAAGATAAACCGTATTTTCCCTTTTATATTAAATAAGAAATTATCTGAAAAAAATTAAATGCATATAAGTTATTATATTGTGTTTATACCGGATCTTGAAAAGCTAAGCCAATTCTAGGAAAGAAGAGGTTTGTTTATGTGTGAATGTCAGATGCAATTATGATTTCCCAATGAAGGTTATAAGAAAGGCATTAACTTAAATGGGTGCTTTTTTGGTATCTTTGTGTATTTTTTAACATATTCTTTTTTTGGTTTTTATATGTATGGAAGTTGGACACTCTTCTTCTGAAATTTTTCGGCTGATAATTTATTTTTGTACTCTTTAATTTTCTAGATATTTGGAAATAACATTTATAAGGAAGTGACAATTACGCATTACTGTGTACCAGTCATCATTAAGGTGTTGTGTATACACCATCTGATTTTTTTTAAATCATAAGAACCTATGAAATGGAGAGGAGGCACAGGGCTATTAAAAGATTGCCTAAATTACTGTAATTGTTAAAAGGGCACCCACATTTCATATTATACCTTGAATACAAAAGCACAGTCTTTTTATTAAAAAGTACCTCCAATTATATAGCTTCTACTATAGAAATATAGTATGTTTAGACATTTGCTATAGAATCAAACAACTGATTTTTAAGTCTCAACTGATTGCTGAATATATTTTTAGTGCTTTATGCTATGGTGTGAAATTATTTTGTGTTTATTGTTTTGTACAATAATCTGCCAACCCAAAAACTCAGTGGAAAAAAATCATCCTCAACAATCAGATCAGTTATTTGGAACCACATATATTAAGCAACTAGTTGTTTTACATCGTTTCCTTATCTTTCTTGTTTTGCTATTGTTGTTTTCTTCTGAATCAATTATTTTGCTGTTGGGTCAGTTGTGGCCATGTGTTAAGACCTTCCAGAAAAAAGGTTAAAAGAGTGATTTGCATCTTACAAATGGGCAGTGTGTGGGGGAGAAAAGTGAAAGGATTTAGCTAACATCATACTGCAAAATATTCAGATAAAAGAAATAGTATCTAGTTTCTTTGACTTTCTGTTAGTTTCTTATGAAAAGGATTGTCTTCACCTATTCTCTACAATGGAAAAACTTTGTATTAATGGTGATTTCTTTGCCAGTTGTCATATATGAAGTAAGAATAGCTTTTTGAGAAGTATAATGACTACCCTTTTCAGGGAAAATCCTTGTGCTCTTGGTTCCAAGAAATCGATCCAAACACTTTTCAAATCATCTTTGTTTATGGATACTAACGGCATTTTGGAACAAGGAAGCCCTTTCATTTGGCAAATAGTAAAAGGAAAAGGCAAATCTTAACGCAGGCATCTTCTTGTCAATGTAATTGCAAAGCACCCAGTGGCTTGTAGGTTACCTTGTGTATCCATCAGATATCCATCAGATTTGTGTATCTATCAGAATATTTCCATGGATACATCTCCTTAAATAGCAGTTTTTTCAAGAAGTGTTTCTGCAATCACATGGCATGATTTTTAATGTTTTATTATCCATCTCCAGGTTTGTATTGCCCATATACAAACACTCTAATTAAAGTCTGTTTAGGGGCTCCTGGGTGGCTCAGTCAGTTAAACATCCAACTCTTGATTTTGGGTCAGGTCATGATCTCACAGTTTGTGAGTTCGAGCCCTGTGTTGGTCTCCACGCTGGCAGTGCAGAGCCTGCTTGAAATTCTCTCTCTCTCCCTCTCTCTCTGCACCCCTCCCCCTTAAAATAAATGAATTTTTTTAAAAAGGGTGCTGAGGTGATAGAGATCAATATTCACTGGCAAGCAGCACTTAAAAAAATAATAAGAATAAAGTATTTTTGCATCTAATGGCATAGAAAACCTCCTTTCAGAAAAACAAAATAGTTTTAGAAAGGTTAGAAAGAGAAGAAAAGAGTGTAAAATGATTCGTGGCAGATGAGAGAAGTGAATTACAATAACAGCAACATCTTTGGCACATGGGAGGGCAAATATTGTCAGTTTGAACCCTTTGGTCGGTGTTCTTAACTTGAAGTCCACCATGAGCTAAGGAGGCACGTTACACAAGCCACGTAGCTGTATCATTTGCTTTACATTAAGCTGGAGACGACACAATTTTTTTTTTCCGTTAAGCTCTGGAGGATTTGAAATGATACAGCCAAATTCTGCTGCAAACCTTTCTGTAAAATACTAGAAAATAATTTTGGTAAATGTGCCAATTTAATATCTAAGGTTACCAGGGTGACCTGATAATTTATAAAGCAGTCTTAAAAAATAGCTGCTATTATGGAAATAACTTACTTTGCTTCTTGCTCAAAATTAGCATGAAAATATTCTCCTTTATCCCTGAAGAATCATAGCTGCATTTGAGTTTAAGAAGTGGGATTGGGAGAAGTAAAAAAACTTGGTTGGGAGAAAGGAGACCTCACTTCTCAGGACTCTGTTTCTTTTATTAAAATTATGTTCTCTTGCTGTACCTCAGTCTTCTCATCCAGAGCATGTAGAGTTGAACCAGATGAACTCAGAAGTGCTCTCAAACTCTGGCACTTTGCCAAATATTTGATAGCATATCAAGATGGAGTACCCTAGCTTCCATTTTTCCTGTCATTACTGCAGTGGAGTACAACAGCTGCTGGGGTTCTGAATTTAAAGTTGAAGAGATGCTTACTGTAGATCTCTTCTTCCTCCTCTAAATCCTAGTATTAGATGATGACGATGATGATGAAGATAGACATCTGAGGAAAAAGAGGCTTGACCAAACTCTTCCTTCTAGAGGAGCAGGAAAACACGTGCACATGCACACACCTACACCCCCCACCTCCTGCATACACACAGTGAAAGCAAGAGAAGGCAAGAGTGAAAGAGAGAGAAAGAGAAAATGGATCCAGGTTTTGAAGCGATCGCTCTATAATCACTTTCTTATTGAGTAAGCAGGTTGAAAGTTGGGTTGAATATTGAGTAGGTGGGCTCCATGGCAGACACATACGCTCCCCTGGTAAGCCGGTTTTGGTATGTTGCCTGTAGGATTCATCTTAAAGTTTAGCAATGGTCTGTTTCTTTAACCCTCTCAATGCTGTTAGCCATTTATTATGCCATTAATCAATTACTTTTTTACTTAACTTCACTAGAATCAATTCTGTATCACTCAACCAAACCACAGATAATATGGCTAGCCTTGGTACATAACATAATTTCTGTAAGTCTATGTTTATTTCTCTGCAAAATATGAGAAAAGATTATTTTGTGCATTAAATAAGATAGCATATGTTAAGTGCTTAGCACAATGAATGACATATTAAGCATTCAATGAATTTTGGTATTGCCATAATTATTACTCTAACAAGATGGAGGAAATAGCATTAGTCATAATTCTCCTATTCTGGTTATGTCTTGATGTATCACCCCTCTCCAAACTTGGTAGTGTAAAATAATCATTTTATTATGTCACAAGTTTTATTGTTTAAGGATTCAGAAAGAGCATATTGGGTCACTTGTCTCTGCTCCAGAATGTCTAAGATACCAGCTCAGAGGATGTATAGGCAGAGGTGATTCAAGGGCAGGGCATTATTATCATCTGAAGACTTATCCACTCGTAAGTTTGTCTCTGGACTTGAAGAATAGCAAACCATAGCACATATACTTTTTCTCACTGTGGCTTGATTTGTTCAGAGCATGGTAATATTCATGATAGCTCTAGGCAAAGTTCCTTAGCAAAATTTCAGCAAGCCAAATTCCACAGTATATAGCAAAAATTTAATACATTACTACTAATAATAATAAATGGAGTTTATCCTAGAAATACAAGACCAAGTTAAGATTTATGAGTCAATTAATATATTTCCCAAGTGAAAGAGATTTCTGAAGAAGTTGGTGAATATACTGTACAAAATAAAATATGTATACTAATGGGCATAATTGTCCAAAGCAACACTTTCAGGACTCTGAATGACGTAAAAGAAATTGAGCAGTATTTATTCTTTAAAAAGTGCAACATATTTTGTAAGAACAGAGAGAAAAGTGTAACAGACCTTGTAAGAACAGAGATTATAATCTTATTACCTGGAGCCACTCCTATCTCCCCACTCTACCATTTAATTACCAAGAATGGTACTTTTACTGAATTGAGTTGATGAAATTGATCATTTTACCAACATTGATGAGGTCCTGACTAAGTGTTGCTCTTTAGCTAGAGGTAAAGACTTAAGTAGAAGAAGGAAGCATGGAAACCTAAGGCCTTATCAGCTAAAATTGTGAATTCAGTGGGAAAAACCCAGAGCTTGTAACCTGTAGTTTTAGTTGCAACGAGGAGTGGATCAGTCTGAAATTTATTGAAGTGACCCCAAAATGAGATTGCAGTAGAAGAGTTAGACCAGCTCTCCATGTATCCTTGGCTAAATGTGGAACTAGATCTAAGATAGCCCATTATAAAGTTGAAGTAAAGGAAAGTTTTAAAACGAGTTGAACTTTCAGTGCATTCCCCAACATATGTCAGTTGGCACAGGGTGGACCTATAAAACTTGAGAAGGTTGAGAACAATTGTTTTACATTGCCTAAACGGTAATCTATGTAGAAGCACTGGTGATCTCTGGGAAGCCAGGCTTAAAATATAAAGTAAATATGTAAAAATCTGAACATGAGTATCAGAGCCTACACATTATAAGGAAAGATAGGTTCGGCAGTTTAAATGCAGGCAAATTTGCTGCCCATACTCTTATTCTATATACTAGAGATTTTGAACTGTGTAAAAAGAAAGGAAAGGAAATGAAAGACATATGCCAGACTAGAACTGAAGATGTAAGGCTATTTTATTCATAGTTGACCTCATTTTGTTTGTATAAAATCCTAAGTAATCTAAGTTTTTATAAAAATGATTCCTTGAACTAATTAGCCTGTTCAGCAAGGTCTCAGAGTTAAAGATGAGTATATAAAAAATCAACTATATTTTTTATGACAATAATTAACAAGGTAAAATGAAATTTAAAAAGCAAAATAGTTCCATTTGGCAACAAGAAGAATACAACAATTATAAGTTTAACAAAAGGTAACCACAAAATCCATGCGGAAAGAAATGAAAGATCAAAGCCAATAGATAAATACATTCATGACTGTATGTTTCAGAATTGTTAAATGTCAATATGCCCCAAATACGTATATCTATAGATTCAATTCAATTTTTAGCAACATCACAGCAGACTTCCTCCCCCTATTAATTGACATAAATACATGGAATGAAAAAGACCTGTAATAACCAGCTCAGTTTTGAAAACTAAGACCAAAAGTGAAGCTCTTAAACCCCCTGATTAAAAAAAAATACTGTATAAAGTAATAATCACAGTAGTGTGGCAAGGATAGACATGATCAGTCGACAGAAATGAGTCTAGAAATAAACGTTTAAGGTCAAGTGATTTTTGACAACAGAGCCATATTAATTCAACATGGATAGGATATTTTTAATCAAATGTTGCTGAGATAACTGGATACTCAAATGCAAAAAAGAAAGGAAAAAGAGGAAAAAACTGAAATCAAATGAACTAGGATTTCAAGAGCACTGGGTGTTGTATGTAAGCAATGATTCACGGGAATCTACCCCCGAAACCAAGGGCACACTGTATACACAGTATGTTAGCTAACTTGACATAAATTCTATTAAAAAATTAGAAAAAAATATATCTGAAGAAAGTACAAGAAAGGAAACTTTCAAGATGCAACATTTATTTAAGAATAACTTTACAATAGAGAATATAAAACAAATTTTGTGGGGGGGGGGTTGGAAAACCTGAAAAAATGTGTCTAGGTAAAGAAGGGGAGAAAGTGTAAATAAACAATATAGAGAATTTATATGTGCTCATTAATATTCATGTAATA
The DNA here is from genome assembly GCF_014898765.1 of Herpailurus yagouaroundi. Classification (NCBI taxonomy): domain Eukaryota; kingdom Metazoa; phylum Chordata; class Mammalia; order Carnivora; family Felidae; genus Herpailurus; species Herpailurus yagouaroundi. Next base: position 14,689,275 of record NW_024412394.1, on the reverse strand, counting down.
TTTCACAATAAAAAACAGAAAAGAGCAATATATTTTTTTCACAGTTGGCCTCTTGGAAAAATGTAAACTCCATTGAAAGGCAATGGAAGGATTTTGTTTTCAATGTTGTTGTTTTGGTTTTAGCAGGGACACCTATAACTTTGTTTTGAAAATGCCCCAGTATGAGACACTGCCCTCTCAGAAGAGCTAAAGGGCTCTGAAAATAAATTATCTAGTTCCAAAGAATCAATACTTAGGTTAACCTACAAACTTTTGTTCTTACATTAATATATATTTTTGCATCAATCATAGAGACTGTCTCATCATTTTTTAATCAATATATGAGACATAGAAGTATGCGGACAATTTTTCTTAGCAGAAATGAATGAATAGGAAGCATGGAAGGGAAAAATAAGAAAGCAGGAAACATAAAAATGTTATAGGATTAAATAAGGTCAAGGATAAAAGCAGGCACATAAATATCAAAAATATGGAGTTCATAGTTTCACTAAAGAAACTGCAAAAAAGTATCCTGGAAAAGGCTTCTGGCATCTGAAGATAAATCTCTTCACAGATGCATGTAATAAATGCAGTCAAATTAAATTTTTTTTAAATTTTTATTTGATTCGACTTTGAGATCTCTGCTGTTCTCAGTGTGAGGAATTATGTGAGAAGAATATATAAACCACCCTCAGGAGTAACAATGTCATCAAAAGAGAAAAATAAAAAGATTTGGTTTCTTCCAGTTATTTGAAACAATAATTTTCATAAGTTGGTCAAATGGTTCACCTTCCAAAGATGATTTACATAAATTAGGCAGGCTTCTTTCTCTTCCCCAGAACAAGATAATATTGTAAACATGCTATATATCAATTTATTTCTTAGAGATGTCAATCAGTTATACTACAACATAAAGTAGTAAGGGGCTTAAGTCTGTAAGTGGAATTTGTGCCAGTTTTTGTTGGGTGAGTGGGGGTGTGTATTCCACCCATTATCCAACTTTCTATCTTGTCTCATGATCTAGCTTCCATATGTCCATACTGCTTCCTCCATGCTTATATAATAGTCTTAAAGCTGTCATATATTTGAAGAAAATGATGACAAAATACCATTTTTGGATAATAATATGCATACCTAAGCTTTAGGTTGTCCTCAGTAAAGCTTATAGGAAGTGAGCAAGCATGTGTATTGGTGGGGGGTAGGGGGAAAGAATACAAAGAAAAGTGAATAACTGATTATAATTCTAAACTGTAGGTGTAGAAAATATTATGTTCCTCCAGCACTCCCTCCCCAAGACTGAGGTATTCATTGCTGGAGCTGCAAAAAATAATGGTAGCTGATAACTGTTAGCTGAATATCTCTCTGGTACTTGGCTGAACAGAGCTATTTCATTCAAGGTTACATATAGCTTCAGGATAGCTACAGAGGAATAAAGTCTCAGACCAATTCCTTAGTTCTGGACAACCCCAAAGAGCCAGCTCAGTTATAGTTATCTCCATACGATCAGTTGAGCACTTTGTTTCAACTTTATCACAATTCAGTTATCACTTCTTCATAAACCTGCATCCTTCATTCCCTTAAATGTGTTGATCTCGAGAGTGTTCATAATAAACATCTTAGTTGAAAATCTCTAGCTGAGCCTACCTCCTAGGAAACCTGGACTGAGACAGTTGGTACCAGAAATAGTCCAAGAGAACAGGTCTGATAATAGCATCTTGAAGCTCGATCGACCACCAGCTCAGCAGAAAGGAGAACTCCAGCACTAGTGGTAGGTGGAACACGAATAGCCCATAGTGGATGGTACTGCTCCAATTTTATATCTCCACGTAGAATTTAACTGGGATGATGGAAAAAAATGTACCAGCACATGAAATGTTTCAGGTGTTTGAGAAATATGAAAGAAATTGTAATAATGAAGAGTAAGGAATTAGAGCATTGAAATATTGGAGGCATTCAATGTAAAGGCCCACACCACTTAAATAATTAAAGGTATATAAAGAGATTCTCATTGCCTGTAATCAGAAGATAGACAACGCTTGGGATGTAGCCTAAAATTTAATTATAAAAGTAGCAGAGCACTTAAGGTATTTAAATTCTCAAAGGTCAGAGTTCTGCCAGATCAAGCTAGGGTCCCTGATTAAGAAAATGTGGAATGCTAAGGCATGGAACAATGATACCAACAAAAATCTAACTGACATTGCCAAATTTGGCCCATTTATCCCTGTGAAAGACTTGAATTCTCCATTTGTTTGAAGGAGAACAGAGGTTTCTGTCTTGCAAGTCACTTGCCATCTTCAGATCTACTGTAACGTCCCTCCTGGCCACCACACCAATATTTAGAGTTAAGGCCAGAAAAAAAAAAAAAAAAAAAAAAAAAAAAAAACCAAGATGATATGTTCTCTGGGATTTCCTATGGGGCACTCATTTACCACAGCTCTGGGAGAGAGAAACTGGCATCATTGAGAAGTACACTGGTGGCTGTCCCCTGTAGGACAGGCTTATGGTAAGAGATGCTGTTAAATAAAAGGGCTCTCTGATTGCGTTGGATATTAAATAGTACTAAAAATGACTAGGCAGATGGTGGTGTTTACTCAAACAAGATAGGTGCAATTATAGTAATGACTACTAACATCAAAGAGTCATCTGGGAGTCAGGCTGTCCCACAGAGAGCTGTGGAAATAGTTAATAGACCATAGTATCTACAGAGGCAAGTTAGATGGGCCACCAACATGGGTGTTGCTCAATCTACAAATCCCTGGGAGGAATGTCCCAACAATATCACAGCAAGTGTATAGATAGGGTAATGATTTCTGTGTGGATACTGTAGAGATACAGTAATGATTTCTGCAGCCTTCCACAAAAGATACGTATGACCATTTATTTGGCTAACTATACCTAGACAAAGTCTGATACACAAACATTTTGAAGACCTTTTGGCAAAAGTGAAACTGACATTAATGACCAGGGAACAGAAACATCCCCATGACTCTACTTTTAATGTTTATTTTGAGAGAAAGAGAGAGAGTACAAGTGGGGGAGGAGAAGAGGGAGAGGGAGAGAGAGAATCTTAGGCAAGCTCCATGATGTGGGGCTCAATCCCACGGACTGTGAGATCATGACCTGAGCCAAAACCAAGAGTTGGACACTTAACCAACTGAGCCACCCAGGCGCCCCACCATCGCTCCACTTATAAAGTGGAGGCTTTGGAGGACTAGTTTATCAATGGACGCCTGGACTCAGTACATTAGATCAGTGATCCCACCTCGTGGTCATACCCCATCTGCATGTGTTAATTAGAGTGAACATACTTGTAACTGACAGAAACATTGATTGTTTGGTTTGTGGGGTAAGGGCTATTACAGTAGGGAAAGGTACCTAGAAAAAAAAACTAAAACTTCATCTCAGCAAGGTATTAATAAAAATTATATCACATCATAGCAGCAGTAGAAACTAGTGCCAACCTTTAAGACCTAAAGCGTGTGATAGTGGTGCTTCCTATGATGTTCCCTTTTAATTCACTACTTGGCCACCACAGAAGTTAGGCAGAACCTGTAAAATGATAGTGGACTATCACAAAGTCAACTGAGTGGTAGCTACCATTGCAGCTGCCATGCCAGATGTGTTATCTTTGCTAAAGTAAGTTAACATGACGTCGGGTGTATGGTATTTGGCCCCTGAGCTGGTTCACACTTTCTTTTTCCCACCTATCAGAGAAGAGGATCAGAAACAGTTGGCTTTCTCCTCAGTTAGACACCCAAATGGAGGTATGGTTTTGTTCCAGGGCTATGTAAAGTTTTTGTCCCCTGTCGTCTCATCAGAGGGGACCAGAAACATCTAGATTTAGAATGCCTCAGTTGGAACAGTGTATTGAACAGATTTTTATTAGAACAAGATGAGCACAAAGTGACAAGTCTGTTGGAGGTTTCAGTAAGCCACACATACTCCAGAGCGTGGGAGTTAAAACCCGTGAAGACTCAAGGGCTAGCAATGTCAGTGAAGTTTTTCGGAGACCAGTGATCTGGGAAATGCTAAGGCATCTTCTCCAAATACAGAGCACATGGTTGAATCCCACATCTCCCCTAAGAAGGGAACACGATGCCTTGTAAGCTTCCTTGGGTTCTACAAGGCAACATATTCCACACTTGTTCCGACCCATTAACTAGATCTCATAAAAGACTGCTCGCTTAGAGTGAAGCTCCGCACAGGAAAGGAGTCTGCTGCAAGACTATGCTACAGAGCAAGTGGCCCTGCTGCTTGAACATATGGCATGGGCAGTGAATTACACTTGCACTACTATTCCATTCAGGAATGACACTGGAAAGCATAGTGAAGAAAAATTCTCCTAAAGACCGAGCATGGGTGGGGTACCTGATCATCTACTTTTTGTAGAAAGAAATACTTTGGTTCATCAGGGATCTAGGAAATATTGGAAGATAAGGAAAATTGTGTATATTAGATTCCCAGGACTGCTATAACAAGTAACCCCATCAGGAATTTATTCTCTCACGGTTAATGGAAGCTGGAAGCCCCAAATCAAAGTGTCAGCAGGATCGTACTCTCTCTGTGGGCCATTAGGGGAGAATTTAACTTTGTTTTTTTTAGCTTCTGGTGCCTATTTAAATGCCTTGAACTGTGGCAATACTGCTCCAATCTCTTCCTTCCTGGTCTCGTTGGCTTCTCCACACGTCTTGTCTTCTGTCTGTCTTCTCCTCTGTGCATCTCTTCCAGCTTACTGGATTAGGGCCCAGATAGTTCAAGACAGCATCCTCACGTCAAGATCCTTAACTCAATCACATCTGCAGATATTCTTTTCACAAAAGATAACATTCACAGATGTTCAAGCTAAGTCCCCAGTAGAATATCTCTAGAGGAGACAGGTGCTTGGTGCCAAGTTGATTCCATTGGATCCCATATACCCTGGAAAAGTAAGTAATTCTTTTTGACTGCATTAACTTATGTTCCATTTATGGGTTTGCCTTTCCTGCATGCAGGACCTTAGCCAGTATTCCCTCCAATATCATAAAATAGGTTTGATCTTCTGTCATGTGATACACCCTACGTAACGTAACTCAGACTGTGGGATCTATTTTATTGCAAAAGAGATATAGGTGTGACCACAAAATCACAGACTCTACTAGTCCTACCCTGTACGACACTGCCCAGAGTTGCTGGTTTTTCAATAGTCTATTAAAAGCACAGTGGAAACACCAACTTGAAGAAGATACTATATGAACTGAAGTGCACTTGTAAGCACAATTTTAGGACAGCCTTCAATATCCTTGCTTTGTGTTGTATAAGCATAATCCTAGGGGCTGAAAACATTGGCTTTTACTCCCATAATGATGACCCCTATATTTCAAAAGGAAATTTTTATAATTAATTGAGGTCCCAAATCACTTGACTTTAAGTTAGGGAGATTATCCAGGTTGGTCTGACTATCACATGAGTCCCACAAATGTTAAACTAGTGGTCAGAGAAAATAGGAGAAAATGTTTCAAAACATGAGAAAGATTTGATGTTCCATTACTGGTTTTAAGATGGAGGGGTCCACATGGCAAGGAGTGTGTTAAGTCTCTTGGAGATGAGGGTTGCCCCAGATAAGAGCAAGAAAGGAAATAGCAAAGTTAGTTGTACAACCAGAAAGTGAATGCTTCCAATATCAAGAGTCAGCTTGAAATCATATTTTTCCTCAGAACCTCTAAATGAGAACTCAGCCTTCCCAGGGAATCAACAGGCATTCACCAAAAGGCCCTCTAGGACAATGTCAGAATTCCAGGAGCTATTGGGTTTTGCCATACTTATAGCAAGAGAGTGTGAAGGTTCCTGAGTAACTTCTTGTAGGTCCTGGAGCAGTCTGAGCCACACCATGTCTTGAAACTGACCAGATAAAGCTACTGTCCAGGACACAGCCGAATGCTGAGGAGAGGAATTGCAATGAAACAGAAGAGGGACAATAGAGATGAAGAAAGGAAGGAGTTCTAGATAAACATGGAAGAGAAGAACAGAGCCAGGGAATCTCAGAAAGCAAGCTGCTGTATTTTTAAATACATCTCCACAATAGCATAATTGGAATTATGTAAAATTAGAAAATCTATCTTGAATCTTTTAAAAGTTTAGATAAGAGGGGCGCCTGGGTGGCGCAGTCGGTTAAGCGTCCGACTTCAGCCAGGTCATGATCTCGCGGTCCGTGAGTTCGAGCCCCGCGTCAGGCTCTGGGCTGATGGCTCAGAGCCTGGAGCCTGTTTCCGATTCTGTGTCTCCCTCTCTCTCTGCCCCTCCCCCGTTCATGCTCTGTCTCTCTCTGTCCCAAAAATAAACGTTGAAAAAAAAATAAAAAATAAAAATAAAAAATAAAAGTTTAGATAAGATAATTTTGTTACAAGATGAGCAATGGAAAACATGACTGTCAAATTCTAAGAAAGACAAAGAAGAGAATAGAGAGGCTGAATACCACTGCAATGGTCAATGATAGTGTGCCAGAAAGGTATGCCTACAAAACAGATCAAAAGTGTAACCTACTATTTCTAAATGATATAAAATAGAATAAGAAAAATGATATGACATGAAAAAGCAAAATACTGTGCAAAATTAAAAAGAAATCTCACAGATGATATGTAATAGCTTAGGTATGAATTTAAAAAAAACAATTCACAGTTAAATTCTGATTTAGAAGAAACAGAGAGGAAATAAAACAGATAATCCCTTAAGAGAAATACAAAATGAGAGGGAGGAAACATTTTAAAAAGTGTTTAAAGTTTGGGGGAGCCTGGGTTTAGTCGGTTAAGCATACAACTTCAGCTTAGGTATGGTCATGCGGTTCATGGGTTCAAGCCCCGCATCAGGCTCTGTGCTGACAGCTCAGAGCCTGGAGCCTGCTTCAGGTTCTGTGTCTCACTCTCTCTCTGGCCCTCCCTCAATCATGCTCTGTCTCTGTCTCAAAAATAAACATTAAAAATTTTAAGTGTATAAAGTTTTTTTTTTAAAGTGAAATATATGCAGAGTAGTCAAAAAACAGTATATGGATTATAAGGATTCCTGAAGAAGGAAATCAAAGCAAGGTAACAATAAACACTTAAAACTGTAAGTTGAAATAACATACTTTATACTTGAGACTAGAAACCTAGAAAGATCAATAGCCAAACATACTCTTGTTAAATTACTGAACTTTATTATTATTTTTTCAATTACTGAACATTAAACAAAACAAAAATCACTTGGTCAGCTAGGCAAAAAGAGAAAATAACTTATAATGGAAAGAAAATTGGATTGCACAGACATTTTGGCAGTAACACTTTATGCTAGAAAAAATGAAAGAAAATGTGCGCCAAGAATTTTACATGAGAAAAACTGACAATCAAGTGTTAAGGATGCAAAGAAATTGTTGTCAGCATGTAAGAACGCTGGGAATATAACTCCAGTAAGCACCTCTTGAGAAATCAACTAGAGAACAAGCTGTGCAAAAACCAAACTAATTGGGAAAATATCAGTTTTAAATTCTAGGCATGGAGGTAAGGGTTTAATAAAAGTAACTTGTAGAAATGACACTACATGAGAGTTACAAGAGAATGTGTAGTTTGCAGTGGTTCTATATTCAATGTAGATAAAGTACAACTATTAAAATATGGAGGTAGGGGCACCTGGATGGCTCAGTTGGTTAGGCGACCTGCTTCAGCTCACATCATGATCTTGTAGTTTGTGAGTTCGAGCCCCATGTCGGGCTCTGTGCTGAAAGCTCAGGGCCTGGAGCCTGCTTCAGATTATGTGTCTTTCCCTCTCTCTACCCCTCCCCTGCTCACACTCTGTGTCTCTCTGTCTTTCAATAATAAATAAATGTTAAAAAAAAACTTTAAAAAATTTTAAAAATATGGAGGTACATGGGAAAAATGTAAACAAATTAACTTTTGTCACTATTCATACGGATGTCAATGATAATAATAACACTTTTTTGATGCTATTGTGTGTTTAATACATGGTAAAGTAAATGGGATATGCTATCATTCCTTGTGTCCTTGAAAATCAGGATTAGCTTTGTAGAAGAAAGTATGTAGAAAGGTATAGTATAGAAGTAAAAACCCTCTAGTTTTGAATTTTAATTGGTAGTATGATTGATTGGTTGATTTAAATATATAATAGGCTGACTTCTAAGATGGTCTGCAATGATCCCTGCCTCCTGGGATTAATGGCATAGTGTAACCCTTACTCAGGAGTAACTTGCTTCTGACAAAAGGGATGGCAACATTGAAAGATTTCAGATCTGTTATTACAGTACAAAAGATTGTATCTTCCATCTTGCTAGGAGACTGGCTTTCTAAGCTTGTATCCTTTGATGAAACAAGCTGCCAGTTTGAAAAGGCAGAGAACTCAGGGTAGTCTCCATCCAAAGCTGAGGTAAGAACTGCGACCCTCAGTCCAACCCAGGAGGAACTGAATTCTGCCAACGACCGTGTGAGCCTGAAAGTGGATTCTCCCCAGTTGAATCTCCAGATGGGCCCTCAGCCCTGGCCGATGTTTTGATTGTACCACTGTAAGATATCTTAAATATTGTGTCTCTAAAGCCCAACATATGATCAGTGCTCAGGAAATATTTGTGAAGTGTGTGAGTATATTATAGCACATTTTTTAAATCCACACGCTATAAAGAATCACTGACTTTTAATTTATCTTTGATTAGGTTTAATAGTTTTAAGTTCCTAATAAAATTTAAAAACAAAATAGTTCTTTTAGAGTTAACCATCCTCTGGAAATTATCAAATACAACTTTTGTGTTTAAAAACCAAACAATGGGGCGCGTGGGTGGCGCAGTCGGTTGAGCCTCCGACTTCAGCCAGGTCACGATCTCCCGGTCCGTGAGTTCCAGCCCCGCGTCAGGCTCTGGGCTGATGGCTCAGAGCCGGAGCCTGTTTCCGATTCTGTGTCTCCCTCTCTCTCTGCCCCTCCCCCGTTCATGCTCTGTCTCTCTCTGTCCCAAAAATAAATAAATGTTGAAAAAAAATTAAAAAATAAAAACCAAACAAACAAGCAAACCTATTCTTACTGTATGGATAAAATTGTTGCCCAAAGAAGAGGGTTGTCTGGTGAGACCTTTCAGCTGATTATGTCCATATGAATTCCTTTCAGATTTGTAGAGCATATAATGCCTCTTGGTATGGGACTATTTGTAATTATAAGGCACTTAATATAAGAATTCAGAATGGCTGATTGATTGCTCATCAATTAGTCTGAAAGGTGGCCCAAGGCTGAGAAGTGAAACTAAAAGAATAAGTGTTATTAACAGATGACCAGTTACAAATAGGGGTTACAAATCAGCCCATAAAAATTCCCTAGGCATTTAGTCTTCTTTGTTTTTATTTTATTATTATTATTATTTTAAATTTACATCCGAGTTAGTTAGCATACAGTGCAACAATGATTTCAGGAGTAGATTCCTTAATGCCTCTTACCCATTTAAGCCCATTCCCCCCTCCCACATCCCCTCCAGTAACCCTCTGTTTGTTCTCCATATTTAAGAGTTTCTTAGGTTTTGTCCCCTTCCCTGTTTTTATATTCTTTTTGCTTCCCTTCTCTTGTGTTCATCCATTCTGTGTCTTAAAGTCCTCGTATGAATGAAGTCATAGGATATTTGTTTTTCTCTGACTGATTTCGCTTAGCATAATACCCTCTACTTCCATCCACATAGTTGCAAATGGCAAAATTTCATTCTTTTTGGTAAGGCATTTAGTCTTCTAAATGAACTTAGATAGAATGTAGGATATGGAGACCCAGGACTTCCTAATATTTTAGATAGTAACTGTTCCTTATTAGGATGGCTAGAAAGTAGCTCTGTTAGGTCATTGTTAAATTGAATCCTAATTTTTCTTTTGTGCCCAGAGCAAGCAGTGATTGGGAAATCACTTTTCCACTAATATCAGGAGAAGTTTGAAGATGGTGGTGTTGGAAATGTATGGCTTCTAAAGGAGAATGATTAAGTGATTTACAATTAAAAGTAAAAGGTATATGGTGATTTTACCAAGTATAAGTCAGACACATTTGTTTTCTTTCAACCCAACTGATAGTTTTACTATTCAGAAATACTTTTATAGTTCATGAAACTTAGACGTTATTGATTTTAAGAGATTTCTAAGAAAAAAAAATTGCTGCCATTTAGAATGTACTACACAAACAATTGTAAAATGCTTCCAGATTTCAGAGATGATAAATATGGGAAAATATGAATTATAAAATATCTGAGTTACTAAGTCAGTAAGGTCATAGATATGTTGCTCCGGGGGCACATAACAGAAGGCCCTACTTTTCTGTTTCTATTGGATGCAGCCCATTCTGTTATCTTCCAGGAACAATGAAAAAAACAAAACAAAAACAAGAAACATTCATTCCTCCTGCTTTAGTAAGTAGAAAATATTAAGTGATAGATTCTCTCCTTTTTCATTTAAAAAAGGCCTGTCTTCTCAATATTAAATGAAATTCTGGTTCCTGGGAATATGACCTGATGGTAAATGACAGCTGTTATCACCCTACCCACACTTCATATAGACAATTATTTTCACAAAGCTCCGCAAAGCTGTCTTCCTTAGAGTGATGGATGTTCATGAGATCTAGGTTCTCATCTTTTGAATAGGGAAGCTGAGCCCATCTTTCCATCTCAAATATGTGGCCCTGCACAGAGTAAGACAGAAAATCCAGGCATTCGCTAAATTTTAGTGACCCTGAGAGCTAAATATTAGCATGAGTGAAATATATTTTTTTTTATTAAACTCAGATTTTAAAATAGTCTTGGGCAAATTAGTTTCCAGAGGTTGTTATGAGGGAGGGTTTTAAGTAAAAACAAGTTCCAGGAGGCCTATCTCTTCAAGAGGGTAGATAAATTCCAGAAATTTCCAGAATCCAAACCCAGTACTCATTTGCTAGTGCTGCCATAACTAGGTAGCACAGACTGGGTGGGTTAAAAGACAGAAATTTATTTTTTCATGATTCTGAAAGCAAAAAGTCCAAGATCAAGGTTTCAGCTGGGTTTATTTCTTCTGAGGGCTTCTTTTTGGCTTTACTGGCTATTTTTTCTTCCTTTGTCATCACACCGTCTTTCCCTGTGGGTGCCTGTATTTTAATACATTTTTATAAGGACACCAGTCATATTGAATTAGATCCCATTCATATGACCTAATAGAGTCACATTCTGAAGTACTAGGGGTTAAGATTTCAATATATGATTTTGGGCCGTGCCTGGGTGGCTCAGTCGGTTAAGCATCTGACTTTGGCTCAGGTCATGATCTTGCATTCCTGGGTTTGAGCCCCACATCAGGCTCTGTGCTGACAGCTCAGAGCCAGGAGCCTGCTTTGGATTCTGTGATTCCCTCTCTCTCTGCCCCTCCCCAACTCAGACTCTGTGTGTGTGTGTGTGTGTGTGTGTGTGTGTGAAAAATAAGCAAACATTAAAAATTAAATAATATATGTATATATGGGTATGTATGTGTATATATACATATTATACATATATGAATTTGGGCAGGGGAGCGCAATTCAGCCTATAACACTCCAAGATTTTTAGACTTCTGAATGAATTTAGAATTACAGAGCTCCTAGGAATTACTCATCACCATGGTCCTGGACTCACATGTTCAAGGTTATGATGTCTGTCTTTATGTCTGAAACAATTTGAGACCTTTTAGGCCAAGGTGTTCTGGGCTTAGAGATAGAGTGGATCTGTAGTGGGATTGAATATTCTGGAAGGCAAATCTAGGAATTCTGAGGTATCTTCCATATCAATCAAATAACGACAGATAGAAATACAGAATATATCATTCCACTTTGCCAACAGAACCTGGCTGCTAAATTTCCAGCTGCACCAAGAGATGTGATACTAGCACTGTGGACACAGATGCAAAATTAAATCAATTCAATGTCACCTAAATATATGGCTCTTTTCCACTGAATGTTCAGTTCACTTGAAAGCAGCTGTCTCGTTGTTTGATTTCACAAGGACAGTTGCTCAATAAATTCATTGGAAAGAGAGTGAGGAAGATCTACACAAATGGATAATAAGATTAATGATTTGGAACTCTGAAAATATTTCCTGAAATTTTTACTTAAAATGTATCTGTTTAGATGTGAATGCCTAAACGGCGGTGTAATATTTGATTTAAAAAAGACACTTAGTAAAGGAAATAGTATTATTTGGACGGCAAATTCCTGACTAGCATTAATCAGCTTTATGGAAGTCTATGGGAATTAAAGTTCTAAAGTATGAATGTATTAGTGGCAATTTCACACTTTGCTAGGTTATTTAAAAGGAAATGTTGACATCAAAGATCTTCTTTGAAGTGCAAAATCCCCTATCTTTCTGAGTTATTATTCCTTGATACATTTAAGGCAGAACAGATCTGCCATAGTTATCATATTCTATCTGATTTTTTTCAACACTTCAGAAAATTATGAGACTTCCTAGAAAATAGAGCTGCCCTGCTTCATTTTTGCTCTAAATCTTAATTTACCTTTCTACTAGTATCTCTGATGAGAGAGTGCTCCCATGTTTACTATTTTAGCTTTGGATACTTGAGTGCCACAGTAGATGGGACATTTAAATGAGATCAAGTTGAAAGATTGAGCATTAACTTTGCTTTTCTTGAATACCTAACTCTAGAGTGTTGTTCCGTCATCACACTTTCCCACTTCAGAGGGTTTCTTTATTCGTAGATGAAAAACATACAATTACCCTGCTTCCCTAAAGAAAAGAAATAAGATAAAATAGAGGCTGGGGGAGATTTAATTAAAAGGAAATTTTAAGGAGATGCTGTTCAGCTCAGTAATTATCCAGTTATGCCACAGGTTAGTGTCAGAATATGATTTAAATGCAAGTTTCCTGACTGCCACATCACTGATCCTAATATTTTGCTGTTCTTTTTTTAAATTTTTAATATGGCCTGCACCAATATTTTTTCCATCTTTCCTGACATATAATTGACATACAGGAGTAAGTGGAAGGCTACAACTTGGTGATTGACACATTTGTAGATTGCAAAATGATTACCACTATAGCATTAGTTATTCTAATTAGCCTATTGTGTTTTTACTGTATACATTCTGTATACCTTGCTTGATTTTATCCTCAAAATGACCTCTGCAACAGATGACCATTGCTTTTCGTTTACAGATATGGAAACTGAACCCCAGGGATATGAAGTGATTTGAAGATTAAATAGTTAGAAAGAAATATATTCGAGAGCAGACCCATGCAATCTGACTACAGAGTTTCGATCATTCCTACTACCATCAGTTTAGTGTCTGAAGTGATTCCCTGGCCAAGTACCTGCACCTTCTCAAAGCAAATACAGTTAGAACCATCTGTAACTTCATTTTAGTTTGCCCAGCACACGCTGCTGATTCAGCTGTGATGCTATTACTGTATTACACATGTGCTATAGAATAGCTCCCACAATCACTGGGGCATAGAGAACTTTATATTCTGAGTAATTGAGATTTGATTTAAATATCACATTTAGGATCCTACTCACCACCCCCCCCCCCACCCTTAGTAAGACACATTATGAAGGAGTAAGATTTATTCTGTTTTGTTTTGTTTCCTCCAGGCAAATCAATAAGATAGAATCGAAATATAATTCAGCTTTTTCATGTGTCCAGTTGGTGCCTTTTTTTTTTTCAGATTTTCATGTCATTTTCTTTTTCTTTCTCCTGTCATTTTCTACTCTCAAGGAAAACCACCTAGTCAATAAATTTTTCAGCACCACATACTTCCAAGGCATATGTTATACCTTGAGGATTTTGTGGTGGGTATAGTAAAGTTTTTGTCTACAGTGACTTTTCTTTTTGTCGTGCCTGTAGAACTAGGAAGACAGGGAGTATTTTACTGAGACAGGGAGTAGTTCTAGGAGGAAACTCACACCCCAACAAATTGGCTCATAGCCAGTGGTAGATTGATAATAGGAACCTAACTGGGAGTGAGGAGGTCTTTGTTCTACCCCTGACTTTACCATGCTCTCCTTGTGAAACCGTAGTAATGTCCTTCCTTGGACTCCCTTAGCATTTGGCTTCTGAAGCTTTTTGATAAGAGTCTGGGAAATCCTTAATGCTTCTAAAGCATAAAGATTTATATTTTCCTTATTGACCTTTGTGCTTAAAGTCTCTAAATACTTTTTTTAATTTCTTGTCAGTTAGTCAACTACATCTTTAAAAACGTTGGTAAAGAATTATTTCTTAATTTGAATTTCTGCTAGTTATCCATTGGAAAACATCCTAGACATAGCTAAATGTGTATGGCTTCTGAGGAAGGCTATACAAAATAAAGAGGAAAATAAACTCCATCTTGTGCCATGCCCGCTATTTCCTCCACTTGGAGAAGTCGCTAGGCAACAATCTATTTGTAATAATTATGTTTTATTTAATATTAGAGTGATTTATCAAAGTGTACTTCTGGTCGAATGCCTCTTATTCATAGGAAGGAGAGATACTACCATTGGTTCAAAAACCATGTAACATGAGGCTTGGGAATGGATGGGAGCAAGTTGCAAATAACAGGATTGACTGAAAGTGTGAAACACACATCGACACATGCAGAAACTTTCCCCCTGCACAGAGTCTAAATCCTTCATTTACTCATTCATTCATTTTTAGAGCGAAATTTACTAATTTTCTGATATGTGTTGGGTTTGGAACTATACACAGGTATATAGAATTAGTAAACTGGGTTCATGTCTTCTGGGACTGAGAGGAGGAGCACAGGGTTTGATGTGATCTATGATTTATTTTTATTTGTATTCTAATTCTAAATTTCTTCAACCATTAATGTTTCCTAATTTATAAAGTTGTTGTAAATATTGAGATAATTTGGATATATCTAGTCTCTGGGGTCCCACATTTGCAAGGCTTTAGAAATCCATTTTTTAATTGCTAAAGATTACACATAGACATATACACACATAAATACATACACATTAATACAGACACACAAGCATACATTTACACACAAACACATGAACATACTTGGATATCAGGTATTTGACCCTCTCATCCCAAAGAGTTTAATAAATGAATCCAATTTTTAAAAAAATCATATGGATATAAATGAATTTAAATTTAAAAATCATAAGAACGTCTATTAAACATGAAGTTGGTGAGAGAAAATCGTATTTTTTTTCATTCTTAAAAATGTTTTATTTATTTTTGAGAGAGAGAGTGGTGTAGGGACAGAGAGAAAGGGGGACAGAGGATCTGAAGTGGGCTCTTTGCTGACAGCAGTTAGCCCCATGTGGATCTCGAACTCACAAACCATGAGATCATGACCTGAGCAGAAGTCAGACACTCAGCCGACTGAGCCATCTAAGTTCCCTGAAAGAAAATTGTAATTTAAAGAATATTTTATGCTTACCATGAAAACTGGGATGAATCAATGTATTTTGTTCTCTAGATATTGTACTGCTTATCTTTTGTTGACTGGAGGATGTAAGAGAAAGCAAGAGTTTTGTTGATCAAACATGTATTGGGTATAATTTTAGTCCCTTATAGACTGTGGAACTACAAACAAGTAATTTAAGCTCTCAGAACATCAATTTTCCTATTGTTGGTATGGGGATAATAATCCTGTGATAGTTGGAGATTGGAGCAAAGAATAGTGAAATAACATGCAAAAAGCCCTAACATTTAGGTCATCATTTTTTCTCTCTGTGGAATCTTCCCCATGGACAAAACAAAATGCACAGCCAAAAATTAAGCATTTCCTGAGATTCCTCAATAATAATGTTCCCCTCTGAGTCTATGGCCTTCCTGATCCATGGCTCAGTATTGTGTTCTGCTGGAGAAACACAGACCAGTAGCTGAGAAGTAATTTGAAAATAACTACTTGCTTGCAGTTTCTCAAAACACTGAATGCAATACAATTATCAAGACTTCAAAGAGAAACAAGTGTTAGCTCCCCTTTCCTTCTTGTTCACTTCTCAAATACTGTTCAGCTGCTCCAGAGACAGTCTATATGATTCTGACACCAATTCCAATGTGTGAGTTTTTCCCTCATCACCAAGCAATAAACTCAATTCTGGCAAAATCTGTATGAAGATAGTGCATGATGCCATAGGGGCTCAGTCCTACAAAATTACCTGCCACCCCACTTTAGATGCTAATTACAAGTCCGGGTTGAAACCTGTGCTTCTGACTGGCTGGCAATAAATGGGAGGTTCCAATGACCCCCTCCTTGGGTTTGATTGATTTGCTAGGGCAGCTCACAGAACCGAAGAAAATTTACTAGATTACCAGTTTATCAAAAAGGATAATGGGGTGCCTGGGTGGCTTACTGGGTTGAGCATTTGACTCTCGATTTCAGCTCAGATCATGATCCCAGGGTCATGGGACTGAACCCCACACTGGGCTCAGTGCTGAGCCCAGACTCTGCTTAAGACTCTCTCTCCCTCTGCCCCACTCACCTACTTATGCTTTCTCTCTAAAATAAAAAAATAAATAAAAATAAAACTAAACTAAACTAAAACAAAATAAATAAAAGAATGTAACTCAAGGATAGTCAGATGGAAGAGATACATAGGCAAGTTATGTGGGAAGGAATACAGAACTTCCATACATTGAGCAAGGCATTCTCCTTGAATCTCCAGGCATTCACCAACCCAGAAGTTCAAACTCCATCCTTGTGGGCATTTATGGAGGCAGTATTATTGCATAGGTACGATTGATTAAATCATGGGCCATTAGTGACTGAACTGAATCTCCAGCCCTTTCTCCCTCCCCAAAGGTAAAGAGGTGGGAATAAAGATGGTTCCCACCATCTAATCACAAAGTTGGTATCCCTGGAAACCCCTCCCATTTGTAGTTTACTTGGGGGCTTTCCAAAAATCACCTCATTAATATAATAAGACTCCTTTATTGCTTTCATAACTTAGGAAATTTCAAGGGTTTTAGGAGCTCTGTGACAGGACCAAGGATGAAGACCACAAAGCTATTATTCATTACAAATAACAATATCAGTCTATGGGCCAACCCAATAAATGCTGACAAATTTGTCCTCCAACCCCAGTCCTTTGTAAAATATCTACTGCTTTATTTCCCACTTTATTAGATTTTCTCTTCCTCCACCAACCCTCCACACTTTATAGGAAAAGAGTGGATCCTTATGAACACCATTTATTGAGCTTATTTTGCTATCCCAGACTATGGACTTTTTATACATTATCTTAACTTGCGTAACTTTGTGCTACATATAATTTTATGTCAATTTTAGAACTCAGGAAACTGAATCTCAAAGAGTTTAAATAATTGGCAAAAGACCCTCAGCTGATAAGTATATAAAATATTGAAGATGAGGGAAGAAAAAAAAACCAAGATTTTTAAAAATTTTTTAATGTTATTTATTTATTTATTATGAAATTTATTGTCAGATTGGTTTCCATACAACACCCAGTGCTCATTCCAACAGGTGCCCTCCTTCATGCCCATTACCCACCCTCCCCTCCCTCCCACCCCCCATCAACCCTCAGTTTGTTCTCAGTTTTCAAGAGTCTCTTATGTTTTGGCTCCCTCCCACTCTAACCTTTTTTTTTTCCTTCCCCTCCCCCATGGTCTTCTGTTAAGTTTCTCAGGATCCACATAAGAGTGAAAACATATGGTATTTGTCTTTCTCTCTATAACTTATTTCACTTAGCATAACACTCTCCAGTTCCATCCAGGTTGCCACAAAAGGCCATATTTCATTCTTTCTCATTGCCACATAGTATTCCATTGTGTATATAAACCACAATTTCTTTATCCATTCATCAGTTGATGGACATTTAGGCTCTTTCCATAATTTGGCTATTGTTGAGAGTGCTGCTATGAACATTGGGGTACAAGTGCCCCTATGCATCAGTACTCCTGTATCCCTTGGATAAATTCCTAGCAGTGCTATTGCTGGGTCATAGGGTAGGTCTATTTTTAATTTTTTGAGGAACCTCCACACTGTTTTCCAGAGTGGCTGTACCAGTTTGCATTCCCACCAACAGTGCAAGAGGGTTCCCGTTTCTCCACATCCTCACCAGCATCTATAGTCTCCTGATTTGTTCATTTTAGCCACTCTGACTGGCATGAGGTGGTATCTGAGTGTGGTTTTGATTTGTATTTCCCTGATAAGGAGCGACGTTGAGCATCTTTTCGTGTGCCTGTTGGCCATCCGGATGTCTTCTTTAGAGAAGTGTCTATTCGTGTCTTCTGCCCATTCTTCACTGGATTATTTGTTTTTCCGGTGTGGAGTTTGATGAACTCTTTATAGATTTTGGATACTAGCCCTTTGTCCGATATGTCATTTGCAAATATCCTTTCCCATTCCATTGGTTGCCTTTTAGTTTTGTTGATTGTTTCCTTAGCAGTGCAGAAGCTTTTTATCTTCATGAAGTCCCAATAGTTCATTTTTGCTCTTAATTCCCTTGCCTTTGGGGATGTATCAAGTAAGAAATTGCTAGGGCTGAGGTCAGAGAGGTCTTTTCCTGCTTTCTCCTCTAGGATTTTGATGTTTTCCTTTCTCACATTCAGGTCCTTTATCCATTTTATTTTTGTGAATGGTGTAAAGAAAGTAGTCTAGTTTCATCCTTGCTGTTCAGTTCTCCCAGCACCATTTGTTAAAGAGACTGTCTTTTTTCCATTGGATATTCTTTCCTGCTTTGTCAAAGATTAGTTGGCCATACTTTTGTGGGTAATTCTGAGGTTTCTATTCTATTCCATTGGTCTATGTGTCTGTTTTTGTGCCATTTTTATTTATTTTTAAGACAGAGAGAGACAGAGCATGAGTGGGGATGGGGCAGAGAGAGAGGGAGACACAGAATCTGAAGCAGGCTCCAGGCTCTGAGCTGTCAGCACAGAGCCTGATGCAAGGCTTGAACTCAAGAACCCTGAGATCATGACCTAAGCCAAAGTCGGATGCTCAAGCACCACTGAGCCACCCAGGCGCCCCCCACCCCCCAAAAAAACCCAAGATTTTAACAGAGGCTTATTTATTTTCAAAGCTCATGCTCTTAATTACTATCCTACCATGTTTTACTACTGTTATTTCAAAGTATAGTGGTGTTCCATTGATTTCCAATGCCACGCTTATTAACTTGATGTAAAATACACTTGTTTGTTTATGAAGATATGTGTGTGTATTTTGTTTCATTTAGTTTTGTTTAGTTTGACTTCTTTCCCATTAGATATTTTCCCAATTCTTCCCAATTGGATGCTTTCCCAGCTCTTTTAATTTTCAAAGGCTTGGTAAACAAGGATTGCATGTGGATGGGATTCCAGGTTCTCTAGCCATCTGCCTTTATGATTTGGCATAAGCTACTTTCTATGAGCCTTGTTTTCCTCATCAGGGGGAAAAAGCATGCTTGCTAAAACACCTACATCCTAAGGTTATTTTGAAGGTTCAATGAAACCATTAACATCCCGTTCCACAAACGCTAAAACAGTTTATTTCTATAACTTGTGGAGATGACAATAATGATGATACAACCTGATGGTGACTTTGAGACTTCACTGTAGGAAACTGCAAATTGTGAGCTCTTCTTTTTATAGGTACTCTACCTTTTCACTTAAAAAAAAAATGCCTTCAGCTGGGACACCTGGGTGGCTCAGTTGGCTAAGCATCTGGCTCTTGATTTCAGCTCAGGTCATGATCAATGCTTTGTGAGATGGAGCCCTGCATCAGGCTCTGCTCTGACAGCTCAGAGGCTGTTTGTCAGCACAGAGCCTGCTTGAGATTCCCTCTTTCTCTCTCTGCTGTTCCCCTGCTCACACTCTATCTCTCAAAATAAATAAATATTTTTTTTAAGAATGCCTCCAGCTAATAGAAAAAATATTTTCTTTCATTTGAATTAAAAATATCAGGATATTATTCGGAGGCTGTGAATATGTTATTCAGTGCAGTCCAGATAAAAAGATACTTGAAATGTGAAATCACAAAGCTCTTAGTTACTCCTCTTTCAAATTATTATTTATAAAATTCTTTTGTAATTATAATTTCTCAAAAGGCACTAGGACTGCTTTGTCCATTTATTTTTGATCTATGTCCTTACTGTATAGTTTCCGTGTTGTGAAGGAATTTACAGTTGTCTCTATTTTTCATTTGTAATAGTCCCAAACAGGAACCAGCCAGATGTCTTTCAAAAGATAAATGGTTCAACTGTGGTATATTTGTCCCATGGAATACTACTCAATAATAAAAAGGAGCAAACTATTGATTCATGCAACAAGTTGAACTACTCTGTAAAGAATTATGATTAATGAAAAAGACAATCCCCAAAAGTAACATACTGTATGATTACATTTATATAACATTCTCAAAGTGGAAAAAAAAAAAAAAAGGAAGAAAGAAAGGGAGAACAGGTTAGTCATTATCGAAGATTGGATTCCTGGAGGGTAGGGATTTCCTGCTTTGCTTACCATAACTTCAGCTTCTATCACTTGGTCTTGAACATAGTTGGTGCTTAATATATGAATGATCAATATATGAAGAATGAACGAATGAATTCATGCAAAGGTAGCCCCACTGTTATACTCATGGCACAACTGGGTGATCAGTTTGGATAATAAGTTTAGAACTTGTACAAACCAGGAAAAGTACAGCTCAGTGATATATCACAAAATGAGCAC
This sequence comes from Herpailurus yagouaroundi, assembly GCF_014898765.1. Lineage (NCBI taxonomy): Eukaryota > Metazoa > Chordata > Mammalia > Carnivora > Felidae > Herpailurus > Herpailurus yagouaroundi. Next base: position 14,668,689 of record NW_024412394.1, on the reverse strand, counting down.
CTATGTAACTACCACTCAAAGGAACAAATGAAATCCTGTTAATGTTCTGGAAGCTGCTCTGTGCATCCATCCAGACACTACCCTTATCTTCTCCAGAGATAACCATAATCTTGACAACCAGGATAATTTTCTGCTTTTCCTCCCATCAAAGCATTGTAGTTTAGTTTTACATAAGTTTTGAACTTTATATAAATGGAGTGATATAGCATGTACTCTTTAATGTGTGGCTTTTATTGCCCAACATTGTGTTTATGAAAGTCATCTACGTTGCTACATAGCTATACTTTGTTTATTTTCATTACAGAATTCCAATGTGTGAATGAATATACTACAGTTTATACACTTGCTGTTAAAGGATACTTAAGTTTACAGTTTGAGGCCATTAAACAGTGGCTATAAACATTCTTGTACATGACTCTTGGGGTAACATTTATGTTGGATATATAATCAAGAGTAAAATAGTTTGGCCATGTTGTAACCTATTTTTAGTTTAGTAGTTAATATCAAAGAAATTTCTAGAATAGTTGTACCAATTTGTGATCTTCTAAGCAATGAATGAGAGTTCCTATCTCTCCACACACTTGCAGTATTTCATATGGTTTTCTGTTTTTTGTTTATTTTGTTCTTGTTTTTCTTCTCATTCTAATAGATATATGGTGATACCTCATTGTCTTATTTTGCAATACATAATTACATATGATATTGATATACCTTTCATATGTTTATTTGCTATATATTTTCTTTAAAGAGTGTTGATTTAGATCTTTAGCCAACTGTTTATTTAGGTTGCTTTTTTTAATTGAGTTTAAGAGTTCTTTGTATATTTTGGATACATATGTTCTTTACCATATCAGTTTGAAAGATATTTTCTCCCAATTTCTGGTTTATTTTTCAGCATCTTAAACTCTCAATATTTTTTATAGTTTATTTTTTGCTTAGAATTTTGTATATTCTTTGTTAGATATATTCATATGTGTTTGATAATTTTGATGCTTTTGCATGTGATATTAATACAAATTTGCAGATATATAGAAATACCATTATATTTTATGTGTTTACCTCAAGTATTATGTCTAATAATTTATCTGTAGATTCTTTTGTTTATGCTATCTTTATCTGATCTAGGTATCACTGTATACTAGCTTCATAAAAATGTTTTGAGGTTGTCAATTTTGCTCTCCCGTTTTCTGGAACAATATATGTAGTATTTTGATTATCTGATCTTTAGATATTTGGTAGAATTTCCTAGGAAATTACCTGGCCTCAGACTTTTTTTGTAGGATAGTTATTTACTTTTCAATTTCTTCTATGGAAATTGATTGGTTTAGAGTTTCTAGCTCTATCACAATAATTTTTTTTCAAACTAAATTTCTGACAAAATTATTTATTTCATCTGATCTTGGTTTTCAAATTATATAGTTATGCAAAGTAGTCCATTATGGTTTTGAAAATTTCACATCTTTTAATGGTTATTCCTCCCTTATCATTTCTTATTTTGTATATTTTTAAAATAAATTTCTATTGTAGAAAAAAATCATTTGTAATTATAATCTCTCATAAGACACCAGAACTGCATTGTCCATTTTTTTTTTTTGGACTGTGTCTTTGCTGTAGTTTCCAAGTAGTAAAGTGAATTTACAATTGTCCTTGTGTGAAACCATGCAAGTAAACTCAAAATCAGGATATAAAAACACTGCTAACAATTTGATTCTGTGGTGTATTTTAATAGCTCATTTATCCTTAGCAGTTGAATCAAGAGGGTATTGTCCTGATTGTCACGTCCCACATGAGAGGGAATGTGCACAGGTTGGAAAACATTAAGGCACATTGAGTACAATGAAGGGTAGAAGAGAGAACTCTCAAGCACTTTTCATCTAAAGTCTATACCTTATCAAGGTCATAAACACTGAAGATCACAAAGTACTGAGTTGGCATCAGTCTATTGGGTACTTTGCTTCTGCAAAGTTTTTACAAGTGATAGGTAGAGAAGCTTAAAAATGATTATACAAAATAAGATGAGGAACAGATGATGATCCCAGTTTATCAAATAGTCCTAAATCAGGAGCCCAAACCTGAGGGTAACCAGCTAAATAGATCGGAGGACTATGGATTGTTATACAGAATTCATTGTAGCCAATGTGCTTGTTTTCTGATACTGTGCAATCAGGTTTCTACTTCTCCAGAGAAATTTAACCATGTGCGTGCAACAGATGGTATTCACTCTTACACAAATGCTTCCTTGTTCAGCAAGTAATCAAGGACTCTGTGATTATCCACAATTACTTTAACAAATGAATTAAGTGATCTTTGCTAGGCTATTATTGCTTTGGTTGTGAAGTCAGCTAGCTCTCCTAATATTAGGGAGAACTTTTTGATCTTACATTCAGTGGCATTTTACCTTGATTCATCAGCTATCTAAACATTCATATGCTTTTGAGAAATGCTCTCCGCCACAAACAAAAATGAAACCAGGTTGAGTGCAGAGGATTGCAGCTAAGGTCTGATAATCAATAGATTTGTGGGATGCAATTTCCCGACAGACCCTTTGAAGCCACAGTCAGTTGGTGGAGCTCGGATGACATTCTTTTAGAAGATTTCCTTCCTAAATGGTTCTTTTCTACAAACCTCACCAAAAAAAGTATAAATCTTTTTGTATTTTCCTTTTGGTGCCATGGAATAGATCATATTTAGGTAAGGAGAAGACTGGGGGGGACAAGGGTCATATGATTGACTAAAGGGTTGTGTTTAGTTGAGCTAGTATGGTTACAATGGGAAAGAGTGAAATAAGGTAGGGGGACACCTGGTCATAACAGCCTAACCCACTAGGCAATATCTATAGGCATGTAGGTATAATAGGCAATGACATTAGGGAATAAAGATAAATTAGTTATAGGGAAGACCAAGGGGTCTCCAATATCATGAACAGTTGGAAGTTTCTGGGGACAGATCAGTCAGAGAGATTTCCCTCTTTTGCCACAGACTGAGAAATGTGGATAAGACCCCTATTTCTCCAAGAGAATGAGAGAAAAAAACAAGGTAAGAACCAGCACCAAGAAAAAGATATGCAGGCCTGCTGCATTATGTCGGCAAAGCTGTCTGTTTCAGCCGTCATCCCCTTCAGTTCCTGGAAATCTTTACTTTCATGTCACCAGGTCACCAGTGCAGGTCCAGTCTGGCTTTAGTTCCCCCCCCCCCTTTTTTTTAGGTGTGATACATGAATCCAGGAGTTTATTCCCTGGAGTTTGGCAGCACAAGAGTTGGTTAACATTACCTGATAAGAGTCTTTCCAACAGAATTGATAGTCTTCTTAGAGATGTCTTTTCCAATAGATGAAGTACCAGGTTGCAAGGTATGATGTTTAAGGTCTTTGTCTCCCAGGATCACACTGTGAAAAGACCTTTCTACTAATGCTGTTTTCAATATAAACAATTGGGTCTTTACAATATTGTCGTATAAATCCTTTATATCAGCTGTGGATCAAAAGAAGGGACTAGGTGCATTGGATGTCCTGTTACAAAAAGAAAAGGAAAAGAGGTCTTTTAAATCTGAAAAACAAAACATTAAACAATTAATTTTCCATTAGAGCTTTAGAAATTCTTACCCAAGTTCAGTGTTATGATCTTAAATGTATGAAAACCAAGAGTCCTTATAGAGTAGTTACCACAGTCTTTTTCATGAATCTCTTTGAAGGTGAAGCACTTAAAATAATAACTCTGTAAATGGCACAGACTTAAAAATCGCAATAGAGATCTGATGAGAGTTCATTAGGATGTAACTGACAAGGAAATTTGGTTATTTCTGTGATATACAACATTTCAGTATCATAAATAGAATTATGACTGATAACATTATACCAGGATATATCAGATTTTTAGAAATTTTATATAATTTCTAGGATTTTATGTTAATAACATATATCTATACAAGTAAAATCTAAGAAGATTTAGCATCAATTATTTGACAGTGCTTTTCATGTAATTTAACATACCAAATAAGCCTAATTATTTCAACATCTCTCTTTTTATAACAAGACCGAATAAATCTTCTGAGATGTTCCAGGGACACTCTGAAATATCTCATATCTTAAAGTTTTTCTAAGGCAGAAAGATTTTGTTCAGAATTTGATTTTGGGAAGCCTGTCAAAAATATCAAAGGTTCTAACACAGGTAAATATGATACGATATTCAGTTTTCCATTCAACCAAAGTTGACAAAAGAATGTCAAAGGCAAATATAGAAGGTTATATAGTTCTGAGCAAAATCTATCTCGTTTAATACCTAGAAGTTTCTGTATATTTGAGCAATCAAAGATCTTATGATAAAGATAACATGAAGCACAAGAATTATTTTGATAAAACGCAAAATCTTTTTTTCTTCTAAGTAGATTATTTTAAAGGTCAGGAAGATCTTTCATAACAACTTATCAAAAGCAGACCAATACTCCAAGAAAACTTTACCCTTTTAACAGATAAAAGAAAGTTTTTGGTTTATGAAAGTACACTATTGGTATTAAAGTTGAATTTTAAAATCCCATAATAACAATTTAATTTTTAGCCAACTTGACCATATATAAAATTTCTTTCTCCATATTCCTTTTCCATTTACATCTACAACTTATTATAACTATTTAGGTTTTGTCCTATATTTTTTCACTCTTATTCTGGAAAAATCACTTTATTTTAGAACAATATTACTTTCTTTTTTTTTTTAATCCCTTACCAAAAAGATGTATTTCCATTCTTTACACCTTCTTTTACTGAAAACGTATATTCACCCAAGGCAGAACAAAGAAAGTAAATCTTATTGAATATGCTGCAAGGGAGCAGCAGGAACAAAGCAGAGACAAACAAAGTGGCCTCTACAATTAGAAAACATTTATTTTTAATTCAAGATGTACAGACACCTCTACTACACATGATGTTGGATATAACAAAAATAGAAATCACAGTATTGTCCTGAAAGCATTATAATTTAGGGGGAGAAAACAAACATATATCTGAAAACAAAAATTCAGGTAAAGTAGGCTACAGTTAATGTCAAATGAGATAAAATAATTGGAAAAAAATCTAGAAGGAAACAGCAAATTTTCTGCAAACCAGGAATGTCTCATAGGGCCTCCTGAAAGAGGCAGGGCTTAAACTCAGGCCTGAAGGATTACTATAACTAAGATACACAGGAGAGGAGAGAGAATCCAAATAAGAAGTACTGATATAATAAAAGTACAGTATGCTTATCTCTTTTAGGTAAACATTTAGTAGATCTGCTTGATTAAAAGAGGAAAAAGAGAATGTGTCAGGAACAACATGTTCTATCCTTCCTTCCTTCCTTCCTTCCTTCCTTCCTTCCATCCATCCATCTATCCACCCATCCACCTACCCATGCACCCATCAACCATATGGTCAGGAAGCTAGGTAAGAGGCAGAGGTAGATTTGAACTAGGGTTGCTGTTCATTCAAACTTAAACTCTTTTTTAAAGTATAATAAATTTCTAATATGTGTTTTCAAGAGTTTAGTTGGAGATATAGAAATGGGATGAGTTTCTTTAGAACTCTTTTCCAAGGATTAACTTGATAGGTTAATAAATCTAGGTCAAGGAAACAATGCTAAAGAAAGGGGAAAAAAAAGAGGAAGATGTAAGCATACATACGTGTGTGTGCGTGTGTGTATGAATACATATGTATCTATGTGTATATGTACAATACAAAAGAAAAAAATATCATTCAGACATTTGGTTAGTAGCAACCCTGTAACTGATGAATTATCCCCTTTAGTACTGTATCTGCTCTCTGGTTTGTGCAAGGTTTCTTCTCTTCCAGTAGTCTTTTAAAATGATTCTCACCAAAGAGATCAATAAAGTGGGAAGAAAGAGAGTAAATGAATGCATGAACAGTCTTCCCCATAACAGGAAGAGCTCCCAGGACACTTCTTTCTGGGAGCAAATGGGGTAAAGTAGATGGAAGAGGTACATACATTCAATTTTCTTAGAGAGTATTTTGGTCTGAGAGAGTCCTTTAGAAGGTCATATAAGTACTCTGAGCCCAAGTGTGGACATCTGTTAAATTGCATAAAGATTAAGAGTATGATTAGATTATCTATGTAAGCACCCAAAAGGTAGTATTTAAAAGTCAACTAAGTTTGCATGCACGCACACACATATACACACACACGTGCACACACACACAAAGTCTCATCTTTGTATATTTAAAAACATGATGTATTTTTTTTTTTTTTTTTTTGCTGAATCTACATGATGATTGAGATGCACATATGGATAGATTGCGGGAAGAAAATAAAGGGCAAATAAGTATAGCTTTATTCATATATCATAGATTAAATTTAGAATAAAAACGCACATATTTGATTATGATTTAAACCATTAATGTGACTTAATAGCACAAAGAATGGTACACTGGCTTTCTTTTAGATTTCTAAAATGTTCTATTTCTGCTCCGATGGGTTGAAATCCTCCTACTCCCACAAAAACAATTATAATACATAAAATTAAATGATCATTTTAAAAGTGTTATATGGGGACCAAGGTAAAGTTGAAAAAAATTTAATCTTCCCATTCCTTTACTTCCCCCCAAAGAAAAAGGAGGTAGGTTCTGCTTATGTTAAAAAAATATCCTTGCGGTAAACTATATGCCCCCAGACTGCTTCATTCACCTCTCCCATATAGTAAAAAAAAAAAAAAAAAAAATACTGAGAGTCCTCATATGTATCTGTAATTTATGTTTTGTATAAATAAGTTTTAGTGGTATATGAGATGACCAGCCACTGTGAGGTTATCAAGTTATATGATATTTGGGGATTGACATCTGTCATGAAAAAAATAATTTCAAAACTGCTGAATAACAGTATGAACATGACAAAAGAAAGCAAAGGTGCAATTCATCTCACCATGGGCGACTTTATAAGGTGCAATCCATAGTTAAACAAATTCATATTGATCCAAAGGTGTTTTACCAGCACTCAGCAATGCCAGCAATCTAATTTACCTCAAGATTCAATATAAGGTAAACTTGATTCATCAAAATGTTTTTAAAGGCTGTTTTATTTCTTTGCCTTCTTTTATGGTTTAGCAAATTGGAGCCTTTTTTTTTTTCCATAAGAGTTTACTATATTCATTTACCATGAGTTAGTACCCAGTGATAAAATAATCTCAAGGAGTGAATAACACACTATTTGAAATCTCTGAAATAAGTTACTTTCTAGGCTTAATTGTTCAAAGAAGCCATCGGGCATTAGATACAATTGCAGTTAACACAATGAAGGTTGGTAAATTTCAAACAGTATACTCTAATTATTAGGGGATGACTACAGAGGAAATGGTACTACTTATCTCTGGTTTCCTTGGAATAGTCACTATTATTTTTTAAGCCTTTCTTTAATATTTTACTATAAGCACAGCAAAAAATCAAAGTGCTTTCTTTTCCAGGTAGTTTGAAACACTATGGGACAAGGATACAAAAGAATCAGGTCTTAAGGCATTCTTGGGGATGGAGGGTTCATCTGCGCTGCACTGATGTATTAAACTCAAGAACTAACTTGAGTATGAGATAGTGCTTTTGAGGTATTTTTGAAATCTAATCTTCCTCCTCTGGATCTTGAGGTAATCTGATGGTTTCACTGAGCAAGCTGATGATCTCATACTTTCATAAATAGTGTCTCTGAGATTCTAATTTATATCACAAGTTGGTATGAAATCAATGTTTTGTTTGTTGTTTTTGCTCATCTAGTTGTATTTTTAAGGCGCCCCAGCCCCTCGCTCATGTTTCCTGTCATTTTGGGTAATCTTTAGTTTCTCTTTGATTGGAACATTTTGTTTTTTGTTTTTTTTTTAAATGTTATTTATTTTTGAGAGAGAGAGAGAGGAGAGAAAGCGCGCGCATGTGCATGCGCGCCCATGAGTGGGGGAGGGACAGAGAGAGAGGGAAACCTAAAATCCAAAGCAGGCTCCAGGCTCCAAGCTGTCAGAACCTGATGATGGGCGGCTCAAACTTGGGAATGGGGAGATTGTGACCTGAGCCAAAGTGGGATGCTTCACCAACTGAGCCACCCAGGCGTCCCAACTTCTGTTTTCTTCTAAGGAACAATATTTATAATGGTTTGTGTGTGCACAGTCACGAGAATAAGCAGTTTTGAGAAACCATGCTATTTTTACCTTTTGGCGTTCCTAATGTCACGCTGGATCTAATTTCTCTCTGATTTCCACTTTGGAAGGAACAAGAAAGACTGTACTTTATTTTTCTTCCTTTTTTTCAATTAAAATATATTTCACATGTAACATTTTGTAAATTTAAGATGTAAACTATGTTAATTTGATACATGTATATATTGTGATATGATTGTCACTGTAGCTATAATTAGCACCTGGATCGTATTATATGATTATCCTTTCTTTTTAGTGGTTGGAATAGTTAAGTTCTAGTCTGTTAGTAAGCTTGATGATCATACCTCAGGATTATTGCCTCTGTTCAATATACTGTGTGTTAGATTCTTAGGACTTATCCCCTACGTGTTCCAAGTTTGTATCCTTAAGCAACATCTGTCCTATCTCCCCACCCCCACTCGTAGTAACCATCTTATTCTCTGTTTTTTACAAGTTGGACCTTTTTAGATTCCACATATAAGTAGAATACAGTACTTGTTTTTTTCCTGACTTCAGTCAGGGCTATGTTTTTGGAAGTCCAATGCTTTGAGAAAGACTGAAATACCTTCACATCTGAGGAGAAAACACCGAAAAAATTTTCTCCATTTCTTAAGACAAATTAATGAGAAATTCAATACTTTTCTTTCACCGTGAAGCATCTCTTCACCTCAGCTCCTGAAAAATCACTCTTCTTTTTCCTTCTGTAAGAGGTATTTTTGTTGTCTGTTTTTCTCTTCCAGGCCCCTTCTGATATGGGGGATTAATAGTTCCGTGTACAAGTATAAACGCCTGTTTGATGGAAACTTTTCTTTCCCTTGTTAACATGACTCGGGACAGCCTCTTCAGATATAGCTTTGTAGTGAGTAGAGAACAGGTTTTAACAAGAAAATAGCACATGATGATGGGATACATGATGATGGGATACAAATGCACAGGCACCAGTCACGTTAAAGTTCTTGTCAGAAAACTTGTAGGGGAAAAATGCATTTCTTTTTCTAGTAGATTTAATAGTTTTATTATCAAGTGCTTTTATGTATAAGACTTAGGGAACCTTTCTGTCTGTTGTACTACTCTTCTGTCAGGAAAGTAAGAAATACAGACAATCTCCTTCACAGTAGGGAAGAGCAAATAAGTTTCCAAATGAGTATCAAAATTAAAAGCCGTTCCAGATTTTTATGGTGTTAATGTCATGGTGGTTAAAAACCTCAAATACACTCGGGTTATATTCTTAATAGTCCATGTAATTGTTTGGGGATCATGAGCAAAGTAGCTAGCTATAATTTTCCTGTTTCTCATTTAAAAATAGAGATAATTATAGTTCAGTTGTCCTAGGATTGCAGAAAGGTTTAAAGAAGATACGACCCAACACACCTCTTAGCTGTTATTATCTATTATTATTATTTATTCAGGTCTTTCATAATGGAGTAAAATAATTACTGCTTCCACTTTCGCATTCCTAAGTACATTCTCAAATCCCTGCTTTCTCCCTGTTGTTCTTTCCATTTCATGTAAACTGTGTTACTCCAGGTAGATAATGATTTCCCATTTGCTGAATAAATAAGAATTTTTCAGACCTTCTCCGCAACTCGCTGAAGTTTCTGGCACTGTCCACCACTGCTTTTGTCTTGCAACTTTTTCCTTTTTCGCCGTCTCAGTTGATTAGAGAACACAGAGGAATCTCAAAGTGTGAGCCTCCTCTTTTAACTTCCTGCCTAGCTTCTAAAGAACTCTGTCGTTTTAAGTATATGTCCTATACTCTTTGCCTTATATGCCATATATCATCTCTGCCCTTCTCTCCAGGTTATGTGTGTTGACTTTTCCAATATGGGTTTTTCAAAAGCAATGGTAGCAAATTCATATACTTGCTACTTAAAACAGACGAGATTACTTGTGAAAACCAAGAGACATTATTTGAATACCAACTATGCTTCTAACAATAGGCTTACAATTGTAGGTTCTAGTGGTAGTTTGATAAACTATCTATGCTCCCTTAGTGCATTATCATATGTCACCGGGTATAGATACATGGGATCTGTACTTCGGCCTCAAGAAATAAGCTAGAAAAAGAATCATGGCTTGGGATCTATAGATGAGTAAAGATATTTTACGTGGTCCCTGGGAACTTTCTTTTTGGAAGTCAGATATAAGAGCCTCTCCCATCAGGAACAGGTGATTAAAAGACAAAAGTTAGAACACGAAGTGCCCAGAAAAGTCTGGATACTACTGCTGCTATTATTTCAACACAAAAAGCAAAAGAGATACCAGGAAAAAAAAGATTTATTTCAATGGCAGAAAAAGCCTAGGACAGTGGTTTTCAAATTATAATGCCTAGAAGAATCATCTGGGATGTTTATTAAAAATAGAGAGTCTCGGGGCGCCTGGGTGGCACAGTCGGTTAAGCGTCCGACTTCAGCCAGGTCACGATCTCGCGGTCCGGGAGTTCGAGCCCCGCGTCGGGCTCTGGGCTGATGGCTCAGAGCCTGGAGCCTGTTTCCGATTCTGTGTCTTCCTCTCTCTCTGCCCCTCCCCCGTTCATGCTCTGTCTCTCTCTGTCCCAAAAATAAATAAAAGTTGAAAAAAAAAATTTTTTTTTAAAAATAGAGAGTCTCAGTCTCTACATATTTTGGGTAGTCTTTAGAGGGTATCTTATGTGTGTTCTCAAAGAAATCTTCCCCTGCAGACTACTTGGATTCTCCTGCTAAGAGAGCAGAGCCTCTGATATATGTACCGGGAGTGCATTCCAGCCCTGGGTGTCACGGGCAACAGCTGTATTCTGCTGTTACTCCTCTCAGAAAATGCCACTCTGCCCGAGTGCTGGTTCCCAAGTCACAAGTAAAATGCAAGTACCAAAACCCCTGAGATTTGAAAATCCTATTTCCCTCCACATGGTTCTCTCTGCAGGGGAGCCTCATGTCACGATGCTCTGCGCAGCAGTGCAGAGGAAATGTACTATTGCCCTATCAATGGTTTGCCTTTTGACATCACCCATAGGCTGGCAGGAAACTTAGCCCTTTTATTGCTTCTTCTTCCCCATACATAGGCCACAGCAAATACATGACTTAGAGATTGCAAGCTGCATGTATCGAGCACTATTCAAGGCTAGAGTGAATAGTTCGCACTTGAGGCTAGCGTGGAACACTGCAATGAAATGTTTGCCTGAATTTTTATAATGGTCCTTCTGCTGAAATCTCTGCCTCTGGTCTCACTCATTCTGGTCCATGCTTCTCTCAGTTGGAATTGTCTTTCTCTACTACACATCTCTTTTTATTACTCTTTGGCTCAAGATCCCTCAATGAGACCAGTTGCTTTCGGGGTAATGTCTAATTCAGCAGAACCATTATTCTGTTCATCTTTCAGCCTCAGTTGTCACTTCTTGCCTCCATGCTTCGTGCCCGCCCATCTTTCAGACCTCAGACCTCATCTCTCATAGTCTGTGTCTTTGTAGTAACTTGCATGAGCAACACATACTCATTTACTGGTTACAAACCTTTTAACCCAATAATGCTGTAAGGTCATTTTGATTAGGGATCATTCTTATTCGTCCCTATTTCCATGGTCCCTAGCATAGGGTTTTCAGTATAGTTGCTAAGGTAAGTCAGAAAGACAGATAAAGAGGAAAATCAGGAAGGCAGGCAGGCATGCATTTGTCTAGAGGCTAATATCTAGATATAATGGTTTGTTTAACACCCTCATATATTAACACTTTGTTTTTCTAATGGGTTTCCACTATAGAAACAAAAGTAACATAGAGACAGTAATAAACTATTTCTTTTTGGCCATAATTGCCTAGTGCTACTGTTCCCACTACTTTGCTCTGAGGTGCATACTTCTAATATGGCCATCAATCCATGCTGCTGGTTATTAAATGGGAATCAATAGAATGCCTCCACTCATATTGGTGGATGGGGAAGGAGGTCAGAGAGATTTAAAAAAAAATCCCAGGCTGAGGAATAGAAAAAGAAGAGAAAATCCTTAAGTTAGGGATTTTTTTTTTTAATTGGTATCCTTCACAGTTGTTTTGCTGTTCTGAAATAAACCTTGAAAACACGTCAGAAACTTCAGCCAAGCCAGGAAGCAATGGCCCACTTCCTTGGAGTCCTCAGTGGTATCATGAAAATCAATTGTAAAATAATACATTTAATTTTAATGCTTTCCCACGGTGTTTTTCTCGACATCGAATCATTAAAGAAGAAAGGAGTTGAACACGACTGTCACTTATCCATCGTCGTCTTTCAGCCAAAGCCAACATTTTACACTCTGTTCTCTGCAGCTGGGGCTACAGTTCAGATTTTTTTGTTAGCTGAAGTTTTGTTAGGTTCTAGGAATGGTGGGCTTCCGTGGGTCTAGCTCCCTGTTTCTACTCTCCCTATGTCCTTAATCCAATGCCAACAGTTGGCCCCAGGCTCCAGCTTCTTTTACCACTCCTAGAACCAAGCTCCCCACAGTACACAACAGTCACTGGCTAATGTTCTCTCCTTTTTGGTTTGAGATCATCTCACCTGCCCTTCCCCGATTTCTGGAACCCAAACCTTTCCAAATTGTTTTCCTTTCCTAATATTCCTATGGAATATTAAACGCTTTCTACCCCAAAGTTCTTTTCTTAGGCACCCCAGAATTCACTTTTTGCTCCTTTACCGCCGCCCACCCTTGCAAATAACAACTTACTTAATATCCTAGATTGAATCTACTCTCGCATGGTGCCTAGTGTATATTCTGTTTTCCTGAGTATACTCTCAAACATCAGGACTCGGGCGGGTGTTTTCTGTCTTCTTTTACTTTAGAGGTTATAATATTTCTACACTGAACTGATATCAAATGTATATGCACATGTCTGGACTACATTATTTTCATCCTTCTCCTTCCCACTCAGCCTCGTTTCTTTCTATGCCATAATACCTTAAAATACAACTACTCCTGTGTTCTGCATGTCTACATGTCTGCAAACCTCTTCTCATCTGGATGTCTTTTTTTTTTATTGTGTTCTCCAATATTCCTCTTCTGCCTATTCAAGACACCTTTCTCCAAGTCCTATCCCAGCCCCTCTAACAATGAGTGGTAGCCTCTACTACCATAACTTATAATATGCAATTTCTTTTGTAAGCTATTATACATCTACCTTACCTTCAAATAATGTTGTTGGTGGTGGTGATGGTGGTGATGATGGTGGCGATGATGATGATTTCCTGTTTGTCAATCTTGATTTCTGAAGCTAAGGGTCATGTGAGGACAGAGAATATATGCTCAATTTCTTTTCCATTGCCCATTGCAATAACCAGTATGTAACCAGTTGCACAGAGATGCTCTTCAATCGCATGCTGATTATCTAATTTCTTCCCTCAGCTTAGCAAGCAACCATAGTTTGTCCTTTTGTTTCCAGTATAGATGGTTCCAAATGTTGTATTTTCAATACATCAGTGCTTGCCTTCCACTGAAGTCTCAGATGTGACATGAGCTTGAGTAATTGAAATTCCTGTACCTCTTTCTGACATGCCAAGAGTTCCGTGACGGAATATCCTAGTCTGATTTTTGCTCTCTCCATTAGAAAAGAGGCCTGTTTGCTAGTGGGAAACTGTTATCCATCTTTGCCTTAATTCTAATCTTCATTCTGTCTCCCCCTCCTCCCCTAGCAGTTTTCCAGATTTCATTGTGCATCAGGATTCTAATTCGGTAAAGTTCCTTCCGGGTGTGAGTGCCTGTATTCTTGTCCTCCTTAAATCTCTTTTTATTCCTCACTCCCCTCCACCCCATGTTCTTCAGAGCTATCTTAGATTCTTCTCCTCATTATGGACTGGCATTTAATTTCTCCTTTATCACTGGAGTCTTCTCTGAAGGACTACTCTTAATTATTTCCCTAGTAATAAGAATCTAGAATATCAAGATAATGGCTACCAGAACTCCCTACAACTGCATCCTACATCTGACTGAGCACATTGAGATCACTGTGCTGTTGACTGTAGCAGAGATTCCTGTCTTTCCTGGTGATGGGGTGCTAGCTTATCATTATGGGCAATGATACCATTTCAGTTCTCTTTTGTTCTTACTGTTCAGTGGAATACTTTGAAAAACATACAAGGGGCACCTGGGTGGCTCAGTTGGTTAAGCATCCCATTCTTGATTTGGGCTCAGGTCATGATCTCCTGGTGGTTCATGGTATCCAGCTGGATCAGGCTCTGTGCTCGTAGCACAGAGCCTGCTTGGGACTCTCTCTCTCTCTCTCTCTCTCTCTCTCTCTCTCTGCTCCTCTCCTGCTTGTGTGCATGCATGAGTGCATATGTGCTCACTTGCTGTCTCTCAAAATAAATAAATAAACTAAAAAAACCACTGTGGGCATATCTATGAGAATTTTCAGTTTGTACTAATTTTCTACACTATTTCTTTTTCTTTGTGGGTGTTGTTAAAATCTTTTGGATTTTCTCTGGTTCTTAGTAGGGATAGAGAGAAACTAATTAAATTGAGTGAAGCCTTCTCTCTTTAAATACTATAAAATAAGGTTGTAGTAGAAGGTTGAAACAAAAGGCACAATTGGCTCCTGTAGACAAGCTCATACATGCTTTCCATGTTAAATATTTGGGAATTTACACTGTATTTCAATTAACTGTTCCCTTAAAAACAGGTTTGGGCTTTAATTCACTTATGTCTGAATGATGCAATAGTTCTCTACCAGGATGTGATATTTTCCCCTACATACAGGATAATAAGTTACTTTCTTAGGACTTTGTGGATGCTGAGAGATGACATGAAAGTCCAAGATCAGAGACAATGGACTTTTCTTACAGCATAGCAAGCATGCTGTCAAGTCCCACGGAGTGGTGGGGACTAACCTGGCTGGATGCTATACATGCAGTGAGTTTGCATTGCAGTCCAGAAACTCTATGCTTAGGAAGTCACTACTTCCATTGTAAGACTGCTGTTTGTCTTGGTAGAGACACAACCCAAGAAATGGACTGGATAAAGAATGATTAGGGATTTGCATTCTTGTCATATTCAGTAAAAATAGGCACAGATACTCAATACTCATATCAGATTACTGGTTTAATATTCCTTAACTTCAATTTCAATAAGAATGTCTTCGAGAATTTGTTTAAAGCGCATATTCCTAGACTGGACATAGCAGAGAGATTTTGATTCAACAGTTTTGAGATATTGCCCACGAAACAGCATTTTTACTTTACTCAGCAATTATTTTGATGCAGTTTCTTTCTCCTAATACAGTGTTTTATTGCCCCCAGATTGCTTTCCTCTACATGCTATCTTGAACAACTGAACTGGATGTATATGAACTGGATTATATACAGGCATGCCGCCTTTAGAAAAAAAAAAAAAAAAGAAACAAGAAAAAAACCTCAGCATCTAAACATACTATGTATCCCTTAGTCAGTGATTAACATGTGTATGGCTATCTATTATCCTGGTGTATATCCCAAACTGATCATTGCAGAGAGGCTATGCTACCTCCATATTCACAAACCTGTTAACAATGTTAGTAGTTCTCTGTAAAGTGTGTGGGGTTTTTTTTGTTTCGTTGGTTGGTTGGTTTTTTGTTTTGTTTTGTTTTGTTTTATCTAACCAAGGCATGAGCCAGCAAGAGGTGTGAGGGGAATCAATGGGTATGAGTCAAATGGGGTTAGAAAGTTCTTTTTTAAAAAATCAAGTGGTTATTAGAATAATTGTTTAGAAAGGAAACAAAAAAGTCCAAGAGCCTAAATGTTTTAGATCTGTTTTTGAGCCAGTTCTCCTACAAATAATGTAATTTTGGAAAGGTGAAAAAATCTCTGTCAATTAATCTGCAAAATGGAGATAATATCTGTCTTTCCTTGAAGGTGTTGTGATTCAGATTAGAAAATGTGTATAAAGCATCTTGTCAACTAGCAAGTTGTATATGGATACAAGCAATGGTGATAACTAAGGTATTTTGTCCTTTAGGGAATTGCAGCATTTTCTGTTTCACAAACAGAGGACTTGATAATGTATCTTCTTCAGAAAACTGACCAAACTAGTAAAGAGTATCTGATTAATCTGAATAGCTTTCCCTTGGAAATAAATTCAATGACACTATTCCAGCAGTATTAAAGAGTCTCAGCTGTTAGAAAAACTCCATTTATAAGAATTTTCCATTGAGAATTACTATTCATCAACAGTTTATCTGTCATCACATCTTCCCACTTAAAAAAATTTAAATTACATACATTTCACTCAATTCACATAGAAAAAATTTTATAGTATATATATATATATATAGAGAGAGAGAGAGAGAGAGAGAGTATACTATACTATATACTATATAGTATATATAGTATATATATATAGTATTATATTAGTTTCAGGTGTGCAATATAGTGATTCAACAATTCTCTACATCCCCCAGTGCTCATCATGACAAGTGCACTCCTTATTACCCATTCCCTATTTCACCCATCTCCCCACCCACCTCCCCTCTGGTAACCATCAGTTCTGTGTGGTTAAGAGTCTGTGTCTTGGTTTCTCTCTGTTTTCTTTTGCTCATTTGTTTCTTAAATTCCACATATGAGTGAAATTATATGGCATTTCTCTTTGACTTATTTCACTTAGCATCATACTATTTAGCTCCATCCATGTTGTTTACACAGGGTTTGAACCCACAAGCCATGAAATCATGACCTGAGCCAAAGTCAGACGCTTAACTGACTGAGCCACCCAAGTGCCCCAACTATAGTTACTTTTGATTTACAGTTGGATTTTCAAACGAACTTGTGATGGGTTTTTCTTTTTTCCCCTAACACCTAGTTGATTCCTCACACACAAAAAATTAACTTTTAAATGTTAATGATGAAGATTAGTTATTTAATGTGGTGGAAATGGATCCCTAAAATTCAAATTAAATTTCAGCATGTTACAAAAAATGCAAGTCCCAGGAATCAGTTTTGTGCATGTAAATGGAATAAGCAACCTATGGTTTTGCATGGCTTTACTATAAATCCTAGGGTTCTATTATTCCCCTTTCCTTCTTCCTACTCCAATATCTGGTGACATTTTTTTTTTCACATCTAAGTTTATATATGATAAATAAATCCATAGAATATATTATGAGATTTAGCCTCAAATCAAACATAAATGAAGCTAAATCTCATAATATATTCTCTGGATATATCACAGCGTGATACCCAAACCCCAGATATGCAAAGCACCAGTCTCTTAGATAAGCACAAACATTTGAGAGTGAATGACATTTGAAAGGAGCAGTACTTTTAATGGCTTACAAAGACGCACATGATCTTTGTCCTGCACATCCACCACTATCACCATCTCTCTGATCTTGTCTCCAACTACTCTTTCTGTTACAGTTATTTCACTCTATCCACTCTGGTCTCTTCTCCCAAACTTGTGAGTTATACTCTCTCCTTTGCTCCAAATGTGCCCTCTGCCTGAATGTTCTTCCTAAAATATCATGGCTACCTCACTCACTGCCTTTGAGACTTTGTCCAAATACTGCCTTCTCAATGAGGCTCATCTTTACTCCTTTTTTAAAATTTCATATCTTCAGAGGCACATGGGTGGCTCAGTCGGTTAAGTGGCTGACTTCAGCTCAGGTCATGATCTCAGTTGTTTCTGAGTTCAAGCCCTGAGTCAGCCTCTGTGCTGACAGCTTGGAGCCTGGATTCTGTCTCCCTCTCTCTCTGCCCCTCCCCTGTTCACACTCTGTGTGTGTCTCTCTCTCTCAAAAATAAACATTAAAATAAATTAAAAAAAAAAATAAAATAAAATTTCATCTCTTTAACTACCAGTTTATTTTACTTTTTGTTTTTCCCATGATACTTACCACTGGGTAACAAGTAGTTTTTTTGTTTGTTTGTTTTTTTATTGTCAGTCTCTCTCTATGAGAATGTATGCTCTGTGAGAAATCTTTCCTCTGCTTTGCTTACTGCTTTCTCCCAAGCACCAAGAGAAGTGCCTGGTATATATTTACTGAATAAATCAATAATAAAACATGGAAAATTAATCCACTTATGAGAGGAATTTTTGGTTTATTTGTTTCCTTGTATTGATTTCATAATTTTATTCTTTTCTTTCCTTTCTGTTTGTTGTGTTTTGTTTTGGTTCTGTTTTAGAGGGTTTGTATCCCTGGTTCCTGATTTGGGATAAAAATAATAATACATCTTTCTTTTTTTTTTTAAGTGTCCTATTATCTATTACTGTAACCCTTTACTGGGGAAGAACATTACCCAGGTCTCTTAAGAGAAGTTCAAGTCTGAAATCCATAAGTTACGGGAATATTTTTTAAATTGATATAGACTCTCAGGGTGTCTTGGCATCTTAATACTCTAATGTCATGGTTAGTTTTATGTGTCAACTTGACTGGGCCACAGGGTGCCCAGGTATTTGGTGAAACATTCTGATTTCTTCTGTGAGGGTGCTTTTGAATTAAGACTAACATTTGAATTGGTAGACTAAATAAACAGATTGCCCTCCTTAGTATGGAATATCCTCATTAAGTAGTTTGAAGAGCTGAATAGAACAAAAAAGCTGATCCTCCCCCAGATAAGAAAGAATTCCTCCTGCTTCACAGCCTTTATACTGGAACATTGTTTGTTTCCTTTCTTTTTTTTCCCCCTGACTTTGGAGTAGGAGGAAACTCCTCCTGCCTGAGTGCCTTGAGACATCAGTTTTTTGTTTTTGTTTTTGTTTTTGTTTTTGTTTTTCCCTTCTGTCTTTAGACTCATACTGAAACATTGGCTTTTCCTGGGGGCGTGAACAACCGTATTATATCCTGTTTCTCTGGAGAACCCAAATACACCTCATAATATTTAAGAAATTGTATCTGATCATGACAGAAAAAAAAAAGGAAAAAAATAGCTTACATTACAGTGTATGAAATTTAGGTTCGATATAAGTGAAAATTTAATTGAACTGGTTAGGAGTTTCCAGATGAATTAAGGATAATTTTGACACAGAGCATACCACACTATGCAGTGATTTCGAAAATAGTTCAATGTTGGGAGGATGAACCATGTCACCTTGTGTATAGTCATACCCAGAAGAACCCATTTTTCCACTTCCCCATGTAGACCGGCATTTTGGAGCCACTAAATTCCACTTTTCTGCTACAGAGAATATAGTTCAAACTGAAGTACTACAGTCTCTCTGTATTATGGATGTAATGTTGCAAGGATTCTGCTTGAGAGTTACTGATGCTGTAGGTTTTAAAATATTAATAAATCCTGTGGAGAATTCCCCATAGGTGGTGTAGACTCTTCTCCTCAAACAAGTAAAGCATAAATTACCACTTTGTAAGTGGGGGCTCACATAGTGACTTTCTTCCCAAAAGCGAAGTATGGAAAAGGGGACAAAAAGAGTAATGTCACAATGGCGAAAGCTGACAAACACTATCCAACCAGATTATCAAGGTCAACATCAACATAGATCATGTGTTAGTATGTATCCTTGATAGGATGTGATGAAAATGATACTTTACCTCTATGGGCAACTTCACAAAAACCCATAACCACAGTGTGATCATAAGCAAAACTCAGACAAATTCCAGTTGAGGAGCATTCTACAAAATACCTGAGAAGTACTCCTCCAAAGTATCAAAGTCATCAAAATCAAAGGAAATTTGAAAAAATATCACCACCAAAAGGAGCCTAAGGAGACATGACAATCAAATATAATGTGGTATCCTGAATAGAATCCTGGAACAGAAAATGTATGTTAACAAAAACTTAGTAAATGTGGGTAAAGTATGGACTTTAGTTAATAAGAATATATCAGCATTGGTTCATCAGTAGTGACGCATTAATAGGGGAGATTGGATGTGGAATATATGGAAAATACGTGTACTATTTTTGAAAATTTTCTGAAAATCTAAAACGTTTATTGACAAGTAAAAAACAAAATATGGGGTGCCTCGGTGGCTCAGTTGGTTAAGGGTCCAACTTTGGCTTAGGTCATGATTTCACAGTTTGTGGGTTCGAGCCCTGTGCCGGCCTCTGTGCTGGATAGCTCAGAATCAGGAGCCTGCTTCGGATTCTGTGTCTCCCTCTCTCTCTGCCCTACCCCTGCTCATGTTCTGTCTCTGTCTCTCAAAAATAAACATTAAAAATTTTTTTTTGAAAAGTAAAAAAAAACAGAAGTTATCTTAAAACTGCAAAATGCAATGTAATGTTCAGAGCTTGTGTATAATTTTCTAAATTACTACTATTTTATATACTTGTATAATATTTTATAATTATTATATGTCTATATAATACCTATGCATCACATACTTAAATGTTTAAGAAATATTGAAAAATCACTTTTGACCATGATTATATCTATCTATAGATTTGTGGTTTCATTTGATTTTGTACATGACATTTAAAAGCTGGACCCTAAATTTCTGTTAGAAGCTGAGTTTTGTTGCCCAGCATCTAACAAAAAACAATAATTTATAAACAAATACATATTTAAAACACTAGGTAAAAGTTCAAACCTTTTTTTTTTACCATAGGTCTTAAGAGATTTAGAGTTTACTTATAAGCCATAATGTTCTTTCCAACTCCAAAATATTATTCTTTTGTTACTGCCCTGACAAATGAGCCTGTAATGAAAGTCAAAACTATAACCCTCAATTCTCAGAATTACCCGTGCGAACACTAAGTATTCTAAGACTCTTCTATTCAGTTTGAGTAGGTGCCTGAAGCTATGCCTGAGACTAAAACAGCAGTAAATTCTACTATTATATCAAAGAAAACGATCTGTTATCTATCATTTTTCTATATCTAATCATGTGTGAGAGTGTGTATGTGTGTTTGTGTGTGTGTTTGTGTGAGAGAGGAAGGGCGGGGGACTGAGAGTGAAGGAGGGAGGGAGAAAGAGAGGAGAAGAGAGAAGAAATATAAAGAGCACATCCTGATATGTTGATAGAGGTCACAAACAGGACAAAAAACATGTCAAAATCATTGTGTAGGCAAAAGATACAATACAATCCAAGGAATAATAGTAATAATATAGCTATCATTTACTGAGTGCTTCTATGTTATAGACACTGTAATAAGTACTGCATTATATGCATTCACTCCTCCCAGCAATCAGGTGAAGTCTGTAGGATTATCACCAACCAAACCAGGAAGAGGAAGCTGAACATAATGAGGTTGGTAACCTATTCAAGGTCACATGGTTAGAGGTAGAGTTCTAATCCAGGAATTTAACCTGAGCATACACCTCATTGCCTCCTAAAGGAAAATGCCACCTGATCTGAATAGTTTATTATTAAGGAAACTTTTTCTATGGCATCAGGTTTTTACCATTTTTTGGTCTTTGAGGCTAGAGTTTTTTGATTAATTTAAAATTAACATTAATATTCATCTAGACTCACAATGGAGAAATAGTGATCCAATATGAACTAGTGATCCAATTTAAATGCTTGTATATGTTTGTTAAAAATACCAGAAATGTGTACCTCCAAGAGTTTACAGAGTATAAATTACTCCAGGAAACCTAAAGTTAAAACAAATAAACAAACAAACAAAAAAACCTCTATCAAAACAGAATTGGATAAATGCAAGGTAAGAATTTTAAAAATTATGTTTTCAGTGGTAAATAGTAATAAATATTTGTTCTGAATAATGATACAATAGTTGTAATATTCATAAGTGAAAGGGTTGTTTTAAACACCCCTTTCCCTTCCCTGAATCACCTCACTTACCGCCACCCCTCCAAAGGACACACCAGCAGAAACTTGAAGAAGAGGCTGAATTAGACTTTAGCGAGATCTGAACAGATTGGAATTTTATGTGAAAAAGAAAAATCTTCCCTGTTTACTTAACTATGGCAGTATTCCTGTTTTTCTTTAAGTTCAAAAAGTTGTCATTTACTGATGGTAACATTTACTTTTCAGACTTTTTTCAAATTTAAAATAATATATACATATATTAATACATCTAATATAATATATAAAATATATATCTACTATTAAAAAGCTAAAAACCTAATATTTGTAACCCCTTACCTAAAATACCCCAAAACCTTTTAAAAGCTTTTGTAAACTGACTCATAAAACACTGCTCCTTAAAATTTTTGCCTTTTTGTACTTAAAATGCACAAACGAATGTGAGGAGAGTTCATTTCTTTTGACTCCATGCCATTTTTTTTTTAACATTTATTTATTTTTGAGACAGAGAGAGACAGAGCATGAACGGGGGAGGGGCAGAGAGAGAGGGAGACACAGAATCTGAAGCAGGCTCCAGGCTCCGAGCCATCAGCCCAGAGCCTGACGCGGGGCTCGAACTCACTTACCGCGAGATCGTGACCTGAGCTGAAGTCGGACGCTCAACCGACTGAGCCACCCAGGCACCCCTCCATGCCATTTTTTAATGATTGCATTGGTTGGAATCCTGTATCACCTCCCAGAATAAGTATTGCTTTGGAAAAGAATACCAAGGTTTTCATTCTGATAACTGACATTTCGAACAGGGTGCTCGATCTACAAATGGAGTGTACAATGAAAGTCCTGTTAACCTATTTCCAATACTATATACATAACAGCTTTTAATTCTAACCTAGGATGTCCTATCAAGTATATGATCACTTGAAAGAATTACTCATTTCTTCATTTGGCAAAAACTTATTGAATTTTTATGATGTGTCAGCCTCTGTTTCAGACATAGGGAAGTTAGAAATTGTTAGCATTATATATGGTTAAATTACACTAATTCTGTTCTTTGTTATATAACCATATTAAAGAGATATTTTTCCCTTTTAAATATGCATAATTTGTCTGTAGCTGAGTGTCCCAAGATAAACTTCAGTGTTAACTTAGATGTGGTTTTCAATGAGATTTCTTTGATCCATCTTAGCAATGATGAACTATAAGTAAATAATTTCATTGCATTTCTGCCATTATTTTTTATTAAGAATTCGTTGTTTTTTGTCGTTGTTAGGGGCGCCTGGGTGGCTCAGTTGGTTAAGCATCCGACTCTTGATTTTGGCTCAGGTCATGATCTCATGGCTCATGGGTTCAAGCCCCACATCGGGCTCTGCACTGACAGCATGGAGCCTGCTTGGGATTCTCTCTCTCAAAATAAGTAAAATAAACTTTAATGAAAATTTATGTTTTGGATCAGGTTTAGGTTCACAGCAAAACTAAGGAGACGGTGCTGAGATTTTCCATGCTGCCATACATGCGTCTCAACATCCACATTATCTATTTGTTCAAATTGATGAATCTACATTGAACATCATAATCACCCAAATTCCATAGCTTATGGTTCACTCTTAATGCGTACGTTCTGTAGGTTTAGACAAATGCACAACAGTTTCATTCCCTTAAAAACTGTTCCGCCTATTGATTCCTCCTCGTCTTTCAGTCCCCGGCTGGTAACAATCCTTTTACAGTCTCCATAGTTATTCTTTTCCCACAATGACATATAGTTGAAATCATACAGAATGTAGCCTTTTTGGTCTGACTTCATACAACCTAGTGATACACATGTAAGTTTCTTGAGGCTTGATACCCCATTGATAACTCATTTTTTTTTTATAATTTATTGTTAAGTTTGCTAACATACAGTATATACAGTGTACTCTTGGCTCCAGGAGTAGATTTCCATGATTCATCTCTTACATACAACACCCAGTGCTCATCCCAACAAGTGCCCTCCCCAATGCCCATCACCCATTCTCCCTGCCCCCACTGACTCCCCACCCCCATCAACCCTCAGTTCTCTGTGTTGAAGAATCTCTTACAGTTAACCTCCCTCTCTGCTTGTAACTATTTTTTTTTCCTTCCCTTCCTCCATGGTCTTCTGTTAAATTTCTTAAATTCCACATATGAGTGAAAACATATATCTTTCTCTGATTGACTTACTTCACTTAGCATAATGCCCTCCAGTTCCATCCACCTTGTTGCAAATGGCAAGAAGATGTTACATATAATGTTACACTACTCAGCATTGAGAAAGAATGCAATCTTGCCACCTCATGTCTTTTTAACTCTAAAAAGTATTCCATTGTCTGGATCTACTACAGTTTACTTATCTATTCATCTACTGAAGGACACCTTGGTTGCTTCAAAAGTGGGCAATTATGAACAAAGCTGCTATAAACACCCATGTGTGGGTTTTTGTGTGGACATAGGCTACTAGATAAATACCAGGGTGTGCAATTGCTGGATGATATAGTAAGAATATATTTATCATTGGAAGAAACTGCCAAGCTTCCATATTGGCTATAAAATTTTGCATTTCCAGAAACAATGAATGAAAGCTCATGTTGCTCCACATGCTCACCAGCATTTGGTATTTTAAGGGTTTCAGATTTTGGTCATTCAAGTAGGTGTATGGTATCTCATTGTTTTAATTTTTATGTTCCTGATGATATATAATGTGAAGCCTCTTTTCATATACTTATTTTCTATCTGATATCTTCCTTAGTGAAAATTTTGTTCTTTAGCCCATTATATTTAATAAGATTGTTTTCTTGTTGAGTTTTAAGAATTTTTCATATATTTTGGATAGTAGTTCTTTATCTTATGTATCTTTTGCAAGTATTTTCTCCCAGTCTATGGCTTATTTTCTCATTCTCTTGACATGTTTTTTTGGCAGAGCAGAAGATTTAATTTTAATAAAGTCTAGCTAATCAATTATTTCTTTCATGGATTGTCTTTGATGTTGTATCTAAAAAAGCCATCACCATACTCAAGATCTTGGTTTTCTAGAGTGTCATCTTCTAGGAGTTTTATATTTTTATGATTTACATTTAGGTATATGATCCATTTTAAGTTAATGTTTTTTTTAATGTTTTTTTTTTGTTTGTTTGTTTTTTGTTTGTTTTTTTTTTTGAAACAGAGAGACAAAGCCTGAATGGGGGAGGGACAGAGAGAGAGGAGACACAAAATCCGAAGAATGCTCCAGGCTTCAAGGTGTCAGCACAGAGCCTGACGCGGGGCTCCAACTCGCGAACCATGAGATCATGACCTGAGCTGAAGTCAGATGCTTAACTGACAGAGCCACCCAGGTACCCCATTTTGAGTTAATTTTTGAGGAGAGCTTATGTAGAATTATTTTTTTGCATGTGAATGCTTAATTGTTCCAGCACCATTTTTTGGAAAATACTATCTTTGCTCCATGTCATTGCATTTGCTTCTTTGTCAATGATCAGTTGACTATATTTATGGGGTTCTATTTCTTAACTGTTCTATTGATCTATTTGTTCACTCTTTATCCAAATCAAACTGTCTTCATTATTGTAGTTTTATATCAGGTCTTGTTGAGTAGTGTCAGTCCTCCAACTTTGTTCTCCTTTAATATTGTATTGAATACTCTGGGTCTTTTGCCTCTCCACATAAACTTTAGAATGAGTATGATGAAATCCACAAAATAACTTGTTTTTGACTGGGATTTTATTGATCCTATAGATCAGTAGGAAAGCATATTTGAGTCTTGACCATATTGAGTCTTCCTGTTCATGAACATGAAATATCACTCAGCATAGTTAATTCTTTTATTTTATTCATCACAATTTTGTGGTATTTCTTGTATAAATCTTGTGCATATTTTGTTAGATTTCTATTTAAATATTTCATTTTTGGGGGTGCTAGCATAAATGGTATTATGTTTTAATTTCAAATTCCACCTTTTCAATTCCATTATAAAAGAAAGCAATGGACTTTTGTATATTAACCTGATATTGTGTAACCTTGCCATATTCCTATTAGTTCCAGGAACTTTTTGTTGATTCAGGTTTTGTACATAAATGATTATGTCATCTGTGAACAAAAATAGTTTTTATGTCTTCCTTCCCAATTTGTATACATTTTATATCCTTATTTTATTGAATGAGCTTAAACTTTCAATTTGATGTTGAAAAGGTGAGAGGGAACATTCTGGTCTTGTACCTGATCTTAGTGGGAAAGTTTTGAGTTTCTCAGCATTAAGTATAATGTTTTTTGTAGGTTTTCTTTCTGTAGGCTGTAGGTTTTTTGTAGATTTTCTTCAAGTTGAGATTGTTCCCCTCTATTCCTAGTTTGCTGAGTTTTTTTTAACATGAATGGGGATACTGAAGTTTGTCAAATGCTTTCTCTGCATCTACTGTTATGATTATGTGATTCTTAAAAGCCTATTGATGTGATGAATTACATTAATTTATTTTCAAATGTTGAACCAGATTTTTATATTTAGGATACATCTTACTAAATAATTTTGTATAATTATTTTCATACATTGTTGGATTTGATTTGCTAATATTTTGTTGAGGATTTTTCATGTATGTTCATAAGATATTGGTCTGTCTTTTTTTTTTTTTTTTTTTAATGTCTTTGGTTTTGGTATTAGGGTAGGGCTGGCCTCATAGAGTTTGTTAGAAAGTATTTCCTTTGCTTCTATCCTCTGAAAGATATTGTAGAAAACTGGCATAATTAAGTTTTTCCTCAAATATTTGTAAGAATTCACCATCTAGGTTTGGTGCTTTTGTTTTGGAAAATTAATTATTTATTTGATTTCTCTAATAGATATAGGTTTATCCATATTGTCTAATTCTCTTGCATGCATTTTGGTAAACTGCATCTTTTGGAAATTGGTCCACTTCATCTAGGTTATGAAATTTGTGGTCATGGATTTGTTCATAGTAATGCTTTTTTATCTTTTAAATGTCCATGGGATTACATGTAGTGGTGTCCTTCCTTTCATTCCTGATATTACTGTTTTGTTTCCTCTCTTTTTCTTGTTTTCCTGATTAGAGGCTCATCAATTTAACTGATTTTTTTTCAGAGAATCAGCTTTTGGTTTATTGATTTTTTTCTACTGATTCCCTATCTTTAATTTTATTGCTTCCTACTCTAGGTTTTTCCTTTCTTCTTTTTACTTTGGATTTAAATTGGTCTTCTTTTTCTAGTCTCCCTAGATGGAACTCAGATTAGAAATTTCAGATCTTTATTCTCTTCTAATAAATATATTCAATGCTATAAATTCCCCTTCAAGCACTGCTGTTGCAGCATCCTACAAGTTTTGATAGGTTGTATTTTCCTTTTTACTTAGTTCAAAATATTCATTTTTTTTTCATGTTTATTATTTTTGAGAGAGACAGAGACAGAGACAGAGAGCAAGCAGGGGAGGGCCAGAGAGAGAGGGAGACACAGAATCGGAAGCAAGCTCCAGGCTCTGAGCTGCCAGCACAGCCTGATGCGGGGCTTGAACTCACAGACTGCGAGATCATGACCTGGGCTGAAGTCAGCCGCTTAACCAGCTGAGCCACCCAGGTGCCCCTAGTTCAAAATATTTTAAAGTTTCTTTTAACATTTATTCTTTGACCCATTTGAATTTTAAAAGTATTTTATTTAATAGCCATGTATTTTGGAATTTTCCAGGTATCTTTATATTATTGATATCTAGTTTAATTACACTGTAGCTTGAGATCGAATATCGTATGATTTCTGTCTTTTAAATTTGTTGTTTTATGGCCCCAAATATGATCTATCTTGGTGACTGTTCCATGCAAACTTAAGAACAATGTGTATTTTTCTGTTATTGGATGAAGTAGTTTATAAATTTTAGTTATATCCAGTTTTGAAGCCATTCTTGACTGAGTTCACCATGTTCTTACTGATTTTTCTGCCTGTTGGATCTACCCATTTCTGCTAGAAGGGTATTAAAGTTTTCAACGATAACAGTCAATTCATCTATTTTTCTCTATAATTCCGTTAGTGTTTGCCTCGCATAATATTCATGATATTCTGTTATTAGGCAAATAGTTATATTCCATACTCAGAACTACTTGAATGTGCTTACTCTATGGACATAATCTTGGCTTCATAATCAGTTTTAGTTCCACATGTTCCAAACACATATCTGTATAAAAAGAATCATTCTGAAATGTGGGACTTTCACAAAGTCTGTTGAGATTGACTTACCCATACTTTAATCAAAATAGTTGTATGAATGGATCTTAAACGGGTAAAAATCCACGGACTCTTATAGAATCTCGCTGTATCTATTTATTTTCATTCATGCTTGCCAGTGAACTATAGAAACCCCTTCCATTCCACTGGAAAACACATGAAGCAGATTTCATAACTTTCTTGTTAGATTACTTTTCATCAATATTATAATCGCAGATTTACATCAAAACTTCAATTTCACAACCAATCCAACACTCTTTAATCCTACCAATTTATGCCTAGGAAAATGCCATAGAGAGAGCTGGGGTGTGATATGATATTTTTATAACATGTTTCCTTTTTCTTTCATTTCTCCACAACGCTCTTGCAATTGGCTATTTAAAAGGAGAAAAAAAAAAGGCCAAGTAATCCTAATTCCATAGGAGGGAGTGATGGCACAAATAAAAGGAGAGGAAATTCGAGGAAGCATATTGAGCTTTATCATTGTTCCTTACAGTTATTTTTGTAGGTTCCACATGCTCATTGTCTTTTTGTGGGTCAGTTTCTTGGTTGCCAGGCAGGCAACATTCTTAGGTAGGTCTTCACCAAAGCAATGCATGTCCAGTTGCCTTCTGAAACATAAAATTGTCCCTTAGAAATATCATATGTCTTTTTGCTAATTAGTAATCTCAGGTTGCCTAATTCTTAGTCTCACTCTTCTTACTCTGCTCTTTTGTTTGTTCTTACAAGTTCATGGTGCCAGATTTCTCTGGGCTGTAAATAGGTACCTCCCTTTGTTCATGGAGGCTCCAGAATCCACTGACAGCATAGAGCAAGATTGAGTTTCTTCAGGTCAGCAGTCATTAGATGGGAAGGGAAACCTAAGTTTCCATAAATTTAGAAACTCGGGGTTCTCTAAAATCCCTTTCATGAGGGGGAATCATTGGGTTACATTTTGGATCACTTTCATACAAAACTGAGTGCTCTCCACCTCAAGGACTCTCTTCAATACCTTCTAAATGTGCTCTTATCACATTTCTGATTTTTCTCTTAAACAGCTTTGATCAGCGGTAGCAGCTAAGACAGTTCTGCTCTTTGTCTTGCATTAATGTGTCTACTAGATCACAAATAATGCATGCTTTTTTAAAGAATCAAGGTGAAAAAAGAAAGAAAGATTTACTGGGTTGGGTGCAAATTGCAATGAGAGAATTTTAGAAGAGACTTGCGACTGTTCATACAAATTGGGCATCTCTAAAACAAATGCAAACACATGCAAACAAATGCAAATGCCCTAGTTTCCTAGGGCAATTAGTTTTGAAATCTATGGGGGAAAATATCTGGTTTTCGTTTTATAATCACTAATTCAAAGGACTCTACCTAGAAAGTGCTAATATATGAGTGTGTGTGTGTTTCTTTCTCATGATCTTAAAGTTTTGTGTTTTTTTTTTTCCCCTACATCCCCACATATTGTAGGAGGAAACTGGATAAGCAGGACTAAACCAGTTACCAAAGCTTTTCCTGGAAGATTTTCTTAAATTCCATTATTACTTAGAAGTACTTCTAGCTGGGAGTAGCTGATTTTTTTTGTTTGTTTGTTTTTTCCCCAAGGGATGAGATAGTGGAGAATGGATCAGGGAGTACAGTATTTCTATAAAAACCTGTATATTAGGGAAAATTTTTAGATTTTTTCCACGATTGCTGTCATTGAAAAAGAAAACCTGTATGGTGGTGGTGGTTGAGGACTCTTGTGTACTCCCAGGGTGGTTGAAATATGTTTGAGTTGTGATACTTTGTGAATGAGGATCTAGAATAGTCTGTACTGATATTTACTTTGATTCTATCTCAGAATTGTTAAAGTATGTCAGGAATTTCTTAAAATGACAATTATAACTGCTTGGTCTTGGAGTAAGCTCTATGTATGGTAATGAGAGGGAGCTTTTAATTTCTTGTCCTTCAGAAAGAACATCTCATGAAATTTAATGACCACCATGTCTGGATTGTTCCTTTCACATTTCATCTTAGAAAAAGCGTCTTAACTAAAATAACTTTCAGGGCACTTATAAATCATTTTTATACTCAGAGGAAGAAGATCCAGTGATGAAAATACTGTCAATTCTTTTGATAGGTTTTTGTTTTTGTTTTTGATCCTTGAATTTACCTTTGGAAAATCCCCTTTAAATATTGACTAATTCCACCCTTGCTCACTTCCTATCTTTTATAGCATAGTATTGAAAGATGATGAATCTGATTAGATAAACAGAACACATCCTTGGTGAATTGCTCTATTGGATTTTCTGTTGTGCCTGTTTGTGTGCTAATTGTGGATTCTTTGTGCAAGCACTAACTGTGTAAAGTGCAGATGTTTTTAAATCACTGCCAGTCACTAAAAACAGACCATGGAACATTTCCTATTATTTTAAGCAGTGGCATTAATATGAAAAAAAAAGTCTACTTATCCTAATGCCCACTTATGTGTCACCTATCCTTCCTCCATAAAACTGGCTTTTGAATAAGTTAAAAGCCTATTTTACAAAGGAGACAGAATGCTCATGAGATATCTCGTGGAATTGAGATGACATGTTAGTTACCCAGGTCTTTCTCAGAATGATGTGCTTTTAGGTACTCAAATATAAGACGGCAGAATATTGCCATCTCTCAAGAATCACCTGTTAATTACCTCTTGTGAGCTGACAGCTCAATGACGTATTCTGGCTGACACTAAAGAAAAATCTATGGGCCCCACTTCTAAGAGTTTTCCAATTCAGCCGAGGAAATATGATGGGGATGTGTGGATATGACTAAGATTTTTTATAAAATTTTTATAACTAAGTAGAAAATGCTCTACCACATGTTAGCTGAATGATCTTGGAAAAGACATTTGATTATCTGGAACATCAGTCTTCTTGCTTATAGAATAAAAACTAAATATTCTTTATGTGTTTGTGAAGGTCTTTGAGAAAAAAAATATTTTACAAATAGGAATGCATAGTACAAAAGTTGGTTGTTAATGTGTGCTCTTAGGAGTCGTAAGGAATAGCCGCAATGTGTTAATCAAGGTAAGCCTTTAGTTTTAGAATTACCGGGGCTGAGGACATTAGAGACAGTGTATGCCATTCAAATCCCTGCTCTTAGCCAGACTGCCCAAACAGTCGTGCATCGGGCTGTGGATCATCTCGCTATTTGAGTTGAAACAGTTAAAAAGGAATCTGGCAAATTGAAAGAATTAATAGACGAACATGGATGAAGTGATTTGTATGTTTGTGTTATAATTTTTAGTATATTTTTATTCAAGTAGATCATACATTTTAAAACACATGGACCCTAAGAGTACACAGCAAAGAATGTGTACAGAATGAACACTCTCTTAAAACCAGCACCTGAAGGCACGTGGGTGGCTCAGTTGGTTGAGCATACAACTTCAGCTCAGGTCATCATCTCGCAGTTCATGAGTTCAAGCCCCGCATTGTCGGTCTCTGTGGTGACACCTCAGAGCCTGGAGCCTGCTTCGCATTCTGTGCCTCCCTCTCTCTCTGCCCCTTCCCTGCTCGTGCTCTGTCGCTCTCTCTCTCAAAAATAAACAAACACTAAATAAAAAAAATAAAATAAAAAAACAGCACCTGATCAAGAAATACGTAAAATCTCCCTAAAATCAAGTCAGAAAATTGCCCACAAAGGGCAACTTCTATATTAAATATTATTAACTTTGGCCTTTTCTTGTATACCATGTGAAAGGAATCATACTGTATATACTCAATCATACTGTATATACTCTATCACATGTAGCAATAACTTATTTCTCATGCCAATTTAGTCTAGTGGATAAATACATCACAATTGATCCATTTTATCATGAGTGAATATTTGAAGTCTTTTATTATTTTTGTTATCATTACAAATAATCCTACTACAAACATTCCTGTACATGCCTTTTGGTATATACATGCACAGTTATGTTGGATAAATTCCTGGGTCACGGTGTATGTTCCTATTCAGCTTTAGAAAGCACTGCCAAATACTTTTCAGAAGTTGTATGAATTTACACATTCATCTACAGTGGATGAGATTCTAAGCTGTTCTATGCTATCCACACAGTGGTATAGTCAGTTTTTATAATCTTAGCTTTTCCAATGGCTCTGTGGTAGAACCTCACATAGGTTTGATTTACGTTTCCTTTGTGATTAATACCATCGAATACATCTCCATATACTTATTGGCCACTTGTATATACTCCACTTTGAAATACCAATTCAAGATTTCAGACCATTTGTTAAATTGGTTATTTTCCTTAAAAATTTGTAGGATTTTTTTAACATATTCTGTACACGGGTCCCTTGTTGGATATACCTGAATATTTTCTCCTGGGTTTCATCTTGCCTTTTTACTCTTATAGTAGTGTCTTTGGATAATGCAAGTGCTTAATTTTAATGTGTTTTTTCAATATTCTTCATTATGGAGAGAGTTATTTTTTAGTTTTGTTTTAAAAAATCTTTCACAATCCCAGTACAATTTATATATCTTTCTATGTTATTTTCTGGAAGTTTTATCGTTCTGCCTTTCACATGTAGATCTATTAAATATCTGAAATTGTTTTGTTAGAATGTCTAGAGGAAGTCTAGATATATATTTCTTCCAAATGGATAGCCAACTGTATCAACAATATTTATTGAAAAAAAATCCTTCCCGCATTTCACTACAGTGTCATTTTTGTTCTATATCCAGCAATTTATGTGTGTAGTTTTTTATAAGGGGATTTACTTAATTGTATGACTTTATTATTTTTTGATGTCTGCATATGGATTCCTTATACTTTGTTTCTTGGTCATATTTTCAAGCTTCTCTTTTCTCTATTTCCACTTATATAAGGTTATTTTATATTCTGTGATAATTTCAACATCTCAAAGCTTTGGGCATCAGATTCTATTGCTCTGCTTTTTCCGCTAGTTCTCACTCTTATTGCATTATTTTCTTGAGTATTTTTTTTTTGCTTTTATCTTAATAATTTGATTTTACTCTGGGAAGGTATTTTTTCCTTGTTTTTGGTCTGTGGATTTGCTTTGAGACCTGGGTTCCTCTGGGGAAGACTTACGTTGTATCTCCTAGTTATCTGGGGTTACCAGTAATCTGGGACCACTTTAAATCTTCCATTTGAGATCTATTTCAAATCTTGAGGGCAGCATGGATATAGAACAAATTAATTCTCCATTGGACAATATTTTGGATCTCATGTATAACATGAAATCACATCAGAAACTTTTATGCCAGCTTGTGGTTACAGATTCTCAGGGAAGAATCTTTATCTTTTCCCTCCCAACACCAAGGTCTAGAAAAACAAAATTTCTTTCTGGCCTCTTCTGTATGATTTTTAATTTTTTTTCTTATTTGGTTAGTTAATAAGTTTTATACATTTCTTCTGCCCTGTGGGTGGGACATATACTCCTTTGAGAACTCAGAATTGCATACGGCTCGTCTATTGCTTGTCCGTTTGAGGAGAGTCATCAATTTTATATTCTGTCCTCTGCACCCCAAGTGTCATCAAAGTTGGAACTCACGCTCAGCAGAAGGCCTCAGAGAAAAAGATAAATTTGACATTACCTTAGCTCCTAAGATTGAAGCTTTAATATCATTTTGCCTTTGCAGATTCATTGCCTTCAGTGAAGTGACAGTATTATCTTAAATCAAGTATGGTCCCTCTTATGCTACCCAATATAATGTTTTCCTAAGATAAAAGGCTAAATGTTTCTAAAAATGGCTAATAATTTCCTGAATAGATTGAAATCCCTTGAAGGCTGGCTATTTATAGAGTAGAGGAGCCTCAAGACAAAGGCAGAATTTCTGAATCCTAACCCAGACCTAATTTCCCAGGCTGGGAAAAAAAAATTACAACTTGATCATTGATTCTGCAGAGTAAAAGTATTGTGCTATTGAATTCAGCAAAGCAATTATGACCGGATCCATAAGAATCCATTTATGAGATAATCTTTATGTAACTGGTAATCTTACACAGTGAAAATTTTTAATAGAGTACCAGTATATAATAACTATTTGGATTGCAGAAATCATTCATCTAATAAATGTTATAGATGCTCTGAGGGGTTGGGAGATGATGGTGTGGACTTGCTTTCTATTTACCTGAATCACTTCTAAACTTACTATTTTATATTTCATAGCCAAAAATCACTTCTCAGCCAGAAGTGTAAGTACTCACAAGCCTTTTTAGCTTGCCCGTTTTGAGACTGGAGAAGTATGGCCACATGTCTTTTCCTCTCATAAATGCCTTCCTGAATCCTTGGAAGCCGATTCTAGATACAACGGTCAATGTTGCTGTATTCTCAGTTTCTTCTATTCCTCTAAGGAACTCTGTAGCTCTGTGTTGTGGCAGCATATTGGCTCATAGAAATGAGCCAACTGAAAAGGATAGTTCGTATGCAGTTGAATGTTAGTATAATGTGAATGTAGGCTTAAGTTTATATGTGGCTGCAAAATTTGTAACAGTAGAATTGACAGTTACTAGATGTCAGTATACCTTGTGCGCTTTTAGTGTTGATGACAGTCCTTTCCCATGGCCATGGCTTAGGGGAAGATATTTAGATACTAGCTGCTTCTGATGATGTGTCCTAGAAGACGATTTGATGACCCATTCTGGTTACTTTCTACTTTTTATTGATAAAAAATAAGACTCCTCTCAAGTATACTTTGCATTGTAATTGGGGATGCTTAAAAGGAGTTTGAGATTCAACAATAGGTACTTATATTAGTAGAGAATGAGTAGAGCAGATATCACTTTGGCAGAAGGACTTTTCTGACTCTCATATTACCTCAATGTGATTTCTCATTGTCACATGGGAAGTCACTCTGCACTTTAAGAACTACCTTGATGGGCCCCGTTTCTGCTGCACAATCCTTTAGACCTTGATAGGACAGTTTGTTTTCTTTCTTTTTCCTCCCCTGTTGATAAAGCATCATAGCAATCAAAGGAGCAGAATCCAACAGCAGGGGTTCAGGCACAGGACAAGCCAAATGGGCTTAATTTTTGTTTTTTTAGGGTCAACAATTTACCAATCTGTTGATTTGTCTTCTGCTGTCTTGAGTCACAATTGTATGAAGCAGAATGAAAACAAAATAGGCTTTATTTTCAGGTCTTTGTGTTTATAGTGGAATTTATTAGATGGCTCTCTAACCCCTAAAACAAGAACTTATACTTAAAATTCACAAAATCCTTTACATTTGACTCTTTTTCTTCCTTAGCCTAATGTACAAGTTAAAAAGGGGGCAAATAAAATGTCCATATGAAGAAATGGCTGCATTATTTATGAAGATGTCCATGTTAGGGGAAAAGACACTAATGTATTTTTGGGCAAAGCTATTATATTTAATCTTTTGCTACACATTGCTAAATATTTGATTGAGGGGACCATAGTCCTGTGCAGATATCTGAAGTGATGATCTATTTGGCAATCCCCATTTAAACAAATACCAACTTCATTCCCTTCCCAGGGTGCCAAGTTAAGATTTACTCCATGCAGGTAGGGGTAGATGACCTGCATTAGTTAGCTACTGCTATGTAATAAATTATCCAAAGACACAGTGGCTTAAAACAAAGCACATTTTAATCCCATGGTTCTGTTGGTCAGTAATCTGGGTAAAGCAAATGGGGCCTCTAGTTCAGGGGTTCCCATGGGCTGTAGTCCCACCGTCTGAGCTGCAGTCATCTTAAAACTCAGCTGAGGGAAGATTTGCTTCCAAGAAGCAATCTGACATTTTCCCAAGTGTAATGTTTTTTTAAAAAAATATTCTTAATCATAAAGTGCTGATTTCTCCAGGTGAAAAATGAACTATGATTCACTTTAATTTTGGCAGAGAGGAGCCTGACTTTCTCCTCTTCAAGAGAACTGGTCATTCGGCAGAATGGGAAGAGCTGAGATATGACTGGTTTATAGAGTGGTTAACAGATAGTAGCTGAGAATGAATTTCATTAGTTTCCAGCCTTTCGCTGATAGAAAACGTAAAATTGTTAAGCCCAGCTTCAAACCAAAAAGCTGTTTTTAATAAATATTTACTCAAAGATGAAAATGTGATCTCATAATGAGCACTTTAATATATTCTGCCTTATGTTATTTAGTTCCATAGAAGCCGGTGAGAAGCTCTGATGTTGTTACAAGGATAGCCAACTGAGTAAAAATTGAGGAGTAGTGGGAAAATTGAGGGGTGAAATCAGTGCTACTCAACATGTACAACATGCAATGGAACCAATTTTTCCCTCCTTGGTGTTTTGTTAGCATTCTTAATATTCCAATTAGACCTTTCAAATACAAAACTTCCCTCTACCTTTACCAGGTGCATTGAAGCAATCATTCTCTTTTGACCAGACTAGAAAATGAGTACACTACACTAGAAAAACAGCCTTCTAACTAGTCTACCTAAGGCCTTTACCTCATAAAAAAAAAGCCACAAGGACAAAACACCACAGTGGTGTGGGGTGTCAGTAGCAGAGAAGGCTGTGTATGTGGAGGTACCCATGGCGTCCTAGAACTCTTAGTACTTCCCAGTACGTTTTGCTGTGAACCTAAAACGTGCCAAAAATTAAGTTTATTAATTTGAAAAAAAAGGCTGCAATGATCCTTTCAAAATAAAGCCAGGTCATTTTTTTTTTCTCCTCTGCTCAGAATCTTCCAATACTTCCCATCCCTGTCAAAATAAAATTTAACATCCTTCCCATAACCCATAAGCTCTGTAAGATCTGGCCCAGGCTACTTCTCTGCCATTATTCCAGCCACCCTCTACCTTTTTTCACTTTCGACAAATTGGGTTCCTTGTTACTCATGAAATTGACCAGTCACATCCCTACCTTTTGAATTGTTGCCTATTCTTCCCGAACAGAATTCTCTCCTGCCAGATATCTGCACACACGGTCCTCTGCAACGTGTCAGAG
Organism: Herpailurus yagouaroundi; assembly: GCF_014898765.1. NCBI lineage: Eukaryota > Metazoa > Chordata > Mammalia > Carnivora > Felidae > Herpailurus > Herpailurus yagouaroundi. The sequence continues at coordinate 14,631,784 of NW_024412394.1, read as the reverse complement.
GGGAATACACTCTTGTCAGAGGCCCTTGCTCACCATCAAATCTAATAGAGTAAGTCATTTTCATCCATCTCGGTCTATATCCTCTAACACTGTTGATGTATCTCTGTGCCACAAAATAAACCTTCCATTCTGACCATAAAATATTGAATGGAACATTTTTGTACATAATTTATTATCACATTCAAGTAATCAATAGTGAGATATCAAAGACATATTAGCAGTAAGTTTCCAATTCTTGGAAGACTGAATAATGTAAAGGATGTAAAGTTATTTACCTTTGGGGTACTTCAGGATGAAATGGAATCATTGTTATTTTTAGTTGAATATATGTTGTCAAATGCATTCAATTGGGACTTCAAGTGATTATTTGTATCACAAATAGAAATCATACTGACCTTTAAATATTGCCTTATACATAATATGAAAAAGCCTCTTCAGGTCTAAAATATCTAAATATCTAAAATATCAGTTTTCAACTTGTAGCTTTCATCTCTTTTCAGAGATGCAATTTATGTGGCACAGGGTTTAGCCAAGGAAGCATGAATTGAGAACCACTGGATTGGAATCTTGGTTTTTTGACACCCTGCTTACCGTTCTGTCTACAATTAATAAAGAAGCTCATGGTGGCGCCTGGGTGGCTCAGTCAGGTAAGCATCCAACTTTGGATCAGGTCATGATCTCACAGTTTGTGGGTTCGACCCCATGTCAGGCTCTGTGCAGACAGCTAAGAGCCTGGAGCCTGCTTCAGATTCTGTGTCTCCCTCTCTCTCTGCACCCCACCCCCCTTGCACTGTGTCTCTCCCTCAAAAGTAAAGAAACATTAAAAAAAGAAGTTCCTGAATTGGGGGTTCACAAGCCAGCATTGGTACGAGGACTTATATGTTAGGGAAATCATCGCCAGACACAGGTAAACTAAGTGCTGGGGAAGCTTGAATTTACTTGCTAAGACTTTTGATGAGTATGTGTGTCAGACTGTTCTTCATTCATTCCATGGTTGTGATCTGAGTTCACCCCATTAGCCTCACCCTTATACTCCTACTATTGTCAAAGCTTACAATCTCAATTACTACTGATTTAATAACCCTGTGATCCTCCAAGTAAATTTGTGGCATGTTTTATTTCATTTTATTCCTTGTACCATGAAATGAGCTCTCAAGGGCTAAGGCTAAGTTGCTTTTACCGTATCTTCTTGGACTGAGAACTATACAGGTACCAAGTGAGGGTTCAATAAGCAGTTCATATTAGCTTCTCAAGTCTGGTAGCTATTGAGGAAATCAGCACTATGTCCGGAACCCTGAAAGTAACGTAGTCCAGGGGAAGAAGGCTGGGCTGGGGACAGTGATGCGTATGGGTTTGAAATCCATTTCCATTGGTTTCTTGATTTGGGCAAGGACCTTAGCCTCTCTGTGCCTTGATTCCTTAACCTGTAAACAGCTGCTCTTCAGAACTGTTGAAATAATTAACTGAGGTTAGACATGGGATGCATCTAGCACAGGGGTTGGAATATGGTCACCAGCAGTACCAGCTTATAAATATATTTGAGGAGATTCTGTTTTTATTTCACTATGTCAATTCACCTCGAAATAAAGATTCTAGTTGTTTATTTCAAAGTCATCCACTAGTCTTGAGTCACATAAACTATCCACACTAAGTAAGCATATAAGCATTGCGAAATAGACGAAGACCCCTCCGGGAGAATAAGCAGAGGCTGTTTATTTAGAGCTTGCTGTAGCAAGGCAGGCAGCCAGCATCACTTGGTTTTACAAGCTGAGACTCAAAGACAGGCAGTCCGAGGAGCGTAAAAGCTATACAATGAACAAAAGAGAAAGCTTCAGATATTCCGTGAGTGGAGGCTGTTGACATGCAGAAGCTGGAGACAGGCTAACTAGAAGTGAGACACCCTGTATGATTCTTTAGGGGAGTACACTTGGCTTTCCTGGTTAGTTGGAAGTTGGAAGTAAGAGAAAAGATTAGGGAAGCTGTCAGTTATCCATCATGTCCTGACCATTTGGGGTCAATTGCTCCAGAGGTTGTAGGTTGCCTTCCCCTGCTGATTGCTGCAGGCTTGGGTCAGCGTTCTATTTTAGTATATGGGCTGGGCATTGTCTGGTGGTACATTCAGTCTCTCAGCACAAGGAGTGGGGATGGTTGTAGAAAATAAGGTCAATCTTTAGTTGAAGTGGGATAGCCAATTAGATGGTGCTAAAGCTATTGCTACAAAATCTATGTACTAGTGCCTAAAATTCTTTTCAAGTCCAGCTCTGTGTTAAATTCACGCTAATTAACTTTGAGGCAGTTATTTGGTTTGAACCCTAAACTTTATGCTTAATTTACACAGCTTGTTGTTCAAATTAAAAGGCTGTGTTGGCACCCACTCACATCACAGACAGACATTTACATGTTGTACCCGTGCTCACCAACTATGCCCTTCATTTTTATCTACTAATTAATAATCATAAATTTACATGGTGTAAACATTGAATAAAAATGTCTACTCAAGCTTTCATAGGCTACTTTCAATGTTTAACATTTTAAGTCCTAAGCTATTCTTTTAGAAAAATAAAAGCATGGGGTCCCATTGTGTAATGGGTAGCACTCTGGACTTTGAAAAATAAAAGCATGGATAATTTCTCTAACACACAAGTCTCAGGATACAGAAGCCACAATATAATAGCAATAAAACTCTCTTCTTATATCAACCATCACAATTGAGGGGGCTAGCGGTGCTGACATCCCTCCAAATTAGTTCAGAAAGTCTCCAGGCACTAATGTTAAATTGAATCAATTTCCTCTGCCTGCCTCTGATATTCACCATTTTCTCCCTCCCCTTCTTGCTGCTGGCTTTAGGGGAATGCCATCCTTCTGTAGATTATCAAATCTTCACAAAGTAGGTTTGTCTTTTACTTTCATTTCTTAGAGAGATTTTGGTGGTAACAGCACTTCAGGCTTTCACTGCAGAACCCTCTCCTCAGGACCCAGGCACAAATCCCCAAGGACTTGGAATAGGTAGGCAATCAGAGTAGCATACTTTGTAGCTATTATTAAAAACAAAAAAATCAAGTAAAGCCTTCAGTTGCAGCTTATCGGGGGTTTGGCAGAATGTCTTGTGACCCTCCCAGAACAAGAGAGGATGGTGGGCCAATCCTGACGTCATTTGACAGTCACCTCCCTACACCCCTGGGAGGCTGTCATGAGACCATTTCTCATTGCCCTGCAAGTCTGATGAGGGATGGGGCTTCCTGCTCTGTCCCCTCAGCAAAGAGCTGCAGACTGAGACCTCTCAAGGGGCAGTTTAAAACCAGCCCGTCAGCAACAAATATACCCCACAACTTAACACTGCAGTCATGTGGCTCCTTTTGTTTCACTGTTGTCCTTGCTGGTGTGTGGAGCCAAGGGAGTTCCTGCTTTGGGCTGTTTTGCCTTTCACTGTCTATGTAAGTAAAACACTGTTGCAACTTTAAAATGATTGATTGCGTCTTGACTTGCGTGTGCTTGCAAATTGCAGCACCCAGGCCCGTGTGCAGATGCTTAGTAACAGACCCGCAACAGCAGTAGCTACACGGAGATTAACAGCTTCCCATAGACCACACGTCTCCTTGTCATGGTCCCACTTTGGAGTCTAAGAATCTTCATTTTCTTGGGTCACCTGGGTGGTTCAGTTAGCTGAGTGTCCCATTCTTGATTTTGGCTCATGTCGTGATCCCGGGTTGTAAGATGGAACCCTGCGTCACGAGCCATGTCAAGCTCTGAGCTGAGCATGGAGCCTGCTTAAGATATATATAAATATATAATATATATTAAGATAATATGCAACATGTTAATATATAATAGTTAATAATTATATTTATAATTTATATTATAATTATTTTATATTTATATTTATTTTATATTTATATTTATTTTTATATTTTATATTTATATATTTATCTTTATATTAATTTTATATTTAAATTATATCTCATAATTTATAATTAATATGTAATATATTATATATTATTACAAATTAACCTTGCCTTTTCCTGCAAGCTGCAAATTGTCCACTCAAGCCAGTGTTTTAGTAAGGCTGGTTAGTGTGATCTTTTCTTTGTTCAATTCTGAGGAACTTCACATCACCATCTCTTCCTAGAATCCTGTCATATCTACTTACTGTAATAAATGCCTTAATGCCATAACACTCATATTGAATCTGCTTTCCTGATTTAGTCTTGACTGATTGAAAAAATCAGATTTTTTTTTTCAAAAGCTTGCACTGAATTTGAAAACCTCAAAGAATTTGGAATTTGTTAGTGTATAGGAAATCTTTTGTCCAGAAGAGATAGTCATTAGAGGTTAGGATTAGGTAAACTCCAAGCAAATGATTGTTATTTTCCTTCCCCCCAAAATTGAATAAACCCGATCCAAATCTCTGAACTGTCAGGTAGCAACTGTGGTTATAAGTCCTTGTCAATGTTTCCAATTTAGATATTATCCCTAATGTCTGTTGGCAATCTTTGTCTTTACTTTTTTTTTTTAATAGTTCTAAAATATAGAGAATGGGCCAGGATTACTACTCAAAAATAACTTGGTGATGAAATAGAGAAAATTTATGGAAGCGATTAGACTATGTGGAAAAGGTACTTTTATTAAAGAAAAATTTCTATATATTATGTTCTTTATATTGTATTTCTTAATGTAAGAACAATTCTTTTCTGAGCAGAGGATACATACACCGGGTAAACTTTGATTCTCTTTTGTTTTTATAATGCGATAACGTGACATTATCTTTTTCTTAAAACTATGTATTTGTATTAATACAATCGCCGTTCGAAAATTGCATATAATTTGTTCACATAATCTCTCATTATTTCATAAATGAAAACATTCAATGTCAGTAGTTTGACTTGTACTATGTTGTAAAGCTTGGAAGTGCTACAACATAATTCTATTAAAATGTGTACCTTTTTAATTCTAAGAACTATCGTTTAAGTAAATTTGCAGACACACGATCAAAAGAGAAAGGAAACCAAGATAGATCGAGAGAGAAAAATTTTCCCTCCCTTCAAGATTATTTACAATGGAAAGTTACGAAATTAATAACTTTTGAAAGTTTCAGTTGGCTCACTACATTTCAGCTCTATTGGCCTGAGACCCTTCCCTCCTAGCCTTTAAAATTTGCAAGCAGAAAGAATGTAACAGTGGGAATTGTAGCTGAACCATTGGACTTGCTTCTGATAGGGCTGATTTTCTCAAACACTTAAGACATTTCACACAGGATTCTCATTTGAATATGAGATTAAAAATAGTATTTAAAGAACATTCTTGACACTATTTAACACAAATCTTGCAAGGCATCACATTTTGAGGATTTAGAATAATCTGATCGTACGTGGTTTTTATTATTGTTCACTAGCATGCCTAATTTTACATAAATTGCTAAATCCGTGGTGTCTAGCCAGGGACAGCCATTAGAATCACCGGTAGAATTTCTTCAAATATACAGGCAAAGGAACTGAGGTCAATAGAAGCAGACTCTCTGGAGGACAGAACCTTCATGTATACTTAAAAGCAAATAATCAAAAACCAAATCAGACCAAAACAAAACCAACTGCAACAAAAAAGATCCTTCCCCAGTTACTTCTGTACTTATGAGATGCACTATTAATCGCTTAAAAAGTTTGGAGACACAGGGGTGCCTGGGTGGCTCGGTGGGTTAAGCGTCCGACTTCAGCTCAGGGCATGATCTCACGGTCTGTGAGTTCAAACCCCGCGTCAGGCTCTGTGCTGACCGCTCAGAGCCTGGAGCCTGTTTCAGATTCTGTGTCTCCCTCTGTCTGACCCTCCCCCATTCATGCTCTGTCTCTCTCTGTCTCAAAAGTAAATAAACGTTAAAAAAATAAAAAAAAATACTTGAGACACAAAAATTAAATATTTTCACATAAGTAAACAAATACTCAGCATTAGTGTCATATCCAATTTCCCCACCAATTTTCATTTAGTGACTAGATAGCAAGCAGTTCTCGGTACTCAGCCTAACCCCACCTGACTCTGTGCACTACCATGCTGGTCCAGGAATGGTGAGAGAAATCTCCCCAAATATTACCTTCAGATGAAAGCGCTACCCACGACATCAGATGCGCCAGCAGATGAAATTGTTCTGAATGTGAATTATTACCAATATGCTCTGCAACGACATTTAGTTCATTAACTTATTTAGTCACAAAAATAAGGTGAAGGAGGAGGGAAGTTGAAGTGTAGCGTTTTTGTATGTAATTAAAATTATTAGCTTAAAGTACTCTGATGTTTTATGCGTGTTGTAAGAAGTAATTATGCTACTTTAAAAATCTTTTAATTAGTCAGGTGTGGACATGAAATAACACGGTGGAGAGGAACATGAAAGTGAGATTTATTATACTCACAGTTCTGAGAAGAGGAAAGAAAATGTGCTGTACAGGGGCCATGTGGGAGAATCTCCAATGGAGCAGGCTCAACCCAGCAGGAGCAGAGCCCAGCAAGAGAATGAGGGTAAGTGTCTTTACTGGGGGTCAGGGTGGGGGATTTCATTGTTGCCTTTTGTCACTAGGTCACAGTCAGGGGAGGGCAAGAAGGGAAAGGGACATTGGTATGCCTGGCACCTAGGCAGGCTACTCAGAGCCTGTTCATGGGGATGTTGAGGCATCAAGGAAAATGTGAAGTTTTCAAAATTTACAATACAGCTGTGCTCGTGATACCCACCTCCCCCACACAAAAATGCTGAAAATACACAACAGAGAAAGGAATCAAAGAATATTACCACAAAAAGTCAGTGAAACACAAAAGAAGATAGCAAGAGAGGAAAAGAGGAACAAAAGAACTACAAAACAGAGAAAACCATGAAATGGGATTAGCAAATCCTTCCCTATCCATAACAACTTTCACAGAGAGTGCAGTGGAGAGTGAAGGGTCAAGAGGTACAAGCTTCCAGTTGATTAAAAAATTAAAAAAAAAATTTAATTTAAATTGAATAAAGTCCCCACTCAAAAGGCACAAGAGTGTCTGAATGGGCAATAAAACAAGAACCAGCTATAAGAAACTCACTTTAGATGTAAGGTCACACATAAGCTGTGGCAAGTTCAGGGATGGAGAAAGAGATTTCATTCAAAGGATAAACAATAGAGAGCAGGTGTAGCTATACTTGTATCAGACAAAATACACGGAGTCAGAAAACGTTATAGGGGACAAAAAGGGACATTACATAATGACAAAAGTGTCAATCCACCAGAAAGATATAATAGTTACAAATGTATAGGTACCAAATAGCAGAGCAAGTATATAAACCAAGTATTAATGGAACCAAAGGGGAAAATAGTAACATAATAAAGGTATGGGTTACAATCTCCAACAGCGTTTATTTTAAAAGTTTATGTCACATTTGTGTTACTTTGATTATTGTGACCAGCTCAGTATTTAAACAAATAATGAAAATTAAAATATCTGCTCAATTAGTTCTATGTCACTCCAATAAAGATCTCTTCATTGAACCTAATTTTATCTTCTTAGGATTTAATATTTTTTAATGTTTTTGTTTTACCATGAAAAGGGGCTGTTTTCCTTAGAATATTTTTTTATTTGTATCCTTAAGGATGCAACATCTTTCTCGCATTTGTTTCCTAAAACTCAATTCTAAAATTGAGAAAAAAATGAGGCGACTGGTAGACTCTTCTCTTTATTAATGTAAATAAAGTATAATGGAGGGGTAGGTATAGATCCACATCTAGAGAAAATAAATCTTTCTTTAGGTATCTCTTCTATTTTCTTAGCATCTTATAAAAATGGAAAATACTAATGGGAATTATTAATATGCTGCTTCCAAATACAGGATAACTCATGAAATGTACTCTCACCCCCTTTAGGAAATCTTTAAATCCAATTATTTGAAGGAATATGACAGAGAAGGTCACAGAAAAATCATAACGTAAGCAGACAAAGTATCTGTTATTGAAAGTTTCAAGTAGTTTCTGTTTTCTTGGATGGGAAATGCTGACTTCAAGGCAGAAGTTTCTTTTGTTCTTAAAGGAGTTAATTTAACGAGTTACTGGATTCTCTTCACAATCTGTGCGGGAATGTGAATTGAGTATAGCTGTGACAGAATTCTTCTGTCGAGCTAGAATAATTTGGGGGCTTCATTATTATATAATGAAGTATAGTTGACACACATTGTTACATTTGTCTCAGATGTACACCTTCTCTCAACAACTCTATACTTTCTGCCATGTTCACAAACGTAGCTACCATCTGTCACCATACAATGCTATTTCAGTATCATCAACTATATACCCTGTGCTGTACCTTTCTTCCCTGTGACTTAAGCATTCCATAACTGGAAGCCTGTATCTCCCACTTTACCCATCTCCCCACTCCTTGCCCTCTGGCAACTGCCAGTTTTGACTCTGTTTATAGGGCTATGTCTGCTTTTCAGTCGTTTGTTTTGCTTCTTAAATTCCACACATGAAGGAAATCATATGGTGTTTGTCTTTGACTTCACTTAGCATAATGCCCTCTAGGACCATCCATGTTGTCACAAATGGCAAGATCTCATTCTTTTTTATGGTTTTTTATTCACACACATACGTACCACATCTTTGTCCATTCATTGATGGATAATTAAGTTGCTTCTGTATCTTGGCTATTGTATATAATGCTGCAGTAAACATAGGGGTGCATATATCTCTTCAGATTTGTATTTTTTAGTGAATTCCACCTGGAAGTGAAATTACTGGATCATATGGTATTTCTATTTTTAATTTTTTTTGGAGGAACCCCCATAATAGTTTTCTTCAATGACTACACATCCTTGCCAACACTTGTTATTTCTTGTCATTTTGATTCTAGCCATTCTGACAGGTGTGAGGTGATTTCGTTGTCGTATTGATATGCATTTTCCTGATTGGTGATTTTGAGCATCTTTTTTGGACAAATGTCTACTCAAGTTTTCTCATTTTAAAATCAGATTGGTTTTGTGTGTGTGTGTGTGTGTGTGTGTGTTTTCAGTTATATAAGCTCTTTATATATTCTGGATAGTAATCCCATATCTTCTCTCATTCAGTAGGTTGCCTTTTCATTTTACTGATGGTTTCCTTTGCTATGCAAAAGCTTTTTATTTTGGTATAGTCCGAATAGTTTTTGTTTCCCTTGCCTGGAGAGACATATCTAGAAAAATGTTTCTATATCTAATGTCAAAGTAATTGTTGTCTATATTTTCTTTTAGGATATTTATGATTTTAGGTCTTCTCTTTAGGTCTTTAATCCATTTGGGGTTTATTTTTGTGTGTGGTGTAAGAAAGTGGTCTAGTTTTCCCAATATCATTTGTTGAAAAGACTTCTCGTTGTATATTTGTACCTCTTGTTGTAGATTAATTGACGATATAGGTGTGAGTTTATTTCTGGGTGCTCTATCCTGTTCTATTGATCTATGTGTGTATTTTTGTGCCACTAACCATACTGTTTTGATTATTATAAATTTCTAGTGTATCTTTGAATCTGGGATTGTATCTCCGGCTTTGTTCTTTTTTTCAAGATTGCTTTGCTCATTAAAAGTCTTCTGTGGTTCCATATAGATTTTAGGATTATTTGTTCTAGTTCTGTGAAAAATTCTATTGGAATTTTGACAGGGATTGCACTGATTCTATAGATTACATTGGGTAGTACGGACATCTTAACACTAATGCTTCTTGTCCATGAGCATGGGATATCTTCTCATTTGTGTTGTCTTCAGTTTCTTTTATTGGTGCTTATTCCTAGGCATGTTATTCTTTTTTGGTACAATTATAAATGAAATTATTTTAATTTTTTACTTTATTGTTAGTGAAGAATGCAACAGATTTCTGTACATTAATTTTATATCCTGCAACTTTATTGAATTCATTTATCAAATTTAGTTTGTATAGGGTCATGTAATCTGAAAATAGTGACAGTTTTACTTTTTCCTCACCATTTAAAAACATTATTTTAGGGACAGAGAAAGAATCTGCCCTAATGCAGGGCTCAATCCCATGACCCTGTGATCATAACCTGAGCAGAAATCAGGAGTTGGATGCTCAACCAACTGAGCCACTTCTCACCAATTGAGATGACATTTCTTTTTCTTGCCTGATTTCTATGGCTAGGACTTTCAGTATTGTATTGAATAAAAAATGGGGTGAGTGGACATCTTTATCTTGTTCCTGACTTAAAGTACAAGTTCTGTTTTTCCTCATTGAGCATGAGATTATCTATTGAGTTGTCATATATGGGCTTTATTATGTTCCCACCAACCCTACTTTGTTGAGCATTTTTAGCATGAATGGATATTGAATTTTGTCAAATGCCCTTTTTACATCTATTGAGATGATCATATGATTTGTATTCTTCATTTTGTTAATGTAGCATATGTGGATTGATTTCTGAATATTGAACCATCTTTGCATCCATGGATTAAATCTCAATCACTGTGAATGAACGTTTTACTGTATTGTTGAATTTGGTTTAATGTTTTGGTATCTATGTTAATGAGGGATATTGGCCTGTAGTGTCTTTGTGTGGTTTTTCTGTCCTCCTAGAATATATTTGGAATCATTTCTTCCTCTTCTAGGAGGCTTGAGGAGAATATGTATTAACTTTTCTTTGTTGGGATTTTTTCTTTTTAACTGTCAATTCAAATTTTTTTTACTAGTAATTGGTCTGTTCATATTTTCTATTTCTCACTTATTCAGTCTTAAAAATCATGTTTGTAGGAATTTATTCATTTCTTCTAGGTTGTCCAGTTTGTTGGCATAATTTTTGTATTTTTTTACAATAATTTGTATATCTATCATGTTGGGTATAACTTCTCTTTCACTTCTGATTTATCTTTACCAAGAAAATGCTCTTGGTTTCATTGATATTTTCTATTCGTTTGTAAGTTTACATTTATTTCCACTCTAATCTCTATTTTTTTTTTCTTTCTTCTACTTTGGGTTTTCTTTGTTTTTCCCCCCTCAGTTTCCTTTAAGCATTCAGTTAGATTGAGATTTTTTTCTTTTTTTTTTTTTTTTTTAGATAGGCCTATATTGCTATTAACTTCCCTTTTAGAATTGCTTTTGTTGAATCCTAAAGATTTTGAGCCATTGTGTTTCCATTTGTATCCAGGTATATTTTCATTTACTCTTTGATTTCTTTATTGACCCATTGGTTGTTCAGTAGCATGTAGTTTAGGCTCCATGGGTTCGTGTTTTTTCAGTTTATTTCTTGTAATTGATCTCTATTTTCTTTCCATTGTGGTCCAAAAAGATGCTTAAGACTTCAAACTTTTCAAATTTATTGAGGATTTTTAGTGGGCTAATATAGAATGTTCCATGTGTCCTGGGGGGGGGGCCCCGGGAGGGTGGAGAGTGTATTCTGTAGTTTTGGAATGGAATGTTCTGTATATATTTGTTAAGTCCCTGTGGTCGAATGTGTTGTTCACTGTTTATTTTTTCATTGATGCAAGTAGGGTGTTAAATTCCTCTACTATTTTTGTAATACTGTAAGTTTCTCCCTTAATGTCTGTTAATATTTGCTTCATAGCTTTGGATGCTCCTATATTGCATGCATAGATCTTTACAATTGTTTTATCTTCTTGTTGTGTTGTTCCATTTATAATTACACAGTGCTTTTCTCTGTTTTAAAGTCTATTTTGTTTGATATTTTAGTATTGCTAACCTAGCTTTTATTTCCATGGAATATCTTTTCACTTTTGTTCTGTATGTATCTTTAGGTAGGAAGGGAGTCTCTTATAGGTAACTTATGTGGATCTTGTTTTATCCGTTAATTCACCCAATGTCTTTTGATTAGAGCATTTAGTCCATTTACATTTAAAGTAGTTATCAATTTGTATGTACTTATTGCCATTTTGTTAATTTTTTCTTGTTTTGTAGTACTTCTTTGTTCCTTTCTTCTCTTGCTCTCTTCCCCTAAGACTTGGTGACCTTCTTTAGTGTTATGTTTGGATTCCTTTCCCTTTATTTTTTTTGTATATCTATTATAGGATTTTGGTGTGTGGTTTCCACGAGGTTTATGTATATTATCCTACATATGGCAAAGTATGTTAAGTTGATGGTCACTTTTGGCAAACACGTTCTAAAAGCTCTAAATTTTTACTCCCTTCCTGTTTATTTTATGTAGAGGATGTCATATTTTAGGTCTTTTTATCTTGTCTTTTAACCTTTATAGAAACTTTATAAATGGTTGATCTACTGCCTTTACTGTATATTTGCTTTTACCCATTTTCTTTTTTTTTCTTTTAGTTATGATCTTTTCTTTTCTACTTAAAAAGGCATTTAAACATTTCTTTTAAGGCCAATTTACCTAACAAGGCTATCGATCAGAATTGAGGAGAAAGAGAGTATTCGTGGTTGTAGGCATTTTCCTTTAGCACTTTGAATATATCATGCCATTCTCTCCTAGCCTGTAAAATTTCTGCTGTGAAATCAGCTGATAGCCTTATAGAGTTCTAAATGGACATTAGAGAATGGTCTTTGAGCACATTTTAAGCAATGAAATAATAATTATTTGTATTTTTAAAACCCTGAAATGTGAGGGTATTAATTCACTTATAAATAATGCATAGCTTATGGATCAAAGATGTCACAATAGAAATTAAAAAAGTATTTAGAGGCACTGGGTGGCTCAGCCGGTTAAGCATCCAACTTTGGCTCAGGCTGTGATGTCACATTTCATGAGTTTGAGCCCCACATCAGGTTCTGCAATGATAGTGCAGAACCTGCTTCAGATCCTCTGTCTCCCTGTCTCTCTCTGCCCCTCCCTAGCTTGTGTGCTTGCTCTCTCTCAAAAATAAACATAAAAAATGTTTGAATTGACATACAATAAAAATATGCATCCAAAAGCTTTGAAATATAACCAAGGAGGTACTTACAGAATAATGCGTAGACTTAAATGTGCATGTAAGAAAAGAATAAAAGGGAATTTGATGTTCTAAGTCTACTTTTTAAGAATTAGGAAATACCAATGAAGAATAGAAGAAATTAAATATGCACTGGAATATATAATATTAACTATTAGTCTGACAAGACTGGTCTAAGCCAGAAGAAAGGGAGAGAGAAAGACAAGTAAGTAATATAAAAGGAAAAGATACCAGATCCTTTTTAACACAGTAGACATAAATCTTGAAAAACAACTTACCAAGGAGAAGTAGCACATTTGTACAATCGAAGTTTCCATAAAGGAGTAACTCCATATCCAAATACCCTCACCAATGTATTATTTTAAATACTTAAGGCTAGGGGCGCCTGGGTGGCGCAGTCGGTTAAGCGTCCGACTTCAGCCAGGTCACGATCTCGCGGTCCGGGAGTTCGAGCCCCGCGTCAGGCTCTGGGCTGATGGCTCGGAGCCTGGAGCCTGTTTCTGATTCTGTGTCTCCCTCTCTCTCTGCCCCTCCCCCGTTCATGCTCTGTCTCTCTCTATCCCAAAAATAAATAAACGTTGGAAAAAAAAATTTTTTTTAAATACTTAAGGCTAATTGTGTACAAATATTTCCAGAAGACAAAAGTAATACTTCCCAATATATTTTATAAAACTAATCTACATAACCTTACAAAAATCTTCTCAAGGATATTTTAAGGGAAGTTATAGAGGGTATTCTCTTTTATAGACATACATACAAAAATTCTAAACAAAGTTACTGATCAAATGACATATAAAAGAATTGTATGCAAATTTATAATAGGATACAAAATTTGGACTTGTTCAAAAAGGTAAGGTAGTTTAGCATCTGAAAATAAACCAATGTGTTCCACTTACATTTACAGAGTAAAGGAGAAAAATACAGTGATCTTTATAGATGCAAAAAATGTTTTTGATAAAAGTCAAAATAGATTCATAATCAAAATTCAATTAGCAGTGAATAGAGCTTTCTTAATTTTTTAAAAAGTCTATTGTATTTATTTTGAGAGAGAGAGAGCATGGGGGGTACAGAGAGAGAATCCCAAGCAGGCTCCACACTGTCAGCACAAAGCCTGATGTGGGGCTTGAAATCACGAACTGTGAGATCATAACCAGAGCTGAAATTAAGAGTGGGATGCTTAACCAACTGAGCCACCCAGGTGCCCCAGAACTTTCTTAGTATAATATAGGAATATTGAAAGCACTCTCCTAAAAAGGATGTCTGCTCTCATGATTGCCTTTTACTTACTATTCAAAGTTTTAGGATAATAAGGTAAGAAGAAAGTTATAAGGCTTAAGAAAAAAATAAAATTTATATAATAATTGGCATTATCGCATATATAAGAATATCCAAAAGAATAAAACTTATTTCTAATACTTTGATTCATTTATTATATAAAAAGTAAAGTTGGTAAATCACTGGATGTAGGATCAGCATGAAAATCTGTTGTATTTTTATAGATTATCTAGCAATCATCACCACGAAAGCATTTTTTTTTTTTTTTTGAGAGAATGTGTGAGCAGGGGAGGGGCAGAGAGAGACAGAATCTTAAGCAGGGTCCATGCTCAGTGAGGAGCCTGACACAGGGCGCAATCCCATGAGCTGTGTGATCATTACTGGAACCGAATTCAAGAGTTGGATGCTTAACTGACTTGAGTCACCCAGGTGCCCCAGAAAGCCATTTTTCTTAATGATAGTATTTACAGTTGTTCCAAGAACATCTAGAAAAAAAGTAAATGTAAAATCTCTGCTTTGAAAATTGTAACATCACAACGTATTCAAAGCAATCACAATCCTCAGTATATGCTTCATTATCAAAGTTGACAAGTGTGGCCAAGACAAACTGGAAAAAAGAAATTTTAAAGATTTATATTACTAATTATCTTCATCTAGGAGTTCAGAATCTGGAGCAAAAGCTGTTGGACTGCAAAAAATCGTTTTTGGGGGGGTTGGTGGTAAAAATCTCACTCATAAGTCTTCCTTCTGAGAATTGGGCTCTGCTGGTGAGTTCACAGGGAGGCACAGACTCTGAGTGAATGGCCTTTATGCACACCAGGTGATGATGAGAGGACCAGAGATAAGTTATCCCTGCACCAATTACAAATTTCTGAACAAAATAAATCCTGCCATTGTTTTAAGCCACTAAGTTTTGAAATGACTCGTTACCAAATACCTATACAAGTTTATTTAATTCTCACAATAACCGTCTGAATCAGGTGCTTAGCAGTACCTCAGTATTCTTACTTCATATAATGGGAAACAGAAACAACAAGGTTAAGTAACATCCAAAGTTACACAGTTAATGATTGGCAAATATAAATGCCCAACAAGTCATATAGTCCTAATTACTACAGACTTTAAAAAAATTTTTTTTTAATGTTTTTATTTATTTTGGAGACAGAGAGAGGCAGAGCATGAGCAGGGGAGGGGCAGAGAGAGAGGGAGACACAGAATCTGAAGCAGGCTCCAGGCTCTGCGCTGTCAGCACAGAGCCCGACGCGGGGCTCGAACTCACGGACTGTGAGATCATGACCTGAGCCGAAGCTGGACGCTTAACCGACTGAGCCACCCAGGCGTCCCAGCAGACTTTTTTTTTTCAAAAAGAACATGTGTGAACTATTTCTCCCAGATATGCTGACTCATTGTAATCTTCTCCCCTTTCACCTACATTTCCACCTGCAGGATCTGGGAAGGCCCCACCACAGGACTTCATTCTGCACTGCATTGATATTGTTGATGCACAGAGGGAGGCTAGCTGTTACAGAGTGCCAGCACATAGGCTTTGGTCCACACTCAGTGTGTTCAGTCTTTCCCTTGCTTGATCTACTCTGTGATCACGGATTCTTTTTTTTCAACTTTTTAAATTCTATTTAGTTCACATACATGCTACACCCAGTGCTCATCGTAACAAGTGCCCTCCTAGATAGTCCCGTGTCTCCCAGATAACTAACTGCCCTAGGTCACTGACTTTACTATGATGAATGCATTTCTGGCAACTCTCCAGGTAATGCCTACTCTGTGCTTGCTGAAGTTCTCGAGAATAGATTTTGCTATGTACTGCTAGATATTCCCCGACATTTATATGGCCTCTTTCTAGCCATCTATCAGACTTGTATACCTATTAACCAGTCAATTTTCTCTATTCTCTATTAACTAAGTCCAATTAATATGTATAAACATACATACACATTTTAAAGTAAGCTTTTCATACAAGAATGACATTTCCCAGAATAAAAATGAGGACACAATACCTGTCAAAAATGGACTAGATTTGGAGGATATGGAATAGAATGTAGAAAATGATAAAACATTTAAACACTATGGGATTACAATAGAAAAATCAGAACACAGGGTTATTGTAATGATGTCCTTATATAATACTAAGAATATTAAAATATTATATAGAGTTCTCTACACATCTCTAAGAATTGAATTCATTTATGTTAAAATGTTAAGCAGTATTCTAACAAATTTCCTTCACAAGAATTTTTTTTTTCAAAGTGAACATTTTTTACCTGTTTAGACAGAAAATTGGACTGGATCTTAAGCCATCTAGTTCAATGCCTATGACACTTTATTTTTATTTGAATTTTCCTGGTGTGTTAGATGCCAAAAATGACCACAAGCCTTCAGTCAACCCTGCTCCCATTCCCTTTATAATGTGACTTTACAGATTCTCATATCAAGAGACAGAGGATAGCATCTTCTCCCTTGAGTCTGGATTATCCAACTTGATTGGACCCAAAGAATACAGTGGATGTGACAAGAAGCTAGTTCCCAGTCTATGATTCAAAATTTGCATGCTTCTGCTCACTGTAAAAAAAATTATATTTGATTGGAATTTGAAATTTTAAAAATGTTTCCTTCTGCCTTTCCATAGTTTAAACCTTTGAGAATTGTCATTTGCCATTTGTTTTTCTGACTGCATATTGATTCTACAAAGTCAAATGGAGAATTGTTATTATTTTACAGTGGAGTTTTAGTTGATCATTTGGAAGTGATGGAATTTTTTTAATTGAAAATGTGAAAAAGGTAATAGTTCCAAAAAGTGATGAGTAATATCTGCTCGTGTATAGCCTGGGCTGTTAGAAAACAGTATATATCACTAAAATGTGGGTCCAGAATGAAATGTTGGTTAACCAAATTTCAAACATTAATAACCTGGCATTAAGTCTGATTTTTCAAGCAAGGTCAGCATGCATAAATTATGTGAGATTTGACAAGATTTCCTCTTTTCCTGGAAACAGAAGGTAAGAGACTCATAATTTTAGACCTAAATTCAAATGTGACAGAATTATAAGAGCTTTTCAAACCAGTATCCTGTCTGCTCATTGGTTAATATGATAATTCTTATCAGTTTTTAGAGACAATAGAGAACTTCGGTCTCGAATGCTTCACAGTGAAGGACATGGAAGGCAGAACATTCCATGTCTTCATTGACCCTGGACTACATTGTTCTTGGTTTTGTCTGTTAGGTATCCTACTTCTTTTCTGGACATACTTCAGCAATGTTCAGGCCTTGATTTATTATCTTATTGCAGTACATCCTAAGGAAAAAAATAATGAAAATAGGAGATCTCATGAGCACTTACTAGTGAGTTAAGTGATAGCTCTTCATCAATCTTGAACTTAAGTGAATTATGCACCATTCAAAATAGCTCTAAATACCTAAAGCTGAAGCAGTCCTTTCTCAAATCCCCAACTTTTTTTTTTTTTAATTTTTTTTTTCAACGTTTATTTATTTTTGGGATAGAGAGAGACAGAGCATGAACGGGGGAGGGGCAGAGAGAGAGGGAGACACAGAATCGGAAACAGGCTCCAGGCTCTGAGCCATCAGCCCAGAGCCCGACTCGGGGCTCGAACTCACGGACCGCGAGATTGTGACCTGGCTGAAGTCGGACGCTTAACCGACTGCGCCACCCAGGCGCCCCTCAAATCCCCAACTTACTACATCTCCCAGTTTCTCTCTTTTGTCCCCTTGCCTACCTAATGTTCTTTTGCCAAGAATGTACTTTGCAAAGTTTTTAAGTTTCATTATTTGAAAGCACTCATGAGACTTCTCAGATACACACTCACTCATACTCAAGGCAGGAGTTCCCAGTGGTGTTTTTATGCCCACATGGTTACTTCCTCAAGCCAGACTATCTAACTGGTTATGCCAGGTAAAAATTATCAGTAAGCAAACTGCCCCTGGTGGTTACCAGGAAGATGTCAGACTTTGCAGAACACATCATAACTCCTATTGTTCTTAGCTTAGCCAAGAGTTAAAGACAGGCGTCCAGGCTTTCCCAGAGATAGAGCAAAACAGGAAAAAAAATCTAGCTTTATTTATATTTTCCTATGTGTAAACAAACTTAACCACTTGCTTTCCTCTTCCTTTTCAAGGTAACTTACTAATCACTAAATAGATGCCTAGTTTATCCAAGTAATTAAAAATCAATCGTCCTCAATCAGTTCGTAGTCCATTGTCCCACTGTCTCTTAGGTTCTCATTTATGAAAGACAATATACACAAAGAAATAGGGGGAAAGGGAGTCAGGAAGATTTAAGGTACAAAGTGCTTTCTCGGGAGTAAAATGGATATTGTTGTCCTTTTAATGCTAAGGTTCAGCCTTAGACCTATCTCACAAACACAGACTTCATCTCAGTGCAGCATATTCATAGAAATACTAAAATATCAGTTTGACCCTGAAAAGACCTGGTGATAAAATTTGACCTCTATTAAGCTCACCATCACTGGAATGAAGGAGATCGCAAATTAGTGCTTATCTTGCTCTTAACTTTCTGTAGCTATTTCGGACATTTCTTTAGAATGACCTGAGTTTTTCTTAAAATCACTCAAGATAGCCACCCTTCAGCAAGGGTAATTGATTTATTTCTCTTCTGAACTGGAGGGAGAATTAATTTACTGGATGTAGCCTTGAGCAAAAGCAAATGTTGAGCTAACCTCATTCTCGGGCTACTTTTAGCATAATGGTGGATAAGAAGAGTAAATGATATAAAAAATAATACACCACACAAACACACACACACTTGGTTAAAGATATCAAAGAGAAAAGTCTCCTTATACTAATTTTGTTAAAAATCCCTTTTCTCTTAAGGAGTTTCAATAAACATATACAGGTGTGTTTTACTTCCCTCCATTCTTCCACATTCAACTGGTCCTGTCATTTTGATGTTTCTAAAGCTCCAGTTTCTTGCATATTCATTGTCTCCTTGGCAGTCCCACTTAACTGTACTTGTTTATACACTCATTCTGTTCTGGAACCATCTCCTAATATACCAACTAACTTCTCTGCCAGCAAGGTTTCACCTCTTAATCCACATATTCCATTTTACCAACAGAAATGCAGTTGTAAAACACAGGTGGAAATATTTACATCCATTTCTCAAAAACCTTTTATGGCTACTCAGTGTATAAATAAAGTCAAACCTCTAAACATATCTAAAGATAGAATATCCTTATTCTGTCTTTAATCTGTTCCATTCACAAATCACACTCTACCTCCTAGACAGACAGAACCAACACCTTCTCCCTAATCCCTCACAATTTCTAGTATTTGCTTTGACATTGTAAACATTTCATCATATAAATGTTTGATAGCAAAATTTGCTTTACATATCATCCCTGCTCAATGTCACCATCTCTACTGTTGAGTTTAAAAATTTTTTGAGTTCGTTAGTAGGAATTATTTTCTAAGAGCAACTGTCCATCATGAGGAGCAGGCGGTAGAGTATTGGCAGGATGTGTTCTTGATTCTGTGCCCCTATGTACTACCTTTCAGAACAATAAGAAATTGATGTGCTAGAAAAATTTCAAGATGACCAATTTGTTTTACTTTCATTTTGAAATTATGGATTTTTAACATATTTGATGGATTTCAATCCATTTCAGTCATTATTCTTTGTGGTACTCAAATTTTCCATTAAAAAAATTTGTTTTCATGTTTACTTAGAGACTATGTGTGTGAGTGGGGGAGGGGCAGAGAGGGAGGACCAGACAGCAGCAGACTCAGTGCTGACAGCACAGAGCCCCAGGTGGGGCTCCAACCCATGAACCCTGAGATCACGCCTGAGCCGAAATCAAGAGTTGGATGCTTAATCAACTGACCCATGCAGGCACCCTTCAAATTTTCCATTTTAACCAGAGATATCCTTTCAAATTGGCTTGTTTCCATTTAGCACAGTACCAGCAGTATTTGATAAATTATTTGCTTTCTGGTGTTAACACTCTGTATTTTCTGCCCAGCCAGATCTAAGACCAACCATTTCTTTGAGCCACTCTGCTTGCTTTCTATGAAAAACAGAATTAGGAGACCATATCTAGATGAGAGATAAACGTTGTTAGTGGATTGGGATACCAGACCTTTTCAGCCATCAAGATCAATAAAGAATTTTTTTTTTTGCAGATTAAGAGTTTACACTGATATTTTTAAGTTTAAGGATACAGACATTCTGATCAGCTATTTAAAATATTTCCTCAGGGAAATGTAAATCAAAATCACACTAGTCAGAATGGCTAAAATGAACAAATCAGGAGACTATAGATGCTGGAGAGCATGCAGAGAAAGGGGAACCCTCTCGCACTGTTGGTGGGAATGCAAACTGGTGCAGCCGCTCTGAAAAACAGTGTGGAGGTTCCTCAAAAAATTAAGAACAGAACTACCCTATGATCCAGAAATTGCCCTACTAGGTATTTATCCAAAAGATACAAAAATGCTGAAACAAACATGCATGAAAACAAACATGCACCCCAATGTTTATAGTAGCGCTATCAACAATAGCCAAATTGTGGAAAGAGCCCAAATGTCCATTGACTGATGAATGGATAAAGAAGATGTGGTGTGTGTGTGTGTGTGTGTGTGTGTTTGAGTTACTCAGGAATCAAAAAGAATGAAATCTTGCCATTTGCTAAAGTATGGATTGAACTAGAGCATACAATGCTAAGCAAGTCAGAGAAATAGAAGTATCCTATGATTTCACTCATATGTGGAATTTAAGAAACACAACAGATGAAGGGAAGGGGAAGGAAAAATAAGATATAACAGTGGGAGGCAAACAATAAGAGACTCTTAAATACAGAGAACAGGGGCGCCTGGGTGGCGCAGTCGGTTAAGCGTCCGACTTCAGCCAGGTCACGATCTCGCGGTCCGGGAGTTCGAACCCCGCGTCAGGCGCTGGGCTGATGGCTCAGAGCCTGGAGCCTGTTTCCGATTCTGTGTCTCCCTCTCTCTCTGACCCTCCCCCGTTCATGCTCTGTCTCTCTCTGTCCCAAAAATAAAAAAAAAAAAAATACAGAGAACAAACTGAGGGTTGCTGGAGGGGAGGTGGGTGGGGGGACGGGATAAATGGGTGATGGGCATTAAGGAGGGCACTTGTTGGGATGAGCCACTGGGTGTTATATGTACATGATGAATCACTAAATTCTACTCCTGATATCATTATTGATTTAAATATATTTCTTACAACTTAAAAAATTAAAAATATAAAATAAATATTTCTTGTTTGCATCTATTTGTCTGTTAAACCTCGGTTGCATGAGCCATTAGTGTACTTATTTGCCTCATCCTATAATATATGTATAATAGTTTCATTATGACAGTATCCATGTTATTATTGAAAATATCAGTGTCCTGCTGAATACTGTTTTATAGTTCATTGCAGTTCTTTTTCTCTTTAATGTATAACTAGGGATAAATTAAAGTGTATTGAAATAATTCTCCTTTGTGGTTTAATACAATATTTTTATAATTATCATGTAATACATAATTATAGTTACATAATTATAATAAAGATAATATTGGGTGAAGGGTCTCAATAGCTTTAGATGGGCCACGTGGAAAAGGCAGATGCTGGTGAAACCTGGTAAGAATTTCAGTTCAGGAAAGGCTGAGCGGTCACCTGAGGCTGAGATATTTTGATGTAACTTTGGTTTGAGTACATCTTTCAAATCACACTTTGCTGGAGGAAGCCTATTGGGCTTTCAGTTACCTTCTAATGTCAATATTTCTTCTGCAGTGAAAACCAACACTGTAACCTATAACTAACTCCACGTTCTTTTTTTTTTTTAATTTGTTTTAACATTTATTCATTTTTGAGAGAAAAAATGCAAGCACGGGAGGGGCAGAGAGAGAGAGGGAGACACAGAATCCGAAGCAGGTTCCAGGCTCTGAGCTGTCAGCACAGAACCCGACATGGGGCTCGAACTCACGAACCTTGAGATTGTGACTTGAGCCAAAGTCGGACGCTTAACCAACTGAGCCACCCAGGCGCCCCTCCAGGTTATTCTTAAATGAGCTTTATTGGCTACTCTCTGTAACCATTTAGTTTAATTTGGTAAAAGTTGCCTACATCTTGCAAGTCCAAATATACAGCACAGTAACTTTTATCTGATAGGAAGGATATGAATGTGGGTCCAGTAATTATAATGTGATCCTGAAACCCAACGTAAATGGCAAAATTCCTTCTCATTCCCAAGGCCTTGTTTAATAACCTTTACTCTGCCCTTAGGAAGGAGGCAGTTTATAGAAACAAATATAAAATATTTCCAGCTGTTCCCACCACATCTAATTGTAGGCCTTGCCTCGTTCCTTGGGTGCTTGGGGTGATTTAGAAAGGAGTACCCAGTCCCTAGTAGAAGAAGTCGGTATTAATGAGGTGACAAGCTCTGCTGTGAATCAGTAGTGTTTTTCACCCAAGGTGAATAGCACAGGTTGGGCTTGGGGGTGGGGATACACACATTTTAACACCGTAAAAGACTGAAACCTGAACAATACAAATGATCACAATCCATATACTACTGAACGAGAAATCTAACTCCACAAATGAAACATCTCCTGAGAATCCGAGTAAGTTTCAAGGAATTTTAGAGGACGTTCTAACATTACCAAGGACTATCAGGGAAAGAACAAAGTGCTATTTCCAGTGAAAATAAGTAAAAGACAAAGAGAACTGGCTTCGAGAAATACCTTGGGACAGCCTGAGACCAGAACTTATTCTGGGTCCTTTCATAAATTAACATGACATTAGGGATAGTTTTTTAAACTGAGAAGTTTTAGATTTTTTTCACAGAGAAGAGCCTGTATAATCCCAGCACACAGCTGTGTAATTAACTACAGTTTATACATGCAAAATCAGCTCTGAAAAACTAAATTGCTAATTAGACCAGAAATGTTTAGAAGGGAAGAAAGAGAACAGAAATGGAGATGGGGGATGCACACAGAAAGTAGGTAAAAGAAGACTTTAAACTATGAAGGAAGGGGACATAGAGGTGATCACTGCCAACAACATAATTTGTTTTAATCTCCTCAGAATTCCCTCTAGACAACCAAACCCAATGAGGGCTAAGCAGAAAGACCAAAAGAGAGAAAAAAAATCAGAGAAAAATAACACATGCATAATCTCAACAAAGCTAGACAATAGTAAACCCACAAACCTCATAAAACGAGCAAATGAGGCCCAGTGACCACGGAGAGCAGACTCAGAATAATCTCAGCTAACAAATGCACAGGTAAAGATAGATTTAGAGTGGCTCAGTGGGTTAAGCGTCTGACTTTGGCTCAGGTCATGATCTCGTTGTTTGTGAGTTCGAGGCCCGCGTCGGGCTCTGGGCTGACAGCTGGGAGCCTAGAGCCTGCTTTGGATTCTGTGTCTCCTTCTCTCTCTGCCCCTCCCCTGCTTGTGCTCTGTCTCTATCAAAATAAATAAATGTATTTAAAAAAAAAATTAAAAAGATAGATTTAGAAAAATCTCCATGTTGACACCCTTAGCTGCAATTAATTTTGGTAACAATCACCAGCAACGATCTCACTAGTGAAAAATCTGTTTTGTTTTTCTCGCTCTTTGAGAGAGAAAGAGTGCTCGTGGGAAGGGCAGAGAGAAAGGAAGAGAGAATCCCACCCGGGCTCTGAACCATCAGCACAGAGCCGGGTGTGGGGTTTGAACTCACAAGCCATGAGATCATGAACTTAGCTGAAGCCAAGTCAGATACGCAACCAACTGGGCCACCCAGCTGCCCCACTAGTAAAAACGTTTGATAGGAAAAGCTAAGTAGGCTGCCAACACCCGAATCCAGCTTTCATGTTGGCCTCAGAGGGTAACTAACCATTCTGTGCCTTTTGACATGAAGCAATTTAAAGCACATGGTGCCTTCTATGGAGCAATCTTATCAAAATTGAGACCTGAATTTAACTTCTAGAGATAACATCCGTTCTTGGGGTACCTGAGGGGTAGGAAAACAGGTTGGATGATGCCACAAGGGGGAAAACCAGCTACCAGATATGGGACACTATACAAGCTCTGCTGTGTAAGACAGTGGCAGGGGACAAAAAGGAGGTTAGATCTAGGTTTAAAAAGACTTCAGATATGGATATAGGTACAGATTTATAAACTAATGCACACCTTGGGCTTTAATATATATCTGAATAAATAAACTGAATAGATATATATGAGGTGATAAAGGAAATCTGGCTTGAACTGGGTATTAACGTTACCTAAAGACCATTGTTAATTTGTATTTGTTGTGATTGTGGCATCGTAATTATGGTAGAAAATGCACATTTTTCCAAACAGTACGAACAAATCACAATCTAGGCACAATTCAACTACAAATCTAATTTCCCGGATTAAAAAATTCTACTGGTAAAAATATTTCCTGAGGATTTGAATAATTACAGGTATGTCTTAGAAATGTATGTCAGGGCGCCTGGGTGGCGCAGTCGGTTAAGCGTCCGACTTCAGCCAGGTCACGATCTCGCGGTCCGTGAGTTCGAGCCCCGCGTCAGGCTCTGGGCTGATGGCTCAGAGTCTGGAGCCTGTTTCCGATTCTGTGTCTCCCTCTCTCTCTGCCCCTCCCCCGTTCATGCTCTGTCTCTCTCTGTCCCAAAAATAAATAAACGTTGAAAAAAAAAATTAAAAAAAAAAAAAAAGAAATGTATGTCAAAGTGACAGTGTCTACAATCTTATTTTATCAAAGGAAAATACAGATCCGTGTAAAAAAATACAAGGGAAGGAAAAGTGGCAAAATTTGGGTAAGTTTTAAATATGGAGGATGCGCATTTCACTGGTTCCCTAAATTTGTGCATTTTTGAACATTTTGTGATTAAAAGGATTAAAAATATAAAGACAAATATCAGTTTTTATTCAAATTCTTTGTGCCAGGTCTGGGGATTCAAAGCTGATTATTCAGGCATGGGCTATGCTGACATGGAACTTACTTTTTACTTTATGTGAAAGACCAAAATCAGGTCAATAAAACATTATTAAAAACCATATGTGCCTTGAAGGAAATAAACAGGATGCTGAAATAGAGAATAATGGGCAGGACTATCTGCACCATGGCAGGCAAGTGGGGCGGGATCAGCACTCTCAGAGGACATTAGGCTGAGACCTGAAATGCCTATACTTTTTTTTTTTTTTAAGTGAGAAAAAGGTTTCTCGGTAGAGAGAATAACATTTATGAAATCTCTGTGTTGGGAAAGGGTTTGGTTGGGCAAATAATTGAAAGGCCACTACTCATTTTAGAGCTTAGTAATGGCCCAGATGAGGTGGAAGGAAAAAGAGTCAGTTTAAGTAGATTTCATGAGTCTAGGGAAAGGAAAAATTTGTATTTTAGTTCGTGTGCAATAGGGAGCTACAGAAGAGTCTTAAGAAAATGTCATTTTCCGTTTCACATTTTAAGATCACCCGTAACTGCTGCATATACAATTTGGAAAATTTAATGCATTTACATATTTCTTGAGTTAATTACACCATAAATTAGAGAGTCTTTGTCAGACTGGGCTCAGTGCTAAACGCAAAGGGTAAGTTTCTAACCATGTCTGTTTTCAATGCAACGTTATCACTAGCTGGAATAAAAAAAATAGTTTGATTTTGAACAATTTCTTACTGTATTTGTTCCCTAATAAGAGGTACGGCTAGGTAAAGCAAAGTTCTCTTGAATGGCAAATGTATGATTTTAGAAAATGGGTTATAAGCTACATTAAAATCCCTTGGGAGGGTGGTGAGAAACAAAATAACAAAAATCAAAACATAAAAAACTTTGCTTTGATCCTATTATTATGCAGAACTAAGTATGTAAGATTAATTTTCCTATATGGTCTATGCTAAATGACAATAAGAGTAATAGGTCTACCTATACTTTTTTTCTAATCAAAGTTTTTTATTTGCATTATTTTTAGTTCTTCATTTTCTATGTTTAAAGCATTTTGAGACTCACATGCAGAACATAGCCAAGAGAGATTTGCCTAGTGAAATAGCTGTTTTAGACAGGTGTGACTTATTTCTGACATATGCTGTACAAGCAATTGTGTTAGGATGACATACATCACAGATAATGGCAGGCTAAAAATGGCACTATCATATTTCATTCTGATAATCATAAAAGCATACACAGAAAGCCCTAATATTTTAGCCCACAGGAGTAAAACCCTGCATTTGCTTTTCATAGCATAGATGTATTTAAACCAAAGTAACAGAAAAGGGGGATTGCTCAAAACTAATCTAGTCATACTTAAAATTGCACTTTAGTGAGTCAAAATTAATTTCTAGTAAATCTCGGCTTCCAGTTTCGGGATCAACATAATTATGATTATCATTTATGAAATGTGTTTTCTAAAAACCTAATATGCCTGATACATTGCCAATTACTGAGTCAGTGCTGTAAGTTGTACCCACCTGAGCCAATAGAAGTGACTTCGGCAATTAATTCTATTGACAAACTTCATCTTATAATTGTACTCTCTACTTAATCTTTTTGGTTCCTTGCTTATGAGAAGGAGCAGAAGCCAACACTACCTAGAAAATGTCCTTGATATTCATCAGGGGAAGATTTTCTAATATACAGAAATAAGACAAATATTTCATGTGTCTATCTGCCACAAGACTGCCTAGTCTTTGGATATAATATGCTCCTCCATTATATTGAGAATATTTTTTTATTAAAGAAAAAATAAGAAAAAGGCATAGTCTTATTTAATATCATGCCATAACGAGTGTAGCCATCATTGGTCATGGTCAGTTTTACTAAAAATGGAATATTTGAACAAAAACAAGGAGAATATGCTGGGGACCTAGAAATATTGGAGACAGTGTTCCAGACAGAGAGGAAAGTCATCAGCATGCTTACATGGTGAAGGTAGAAGTTTATAGAGCAGTGAGGGGCAGGGCTGGGCAGGAGATGGTACAGATAGGCTAGAACAGAATAGGGAATCAGAGAGTAAATTGAGTCAGGTTAGGTACATTACACATAGTAGCAAGCATCCTGGCTTTTTCTCTGAGAGGAATAGGGAGGCATAAGAGGGTTATGGGCAGAAGAATGGCATAATCAGACTTAGGTTTTAAACACGCTACTTTGTATTGATAATAGACTTCAGGGGTAAAGGTGGAAACAGGAAGACCAACAAACGAGACTAGCGATGGCGTAGATGAGATTGAAGGGGATATGGCTATGAAGTTAGGAAGTAATCAGACCGTAGAAGGATTTAGCAGACACCTTATGGTCTCCTTGTGGACAAACCAAATAGGTCTGGCTGGAATGGCAGGTAAAATTGTGTGATTCACGGGAAGTATAGATAAATGAACTAATTGCTAAATAAGTGAATGTTATCCCGATTGAATGGCTCTTATCCCAAGGTTCTGACTTTGAACTTGAATTACTATGCTGTTTTATTAATGACATATAATAACATAAAAGGTATGTTGCAAACTTCACAAATAAAAAACTTGAGGACAAATACACTACTATGCTGGATGAATCCCAGGTATGTTTTCACAAGCATAAAGTTGTAGTCCTATAGTTACATAAAGGAGCTGGAAAGCAAGAAAACAGATCTCTCAAAATATAAGGGCAACTCGAGTAAATAAACCTAGGCGTTTTATTTAACTTTAAACATACTATCAGTTAAACACCTTCTTAAAAACTGGACATAAACTTAGGTCACATCAGTTATAAAAAGTATAATTATATTAGCTGAAAGCAGTAACAGGAGACTGTCTCAAAGGAAAACAATTCTACCAGGTTTAAGACACTTACTGGGAATTAACCTGAATGACTTACATAAGCCAATCAATCTAATCCTAATAACCTTCTTATGATGTAGGTATTATTATTATTACTATTTTCACTCTCACTTTATAGATGAGGAAATTGTGGCCTGGAAAGGCTAACCTGGATATTGCCACACAACTAGTAACTGAGCTGGGATTCATTTCCAGATAGTCCAGCTCGAAACTCAGCCTTAACTAAGATATTACAATGCATGTTTTTGGAAATCCTTATTGGAACATAAAGGTTTCAGAAGATACCTGGTGAGTATATATATTTATTTAAAGTGAACCAATATAACAGAAGATGCAGAAACTTCATTATAAGTATTTATACAGTTACATTTGAGAACTTGGTCTTCTGTTGATGTTGTAGTTTAAAAAGATTATTGACACAGTCATTTATGATGAGGGACTGCAGATACCCAGAATCTTCTACATGCATTTTCATTACCCTGATAAAATAAGAATGAATACAGGGAAATCAAAGAAGGCCATCTGCGAATTATGATGGCAAACTTACTGTGACTTTGAGCTATTCATCAGTTGAGCTCAGCAATGGATTCTTTGTTATTAGAAATGATGAAGCAAATAGTGAATAACATAACTGATCTGATGTATGTGGGCTGAGGCTGGAAGACAAACTGTGTCTAGGGAGCTGGTACTGGGAGATAAAGCAAAGACAGAAAAGGGCACTCCCATGGTGCAGAAGTTGTGTTCTCTGGTGTACAAGAAATGCAGAACACTGTGAGAAAGAGTTTCAGCAGCTCAAAGTAATGTGAATAGGATGAGGGAAAACTCAGGCTCTGATCGTCACTCATAGACTGCCAGGCAGATCAAGAGGGGCATAGCAGGGAGACTCCCCCAGTAGTCACAATACTAGGAAGGCAAAGGTTGGCAACACTGTGGTTTGATTCAATATCTCAATCTAGGACTTCACTGTGGGTCTCAGGAAAACCTTTTACATACTCCACAAGAAGATGAATATCAGGCACTTCCACACCCCATGCAGACAGATAACCTAGAAATAATTTCAGAATCAGAAGATAAGTCTGTGAGGTCAGACTAAAAGGGACAATAAAGCGTAACTGAAGACCAGGGGGCCTCAGAAGAGAAAAGCCACCACGGGAGTGAAGTGAAAGGAGATGATTAATTATCTGAGTTTTTAAGAATTGGGGCATTCAACCGGGTGTTGTTTTATCAGACAAGGTCATCACACTGATTTCCTGGGATGGGAACTGAAAATTTGGGGGTGGGGGTACTAAGCTCTGAAACACAGAATTTACAGTCAAGTGGGTCTTTACCCAAAGGGATCTTACACAAGATTTAGCATGGACAAAATGCTAAAATGTTGCATCTACCAAGAGATTCAGGATTAATACAGGATGAACCAAAAACAGTTTCTACCAAGTCCTGAAGAAAACACATGTTCGATAAGTAGGAATTGATTCTTAAGTATTATTGAGTAAAGTACCTATGTCATATTATTTTATTTTTATACCTTTCTCTTTTAACATATGCTGTAAAATAATTATAACATTAATATGTTGAATTTTAATATACAGACGGTCCCCAAATTACAATGGTTCAACTTATGGTTGACTTTACAATGGTGAGAAAACAATATGCATTCAGCAAAAATTGTATTTTACATTTTGAATTTTGATCTTTTTCTGGGACAATGAATGATATGTTGTAGAGATAATCTCTTCTGATGATGGGCAGCGGCCACCCAGTCAGTGTGGCTTCCCATCAGCCACGTGATCAGGAGGGTAAATAACCAATACACTTATAACCCTTCTGTCCCCAGACAACCATTTTGTGTCTAACTTTCAGCACAGTATTCAATAAATGACATGAGATGTTCAATACTTTATTATAAAATAGTCTATTTTTAGAGGATTTTGCCCAACTGGAGGCTAATATGTTCTGAGTGGGTTTAAGGTAGACTAGGCTAAGCTATAATGTTCAACAGGTTAGAAATATTAAGTGAATTTTCAACTTATACTTTCAACTTCCAGTTGGTTAATTGGGACATGAACCCCATCAAACGTCAAGGAGTATCTGTAGTTACATGTACATTTTCTAATATGGAAATGGAAAACTATATTAATTGTCTCCCATTTCCCTCCAGTTTTGGAAAGCCACCTTCCTAGATCATACAGTTATGGGGACATCACATAATTATATCATTGCTGAGCTAAAGCATATAAAAAGTAAAAAAGTAAAACAAAACAAAAAGTAGACTCCTGAATTCTAATCTTGAATCACAATGCACAAAGTGATAAAAGACAAATAGACAAAATTATAATTGCTGGTTATAGGGTTTTTATATAGATATGTCTCTGTTCCCTTTTTGCTTAGATATAGTGCTGCAGTTAGGAATTTATTACAACTAAGTGCTTAGGTTATAATTTGGATAATAACAGGCATTACAAATTTTAGGATTATTGGGATATATATATATATATCCATATATTTACATATAGGTTTATATATATAGCCATGCACACACACACACCTGTATATAAACACATACACACCAATATATAAACATAAATATGTATACTATATATAAACACACACAGATTTGTACATCCATGTATACCCATATGTATTGTATATGTCCATATGTATTATATATGTCTATATACGTGAATATATACATATTAGAATTTTTTAGGACTATTGTAATATATAGATACAGATATAGATATGTAGATATATGGACATATATGGACCATATAGATGGATATATGGATCCATATATGGATCTATATCTATATAGATATAGATATGTAGATATATGGGCACATATGGACTATATAGATATGTAGATATATGGATATATATATCCATATGTGGATATATATACACATATATATACATATACATATATATATACATGGATATATATATCCATATACCTACATATCCATATATAGATAGAGTTACAGATATTTTTAGTATTTTTTCTATAAGTAAAATAGTTTACTACATATATAGTTTACTTTCTCCATGCTGAGAGTGGAGCCTGCCTAAGATTCTCTCTTTCTCCCTCTGCCCCTTTCCCCCACTTGTGCTGTCTCTTTAAAATAATGAAAAAATAAAGCACAATTTATGACTAAGAGCTCACAACTTTAATTACGAATAGAATATGAATTATTTTTCCTTGAAAGAAATTCCATGCCCAAATTAAAACATTCAATGTGGTGTCAGAAAAGAACTGACATAGGCCATTAATTACAGGTAGTTAATATCAAATAATTAGCATAAGCATTTGTCATGGAGTTCAGAGACTTATGTGAGAGAGACAGTTCTAATTCAATCAGCATAGCCAGAGCCTTGGAATGACACCTCTACAGCAATCATTCTGACGAAATATGGTTGCCATTTAGAGTATGTCTTTGCACTAAGGAGTCATATATTAAAGGTTGGAGGTGGGGAGAAGGTAGGCTTATTTCTAGTGAAATACCATTCCATAGCTTTGTCATTATTTCTTCCTGTTCTGAGGAAGAAATTGCATTTTTTTAGCTAGGCACCAGAAATTCTGGGAAACAATCTTATATCCACCTAGAAGTTTGTAGCATTGCCAGTCCCAATCAAGAGATGTATCAGACAGACAGAGGCAGGGCTTTCTGAGTTCTCTTAATGCACACATATATGGCACAAGTAGCTAGAGTCATCGTCGGACTCAACAAAGTTAGACTTGATAAATTTATAAATTAGGATCAAAGAATAAAAGAATAATCTATAAGGGCTAATTTGCTTTTGCATCCTAAAGCACCTCTGAAATTTGCCAATTTTCTAGGGTAATCCCAATTATGACTAAATGAGATCTTCCTTTTAGAGTTTTACAGCTTTTTCCTAATAAATATGGATTTATGAAAGGAAAATTTATTGTGTACATATTAGAGTTCTCCAAAAAACAGAACAGGATGTACTTATACATAGAGAGGGAGATTTATTTTAAGGAAATGTGTTATATAATAGAAAAGGCTGGTAAATCCAAAATCTGTAGCGTAGAGCAGCAGGCTGGAGACTCTGGGAACAGGGTAAGGGAGGGGAGCTTGAGTCCAAAGACAGACTGCTGGAACTCCTTCTTGCTCAGGGGAGGTCAATTTTTGTTCTATTAAGACCTTCAACTGATTGACTAAAGCCCACACACATTATAGAAAGTAATCTGCCTTACTCAAAGTCTACTGATTTAAACATTAATCTCATCTAAAAACTTTCATGGAAACATTCAAAATAATGTTTGACCAAATCTCTGGGCACTCTGATCAAACCAATTTGACACGTAAAATTAACCATCACATTGACATTTTGTTAAACATGGTCAGGCCTGCTCTTGTTAGCCCCTTAGTGAAAAACAAAATTTTCAGAAACAGATAATAGGAGAAGGCAAAAACTAGTGCCAAATAAAGTCGGCCTAATGGGCACAGTAATAGTTCTGTAATCAGGAACTTAAATTTAGATAGGGTTATCTTGCTGAAAAGTTGAATTATGGTATTCTGTTTGGCATTAAGTTGTTTAATAGTCTTTCTGGGGGCAGAAGAGGATAAAAATTCTGAAATTCCTTGTTTCAGATTTTCTTCAGCTCAGTTGGACTCTTTAGCACTCATGGCCCCCTGACCTTCTCCCTCACCTTGCCTTTATTTCCCTGCCCCCATGCAGAAGAAGAGAACCCCTAAGAAGCCTGGTGGGCTCAGGTGCATCTTTTGTTTATAATCTTCTTATACGCTTCTGATAATCATTACACTTGTGAATAGAATTGGTTGGTGCCTTCAAGTGCCATTTCATCCATTCTCTGAGGCTAGTTCCAGGCTTTTGAGAACATCGACCATAGGTCTCTATTTTTTTTGTGAACATTATGCTTATTGTTTGCAAAAGAGATGTGCTGTGATTTTTACCAAGGATCCAAACGTCTTCATAAAGTATACATAAATTTCTCCCTAAATATAGTGAATTAACAGAACCATATTTCTATTTGGCTTTAATTACATGCAGATTAAGTTTAAAAAAAAAGTCTGAAGAATTACCCTCATAATTCTCCCAGTCCTATTCCTCCCTTATTCTCTTAATCAACACTCCCCACCAAAATATAATGTCTTAATTGGTGTTTTTTTTGTTGTTGTTTTTTCTGGAATTTCAGACAACCAGCTATCCTTTCTTTTTTCTTTTCTTCCTTTTTTTTTTTTGTTTTTTGTTTTTTTGTTTTTTTTGTTTTTGAGCCAGTGACTAGGAGAGATATTTATCTTATCAATCATGTTGGGTATATATTTGGACCCAGATGCTTGATAAACATTTCATAATTAGTCAAGGCACAAGCTGAAACAGATGTTATTTCAAAAGAATATATAGCTAGGAGGAAAGTATTAAACAAGCAGTTAAGTTCCACATAACTGTATCAAAAGACAGATCTTACTTTACTAGGCTCTTTACAGAATTAAACTGACCAACTGGATCTCTTTCTCAGTGCCTATAAAATCCTATGTATTTATAATTTTACCCCTAATAAACCTGTTTGGAAAGTTCAGTCTATCCTTTCTTTCCTGAGTGGCAGGCAATTTTTATTACCAAAACAACTTAATAAAGACCACGTATATTCTTCAAATAGATTATACTAAATTCAATTTATTATTATGTCAGTGTTTAAGTAAACCTGATGGAAATTGTTTTTGGAAAGCAGGTTCAGTATAATCTCTTTTTGAATCAATTTCTGACTATGAAATTCTAACTGTTTTAGCCTAGTTATAATGACACCATTTAAAGTTTAGCAAAAATTCACCATACCTTAAGGATCCTATCACAATGTAAACCTCTTAATCTTACCATACAAGACATATTGAAAGACACAATATACAGAAAATTCTTTACAACTCTCAAACTTATCATCCTAAGAGTTGAGGAAGAGGTAGAGAAAAAAATATTAAATATAGCTTGTATTATCTCCCTTGTATTCTAGTTTAATAAATAGCTAGTCTTCTATTTAAACAAAGAGGATAATCCTCTAATGCATAATGCTGTTATTGAATATTTACCAAAATAGTTCCCTGTCAAACACCAACAGCAACAGAAATCCTGTTTCCTAATAAGCTATCTTGGGTACAAATGCTGCACCAATAATTATATTTTATGCGTAAAGGTACAGAAATCTATTTTAAGCATATTATATTTTCTGGAGGGGTTGAATTTAAAACTATTTCATTGACTGGAATTGCTTTACTAGGTAATATTTTAATTAGAAAATTTGAAAGACTAAAGTACAAGGCTAATAAAATGTTAAGAGATTGGAAAATGGGAAAATATTTTAATCTCTATGGAACCAGGGGCATTTGTCAGGGTGGTAACCTATTGGCAGGAAATGGTGGGGGTCAGGAGAGGAGATGCAGAGATAAGTGTGTGAGAACCACCTTATGTAGATCCTTGATAGTCAGTGTTGTCTATAGTTAGCATCATCTAAGGACTTGCTAGAAATACAGAATCACAGTGTTCATACAAGATTACTGAATTCTAATCTGTGTTTTAATAAGAATCCTAAACTCAAGCATTATTAACATCTGAGAAGCACTGATCAATGTGATAACAGTCTAAAGCAAGCCTTGATCTATAGGGCTTTTATAATGAGTTTTGACTTTTCATGGTGTGCAAAGTCCATTATTCTGGAATGACTTTGATGGGTTGAATGGTCACAGCTCACAGTGCCATAAACAACACACACAAGAATTTACAGATTTGCTGCCACTTATAATCTGTGCTAAATAACATCAATTAGATTATTTTTCCAGCCATTCTGACTGAAAGAGACAGAGTGGAACACTGACAGCAGGGGCACTTGAATTATCTAGTTCTTGGTCAAATCCTTTATGACTTGAGTAAGGTATACAAACATTTTGAACTTCAACTTTCTCTTCTATAATTCAGGGTGTGTAATGCCTAGTGTGTGGTACTGTATAAGGATTAAAGTAGATAAATTATGTAAGTTTGTGAGGAAGGGCAAGAAGATGGCAGAGTAGGAGGATCCTGAGCTCACTTCGTCTCACAGACACACAGAGATAATAACTACATTTAGGAGCTCCGTGGTGGCTCAGTGAGCTGAGCATCCAATCTTGATTTCAGCTCATGACCCCAGGGTCATGGGATCAATCCCTGTGTCAGGCTCTGTGCTAAGCCTGGGCAGCCTGATTAAGATTCTCTCTCCCCCACTCACATGTGCACCCTCTCAAAAAAAAAAAAAAAAAAAAAAAAAAAACTACTACATCCAAGCAACTACTTCTGAAAATGACCTGAAGACTGACAAAACACACCCTTCACAGTTAATAATAGAAGACTATATCAAAATGGGTAAGAGTGGCAGAGATGTGGTTGGGAACCAAACGCCTGGGGAGTCTTAGCATAAGTGGGAGGGACATCACAATCATGGAGAATCAAAAGGATCAGATCCCATTCCAGATACCCCTAGCACTGGGGACCCACACTGAGAAGACAAGTTCCCATAACATCTGATTTTGGAAACCAGCTGGACTTTGGGAGCTTTAAAAATCATTTGGCTTAACTCTAGGAGAGCTGGAGGGCAATAGGAGTCCCTGCCCTTAAAGAGCCAGCATAATAAACAACTTGGCCCATGACACAGTACAGAAGTAACAGTTTGAAAAACACCTAGGGTATACACAAAAAATTATAAACTGATCTCATGTGTCCTTGAAGGATAGCTACCTAAAGGAGACCTCTCCAGGACAAAGTGTTGGCAGGTGCGATTTCTCTTTCTCTTCCCCAGACTACATAGCTGAATGCTTAAAGGAGCCAGTTCTAACATCTCCACCTATCTTGCCAGCAACACATGCCCTGGTGTTCCCCTATGGACCCACCTCATACATCCTGTCTGCCTTTGCAGGCATTCCTCTGAAGCAGGTCCTGCTCTGGTACACCCTACAGGCAGCCCCAGCAGGGCCCTGTGCCACTGCAAAGTAACTCCTGGCCTGGGGCGGGGGAGATATAACACCACACACTAGTGTACCCACAGTTCCAACAGCCAGGCTTCTTAGCTGGCTGAATAGGGAACAAGCCCTGCAATTTCATGCAATTGCAGCTACAGCAGAGAGGGTAATTATGGATAGCTTGTCTGCTCCTGGCCCACCAATGACAGCTTCTCAGTTGGCCATGCAGGGAGCATACCCTGCCTTTCAGTGCACCTGCAGCTATGGAAGTGACTAACTGCAGACAGCTAGTCTGATTATCAGCATTCCCCTCCAATAAGCCTGTGGTGGCCTCAGATAAGGCCTCTTAACAGCACAGGGACAGAACCTGCCCATTGTGTCCACAGCAGATATTGCAACAGCCGGGCTGAGGGCAATTGTGGCTCAGGCAAAACAGAAGGACACAAGCAGCCCAAACAGGGGACACCCCTGGAGGATCTCCTTCTGGTGACCAGGGGGGAATTGCACTACAGGGTACCACAGGACTTCTCCATAAAACAACTTCTTCAAGACAAGGAGATGTAGCTGACCTCCCTATTAGCAAAAACAAACAATGAGAGTTTGACAAAATAAGAAGGCAGAGAAATAGGCCCCAAATGAAAGAACAAAACAAAATCATAGTAAAAGAGCGAAATGAAACGAAGATGAGCAAAATGCTTCACAAAGAATTCAAAATAAAGGTCAAAAAGATACTTGCTGAAAAAAGAGTGAATGAGCTCGGTGAGAACTTCAACAGAGATTTAAAAAAAATAAAAAAGAACCAGACAGAGATGAAGAATTTAATAACTGAAGTAAAACATACACTAGAGGGAAGCAACAGCCCCATTAAAAGATGCAGAAGAATGGATTGGCTATTAGGAAGACAGGGCAATAAAAAGCAACCAAGCTGAAAAGCAAAAAATAAAAAATAAAAAATGAGAATAGATTAAGGAAACTCAGAAACATCCTCAAGCATAATAACATTTGCATTATAGGTATCCCAGAAGAAGAGAAGCAGACAGAAACATATTTGAAGTAATAATAACTGAAAACTTCTCCCCAGGTCTAAGAAGTACAGAGATACCTGTAACAAGATAAGCCCAAGGAGAGCTACACAAGAGTCATAATTAAAACTGCAAAAAATAATGAGAGTTTTAAAAGCAGCAAGAGTAAAGAAAAACAGTTATATACAAGGCAAACCTCGTCTGGTTTTATAACAGAAACTTTGCAGGCCAGAAGGGAGTGGCATGATATATTCAAGGTGTTGAAAGAAAAAACTTACAACCAATAATACTCTACCCAACAAAGTCATTATTCAGAAAAGGAGAGATGAAAAATTTCTCAAGCAAAGCAGTTCATCACCACTAAATCAGTGTTCTAAGAAATCTTAAAGGGACTCTTAAGTAAAAACAAAAAGCCATAACTAGAAGAAAATTATGAATGAAAAAAATTCACATATGAAAACATATAGTAAATGTAATAGATTAATCACTTATTAATGCAGTATAAAGATTGAAACATGAAAATAGTAAAATCAATTATATCTACAAAAATTAATCAAGGGGTACGCAAAATAAAAAGATGTAAAATATAACATCATATACATAAAACACGACAGAGGAGTAAAAATTTAGTGCTTTTAGAATTGTTCAATCTTAAATAACCATCAACTTAATGTAGACTGCTAGACACATAAGATACAAGACTCAGTTGTAACCACAAACCAAAACTCATAATAGATACATAAAAAGCAGAGAAATCCAAACATAATACTAAAAACAAAAACCATTAAATCACAGGACAAGAGAAAAAAGAAGGACAAGAATTACAAAACACCTAGGAAACAACAAAATAATAAATCAATTTGGCAAAACAAAATCAATAATTACCTTAAATGTAAATATTGTATGTTCCAATCAAAAGACAAAGGGTAACTGAATGAATAAAAATTAAGACCCATCTATATGCTGCTGGCAGAGACTCACTTCAGACCTAAAAACACAGCCTGAAAATGAAGAGATGGCAAAGGATATTCTATGCAAATTAAAGGTGGGGAAAGCCAAGTTAGCAATCTTTATATCAGACAAAATACACTTTAAAACAAAGACTGTAGCAAAAGATAAATAAGAGCATTATGTAATGATAAAGGGATTATTCCAACAAGAGGATATAACAACTGTAAAATTTTATTCACCCAACATAGGAGAACATAAATTTATAAAGCAAGTATTAACAGATAGATACAAAGGGAAGCATTGACAGTAATACAATAATAGGAGATTTTAACATCCCACTCATATCCATGGATAGATCATCCAGACAGAAAACTGACAAGAACACAATGGCTTTGAATGACACATGAGTCACCAGATGGACCTGACAGATATATACAGAACATTCATTTAACAGAGTACATGTTTGTTCCAGTTGTACATGGAACATTCTCTAGGATAAATTATATCAAGCCATAAAATAAATCTCAATAATTTTAGGAAGATTTAAATCATATCAAGCCTCTTATCCAACCACAAAAATATGAAACTAGAAATCAGTTACATGAAAAAATCTGTAAAATAAATAAATAAATAAATAAATAAATAAAATAACACAAACACACAGAGGCTAAACAACATGCTACTTTATTATACAATGAATGGATCAACAAAGAAAACAAAGAGGAAATTTTTTTTTAAAGTATGGAAACAAATGAAAATAAAATGGTCCAAAATTGTTGGGACACAGCAAAAGCAGTTTTAGGAAGGAAGGTTATAGTGAAACAGGCCTACATCAAATAAATAAAAAAATAATAATAATTTTAAAAATAAAAAAGAAACAAAAAAGAACAAAAATCTCAAATATCCTAAACTTTTACCAAAAATACCTAAACAAAACAAAACAAAGCAAAAAGCCCAACAACATAAATGAAGCCAAAGCTAGTAGAAGGAGGAAAATAATGAAAAACTAGAGTAGAAATAAATGAAATAGAAACTAAACAGAGAAAATCAGTGAAACCAGGAGCTGGCTCTTGAAAAGATAAAATTGATAAACCTGTAGCCATACTCATGAAGGAAAAAAGACGACTCAAAATCAGATACAAAGGAGAATGACAACTGACACCACATAAATAAAAAGGATTATAAAAGAATGTTATGAAAAATTATATGCCAACAAAGTGAACATCCTAGAAGAGAGGGATAAATTCCTACAAACAAAGTCTTCCAAAACTGAATAAGGAAGAAACAGAAAATCTGAACAGACCAATTACTACTAATGAAATTGAAGTGGTAATTAAAAACTATGAACAAACAAAAGTCCAGGACCAGAATTCAGATGAATTCTACCAAACATAAAAAAAACAAAAACAAAAACAAAAAAACAAAAAAAATCAATATATATTCTCCTTAAACTATTTCAAAAACTAAAGGTAGTTTTGAAGAAGGAAAGCAGCCAGATTCATTCTACAAGGTCAGCATTATCCTGATATTGAAACCAAACAGAGGTACCAGCCCCCTCCCAAACCGCCCCCCATCGCACACAGAAAAGACCTACAAGTTAATATCAGGAATATAGATCCAAAAATCCTCAACAAATATTAGCAAATCAAATTCAACAATACATTTAAAAAATCATTCCATATGATCAAGTGGCAATTCAGGGATCCAGGGGTGGGTCAATATTTGGAAATCAATCAGTATGATACACCACATTAATATGAAGAAGAATAAAAACTATCCAACCATCTCAATAGATGCAGGAAAAACATTTCACAAATATAACATTCATGCATGATAAAAACTCTAAACAGAGTGGGTTTGGAGGGAATATACCCTATAATAAAGGCCATATATGAAAGACTCACAGCTAAATCTAAACTAATGGCAAAAAACCGAGAGCTTTTCCTCTCAGGTCAGGAATGAGACAAGGATGTCCATTCTCACCACTTTGATTCAATGTAGTACTGGAAGTCCTACCTGTAGCAATTAGACGAGGAGAAGAAATAAAACTCACCCATATTGGTGAGGAATAAGTAAAACTAATAATTTGCAGGTGACAAGATACTACATATATACATATAACTCTAAATACTCCACCAAAACACTACTAGAATTGACAAATGAATTCAGTAAGATTGCAGGATACAAAATTAAAGTACAGAAATCGGTTGCATTTCTATACACTAATAAAGAAATAGCAGAAAGAGAAATTAAGAATTTCATTTACAATTTCACCAAAATGAATACCTAAATAAATTCAACCAAGAGGTGAAAGATCTGTATTCTGAAAACTATAAGACATTAACAAAAGTGATTCCAGGCAACACAAACAGATTGAAAAATACACCATACTCATAGTTTGGAATAATATTGTTAAAATTTCCATACTACCCGAAGCAATCTACAAATCTAATACTATCTATCTCAGTATACCAATAGCATTTTTCACAGTAGAACAAATAATCCTTAGTTTTGTATGGAACCACAGAAGGCCTACAATAACCAAAACAATCTTGAGAAAGAAAAATGAAACTGGAGGTATCACAATCCCAGATTTCAAGATACATTACAAAAACATAGTTCAGAATACAGTATGGTACCAGCACACACACACACACACACAAATAGATCGATCGATCGTCCGACCGATCGATGGAACAAGATAGAGGGCTCAGAAATAAACCCAAGGTTATATGGTCAATTAACGTACAACACAGGCAAGAATATACAATGCAGAAAAGACAGTCTCTTCAACAAATGGTGTTGGGAAAACTGGACAGCTACATGCAAAAGAATGAAACAGACCACTTTCTTAAACCATATACAAAAATAAACTCCAAATGGATTAAAGACCTAAATGTGAGACCTGAAACCATAAAACTCCTAGAGGAAAATGTAGGCAGTAATCGCCTGGACATTGTTCTTTGCGAGATGTCTATGGATGTGTGTCCTCAGCAGGGGAAACAAAAACTAAAATAAACTATTGAGGCTACACCAAAATAAAAAGCTATGTACTACAAAGAAAACAACCAACAGGATAAAAAGGCAATCTATTTAATGGGAGAAAATGTTTGCAAATAATATATTTGACAAGGAGTTAATATCTAACTCAACACCAATAGAACAAACATCCCAATTCAAATATGTGTAGGGAACCTAAATAGACATTTTCCAAAGATGATATACAAGAGGTCAACGGACACATGAAAAGATCCTCAACATTATTATCAAGGAAATGCAAGTCAAATCCACAGTGAACTATCACCTTATACTAGTCAAATGGCTAGTTTCAAAAAGATAATAACAAGTGTAGACAAGAAAGTAGAGAAAAGAAAACCCTTGCACACTGTTGGTAGGAATGTAAACTGGTGTAACTACTATAGAAATCAGTATGGAGTTTCCTCAAAAATTTAAATATAGAAGTACCACATGATCTAGTAATTCCACAGCTGGGCATTTGTCCAAAGAAAACGAAAATAATAATTTGAAAAAATAAATGTACCGGGTTTATTGCAGCATTAGTTACAATAGCCAAAATACAGAAAGAATCCAAGTGTCCCTCAATAGATGAATGGATAAAGAAGATATGTACAATGGAATATTACTCAGCCATAAAAAATGAGATCTTGCTATCTGTGAAAACATAGGCCTAGAGGGTATTCTACTAAGTGAAATACTTCAGACAGAGAAAGGCAAATACCATATGATTTCACTTACATGTGGCATCTAAAAAAACAAAAACAGACTCATAAATACAGAGAACTGATGGCTCTGGGGGTGGGGAAGCTGGGCAAAACAGACAAGGGACGTTAAAAGGAACAAACTTCCAGTTATGAAATAAATATATCCCAGAAATGAAAAACACAGCATAGAGAATCTAGTCAATAATATTGTAAAAATGTTATATGGTGACAGATGGTTAAAGATGACTACACTTATGGTGAGCACTGAGTAATGTATGGAATTGTTGAATCAGTATGATGTACTGTGTATGTTGTCACTGCAATGTGATATAGTTTGTTACATAGATTTCAATACAAATAAGAGAAAATAATTATGTAAACTTCTTGGTGTAAATTCAGACATATATTTGGGTTTCTTATGTGTATGTGTGTGTATATCCGATATAGTTGCATATATTTACATTATATATGTATAATACATATGTAATATGTATTATGTATATATGTATTATATATGTACTAAACATCTAATATGTATTATATACATAATATGTATACATATATAATACATGTTTTATATATTTTTAGATATACATATATAATCTATATATATCCTTTAGTAATGTGATTATGTGCAAATATATCTATACTTATATGCATTTATATATTCTCTCTCTATATATAGTTACATCTTATACATGCATGTGCACATGTATCCATATAGCCACGTGTATTTGTGTGTGTTTGTGTAATTCTCCAGAGCTAATACCTTTTCAACCTATTCTATTTATTTTATAGGCTATTGCCTCCCTTTTACAGAATCCCTTTTTATACCAAACCTACCTGATTTTAGAAGCCAAACAAAAATAAGTTCCTCCAAGAGTTCTCTTTCAAACTTGTGATATTAATACACACACCAACCTCATGTTTTCCCTCCTCTGCCTCATATTGATGATTCTGTTGGTTTGTATTTACCTGTATGGTGAAATTATGCTTCTTCCCCAAATACCTAGAGATAGAAAAAAAACCCTCTCTTTCAGTTATCTGTGCCATGTAATAAGCCATCTTAAAATTTAATAGCATCAAACAAGGCTTCTTTTGATTGTCTGTATTTCTATGGATTGGAATTTTAGGCAGAGCTACCCTCAAGGTTCTTTTCATTTGATTTTGATGGTTTTGATTGGGTGCAAACATCTGATATGACTTGTATTTGCACTCCATCCATGGATGGCCGAAATGAAACGTCTCAGAAAGCCTTTCTCATATGCCTGAGGGCTATGTGGGCGACAGGGGCACCTCATTTCTCTTGCACTTGGTCTCTTTCCAGGTGTTTTCCCACCCATGAGGAACTGTCCATGTCTTCTCCATCAGGAGAATTTATATCTTTCTTTTTATGTATCATGGTTCCTGATTCTACCAGCTAGACTTCTAAAATAAAAAAAAAAAAAGTAAAACATGCTGGGCCTTTTTAACGTTTAAGGCTGGAATTGAATGGCATCGTTTCTTTTACGTTTTCTTGGTAAAAGCATGTCAAAGGGACAGTAGAAATTCAAGGTGTGGAAAGTACTATGAGTCATGAATAGTGGGAAGTGCAGTTCCTGTGACTCCAAATGCAACATATCCCACAAATAGTTAATGGCATAACAAGTGTTCAGTCATGCTTTTAGACAAAACTTACATAAGGAAATGTGGGCTAAAATTGGAATGGGGAAGTAACAGGAAACCTGGGTTACGTAGTTGAAATTGCTACAACACACCTTGATGAGTTCTATTGAGGGCAAGATTAATTGGTACAGAGCCCATTGGAGTTCCAGAATATTACAGAAAAAAATAGTATGGCTAATTTAAGGAAACCTACAACTCTTTTTTTCATCTCAAGTTGTCTAGGAC
Organism: Herpailurus yagouaroundi; assembly: GCF_014898765.1. Classification (NCBI taxonomy): domain Eukaryota; kingdom Metazoa; phylum Chordata; class Mammalia; order Carnivora; family Felidae; genus Herpailurus; species Herpailurus yagouaroundi. Next base: position 14,588,305 of record NW_024412394.1, on the reverse strand, counting down.
TCATTATGGAATAGATCATGTTTTTCTTAAATATGGTCTGTATTACTTCATGCTGCAAAATTCTCTTTATATTAAAAAAAAAGGTGTTGGAGGAAATCAATGGTGAGATGAATGGTAAACAATGTGTACTATGTTTATTCCACATCAGCATATTTTAAATATGTATTTATTTTTGAAACAGAGAGAGGGAGACAGAGAAGCCCAAGCAGGCTCCTGCAGTCAGTCTAGAGCATGATGCAGGGCTGTAACTCCTGAATCCTGAGATCATGATCTGAGCCAAAACAGGAGTTGGATGCTTAACTCACTAAGCCACCAGGTGCCCCTCCACATCAGCATATTTTATGAAGGCATTTACGTTAGTGAAGGGAATCTATTAACATTGGTTTAATCTGGCCTTCCCAAGACATTTTCCTCCCCCAAAACAAAATATCATCCTAAAGAAAATACTTGGGACAATGCCAGAATAGTTTCTGTACTAAAATCCACCTGAGGGATACATTTTCATTGAGAGCTCTAGGGTTTATACAAACTCTAAGATTTCAGGAATTATATTTTTCCCTGTTACCAGCTAAAGAATTTTTGTGGCATGCATTAATGTAATTCTTCCCATTTTGTGCTTTTCCTTTTCATCTTACTCTTATGAAAATTCTCATTTCTATTTTACTGTTCCTGAGGAGACACCCAAGTAGATAAGGAATTTTCTGTAAATTATTCTTCTTTGAGGGTCGAGAAATGGCTCCATTTCTTGCTGTGCTCACCTGTTCCTCTGTATCCCGCAGTGTTTCCTCAACAGGGAATTTCCTCTTGGCTCCTGCAGTTGGCCATGTCCAGGCGCCAGAACGAATGTGGAGTACTAATAGGAATATTTTACACTAGAATGTGCCAAAAAGTTATTGTCAGACTGCAGGCCAGATCTCAGGATATCCTTTCCCACTGCCAGTGTTTGCTTCCCAGTGATGACTTCATGAGAGCAGAAGCAGCCAGTGAGGCGGGGCAAGAGGAAGGATGGTGGACCTAGTGCCAGCCTGCTGTGCTCCTTCACTGTTGTTTTCTCCTGGTGCAAACTTATTTTTGCTTCTCCTCTTCTCTGTTTTCTTCCAGAGCATGTGTGGGAACTGTAGCCAAAAGAATCTTTCAATCTTAATCAGGGAGAAACTACAGAACAGCACCAATAACTTGCCTAGCAAATACTATAAATCGTAATCATAATGTTTAATATAAGGTACTAATTGTATACCTGCCCCAATGGCATAGGTACCAAAGAAAGTTAAGAAACACATTTCCCTACTTCCAATTCTTTTCAATCTCATCATCGTCATCATTATCATCATCTTTATGGTTGTTAACATGGCAACCAGTTAGGTGTCTACAATGTTATAAAATCTATGATAATACATGTATATAGGTACACTTATATGTGTATGTATATATTGTGTAGCATAGATTTTTGCAGCATAGGTACATACACACATAAAATTTTCAAAATATATTTAGAATAGCACAATGGTTTATACCACAATATTTCAAAAAAAGATACTTCTGAGTCAGTGTCCATTTTCATATGTAACTGTTTCTCTAATTGATGGTTTTGATTTCAGTAGGATACCTGCCTACTCAAGTTCACAAGCACTTATAAATTTAGCCCATGTTAAATCATAATTCAGAGACCGGAAAGAACACCAAGAGCTAAAATGATTAGCAAAGTTGCATGGGAATTTGAACTAGACATTACAGTCTCAAAGTACATAAATAGGTAAAGAGAATGAGGCAAATGTCCTGTGCCATGTTGGCAGTTTGATCAAGGGTACGGTAAATGAACTAGTAAGACAGAGTTAGAAAACAGTGAGTAAAAATCAATCCAGCTAAAGCAGAGTAATCAGAAAATGAAACAATGGGAAATGTAGACCATAAGAGATGCAGCGGTGCTGAATTCAAAAGTTGAAGGAAATAGTAAAGGATATGAAGTTTTGACAAATAAATGAAGATTTATTTGTCTGACAGAAAATATAGACAACTGAGCTATTAAGGCCTGAGCTAGAGAGAGATTTATGAGTATCAATACTGATAATTTGCTGATTGCCTGAGCACAAAGAATTCTGGGACTTGTCAGCTAGTAAAAATAGCAGGAACAGGGAGCAGACTGCACGCAAGAGTAGGACAACTAAGATCCACGCTCAGAGTAGGGAAGTGACATTTGTAGGGTACGGCAAGCTCGGGAGGTGGTGACATTGCAAGTGGAGTTCCTGGTCCTACTTCTTCATCTTAGAAACATAAGTGGGCCAGCCTCTGCATGTTCTGCATGTGTGGGCTCTTAAAGATGAGACTGTAGGGAGCCAGAGAAGACAAGGGCAGGCTAAAAGAGGTCATGATTGAGCTAAGTCTTGTGAATTAATATCAACATGACACAGCAGAAGAATGGAGGAAGATTCATTTACAGACACAAAGATATTTGCGTATACCTATAATGTAGAGGCTCTCCTGTGTGGATAACATTAATAATGACAGCTAAAATTCATTAAGGTCTTGCTTTTGCCAAACACTGAGTTAAGCATCTTAATTCGCCTAGAAATTTCCTTTCACCAGCAAGGTAACTATTAAGGCCTAGAGAAGTTAGGGCACCAAAAGTCACAGTTACCAAATATGGAGCCAGAGCAAGTCATGTTGTGTCTAACCCCAGAGCCCTTCTCCTAAACAGGAAACCACATTGCCTCTTACAAATGTGAATCTATAGGATTTGGGGGAAATATGATGAATCTCTGGGTAGACTGGCTGACACTGAGGCAACTGCAAATCACTCAAGCAGATAATTAGTGATAAAATTAGAGAGAGGTCATGACTGCAGATGGGTAGTTAGAAATTTTACAAATAAGGGATTTTCACTGAAACCATAAGAATGATTTAAATCTCTAATGGAAAGAACATACAGAAAAAGGAAAGAGGGTCAAAAAAGCGAATACTGGCTCTATTTATATCTAACTACTTAGAAGACAAGTTTAGAAATCACAGAAAAATCAAATATTTTTAAACATACACTCTGAGAAAAACAGCAAACTTTTGTGTCACGAAAAGAATAAAAAGCGTTTTGTGCATTAGAGACTGAGCTAATGATACATTAAAATATTTTAGAATTAATATCTTAGCCAAAGGATTACATAAGTATGGAATGAGTATTTCATTAGGGTCAAGCTTCTGTGGTTTGAAAGTTCTCTTGCAAAATGAATGAGTAACTTCATGGAATATGTTTTTTTGGGGGGAAGGTTGTTTTGTTTTTTTGTCTTAAATGTCTACCTTTTGAATTTTTCAGACTTTTTTTTCTCCACAATTTGACAGTGGTGGTGGTCATTGTGACTAACATTTACTAAACATATACAATCTGCCAGAGTTCTAAGTATTTTTTAATTCATGCTCATTATGATAATAAAAAATACATATTCTGGTCTTCATCCCAGCTTTTACAATACTTGTAATTTCCTAAGTGATAAAAGCGACAGTATCTTTTGTGGTAGTAGTTGGATTTTGTCCCAGTCTCCTAAACCAGCTCCAGAGAAAGAAGTAGTGAAAGGAGCATGTTTTGTTATTCGGAAGAGGTGCTTTCAACCACAGTAGAGTTTATGATAAATTTTAGGATTTGGGGAAAGCTCCTGAGGATTGGGGGGGGGGGGGAAAACCAGGTTGCTAAGGGAACCAACGGTGTGATTACTGGAATTTTTAGCCCCAGTCCCTGACCTCCAGGAAGGAGAAAGGACTGGAGGATTGAGTTTATTATCAGTCATGCCTACTTGGTGAAGCTTTCATAAAAAACCCTCACTGGAGAGGTTTGGGAGCTTCCAGACTGGGAAACACATGGGGGTGCCGAGAAGGTGGTGCCTTTGGAAGGGGCATATAGGCTCTGCCGCTTCCCCATACCTTGCTCTGTACATCTCTTCTATTTGAGCTGTATTTTTTGTAATAAACCCATAATCTATTAACTAATTAGTTTTCCTGAGTTCTGTGAACCCTTCTAGAAAATTGAACCCGTGGAAGGGGTCATGGGAACCCCCCAGCATATAGCCAAAACAACCTGAGACTTGAGATTGGCATCTGAAGTGAGGGCAGGCAGTCTTGTTGGATTAAACCTTTAACCTGGGGGGTCTGCATTAACTACAGGTAGACAGCGTTAGAACTGAATTGTATTGCTGATTGTGAAAAACAACAAACACATATTTGGTTTCAAAAGTGATGTGAGTAGAAAGAAACCTTCATTTTTATCCTTTATTCACTTAATCCTCAAAACTCTGTAAGGGAGAAGCAGTTATCTTCATTTATAAGTTGAGGAAATGGAGACATGAAGGGGTTAATTTTCTGAAGGTGTGCAGCTGGTAAGAGTGTTCCTCATTAGGCAGTCTGACTCAGAACCATCCCTCCATGTTGGCTCTCTTATTGAAGCAAGAAAATCATTTTCATAGTGTCCACAATAAGGTGTAACCCTTCTTTAGTCACAGTATGTACTTGCTTCAAATCATCACTAAAAACTAGGAAAATAGTTTTTAAACACTAAATCCAGGGGTGCCTGGGTGGCTCAGTGGTTAAGGGTCTGGCTCTTGATTTCAGCTCAGGTCATGATCTCTTAGTTCCTGGGATCAAGCCCTGAGTCAGGCTCTGTGCTGACAGTGCGGACCCCGCTTGGGATATTCATTCATTCATTCATTCATTCATTCATTCATTCATTCATTCATTCTCTTCCTCTCCCTCTCTCCCTTCCTTCCTCCCTCAAAAATAAATAAATAAACTTAAAAAAACAACAACACTAATTCCAAAAGGCCAGGATGAACACCTGGGTAAAACCATGTGCTGAATAGAAAAATAATAGAAGTTATTAGGAAAATGTAGAGTTGGGAAATGCTTCCCTTCTTCCCTTCTAGGTTGTTTGGCTAGCCTAATAATTAAATTGGTATAAGACAGATTACCAGGAGAAATACCAATTTTGTACATACAGTAGCCCCATAAAAGTAGGAGACCCTCTAGCAGGTAACTGAGGCTTCCATCCTGAGCTAAGGAGAAGGGGATAGGGGTTTTGGGTCTCGAAAGGCTGCAAAACAATTCACAGGAAGCTGAGAAGAGCAGGTGTTTGGTAAACAAATGTCTCCCATGCCTTGCAGATACATCTTTTGGATATAAAAAAGTTATTTTTGGTAGTAGCTCTTTTCCTGGTACAGGTCCCTTATCTAAATCATCGTAGGCAGTTAAGGGGGAGGTAAAAATTCTTCCTAAGTCTTTCAGGCCCTGATTGCTTTCAGCTCAAAATAATCCATGTATCAGGGTGGCACATTCTAGGGTGATGTATTCTGCTCTCCCTCAGAAACTAATCGTACTGTACAAAAAGAAATTTTATATATGGAAAACTTTGAGAAGTGGAGGCTGCAAATCACAAGCAGGGACACAAAGTGAATATCCAATGTTATCAACCCAGACTGGGCTCCTACAGGAAATAATGTGTTCCACCATCCCCATCATTCTTCTCCTGCTTCAGTTTTCCTTCATCCAGTCTCGCCTACTCCAGCTGTTCATCCCTTCTTCCCCAAAAGTGTCTTTGCTACTGCAAATTGAATCATACACCTCCTCTCCTTTAAAAACTTGCCCTAAATAATGCTTTACGGTCGTTCTAACATGACAAACACACTTTCAAAAACTTCCCCCAATTCTCCCCACCCCACTTCCCTTTGCATTCTCTACCTACATGAAGATAATACACAAATGCTGCTATATGAACACAATTAAGACTTTCAACTCCCCATGTCTTTAAAATTCTGTTTTTTATCTGAAACGTCTCTGTTTTCCTCTGCCTCTCAAGCTCTTATTTTTCAGGACATAATGCACATTTATTTTAACACTTAACCACAATACCCTACTCTTGTAGTTAGTCTCTCTCTCATCATGCTCTTAACCCACTGTGTACTAGTTTCGTTATAAAACCCCTCCCATCGTACTACACATGTATCTCCACCACCACCAAATTGTGAGCTCAAAGGAAGAAACTCTTTTGTATGCTCCTTCAGAGTCTAAACAAATAAGCAGAGTGCCTATAACAAAGTAGGTTTTCAATGAAAGAATATTTATTTGAATTTATTTGAATTAAATAAATTTGAATATTTATTTGAATCTTTATTTGAATCCCTGGGAAATCAATGAAATCAATGAACTTCCATGAAAAAAGATTCATTTTTGAAAAGTTACCCTTAAGCCACTTGTATACTTATGCCATAATTATATATCACGTGAAGAGCCCTTGGTTAGGATAGAGGGATAACTGTGCTTTAATTCTAGCTATACGAATTTTGTTAACCTAACCAAATGAACTTTAGCATTTATTTTTTCTATACGCCATTCCTAAACTGTGAAATATTAATAATACTCTTTGTGCTCTCAACTCATAGAACTATCATAAAGATGAAGTAGAATAACACAACTCAAAGTATCTCATGCCATATCCACATAAGCACAGAGATCTTTTTATTACTTAGTGAGGATCAGCCTGCAGAGGGATAAGGACAAGTATCACCTTAAAAATTTTTTTGCTGAAGGTTCAACTGAAACTTGTGTTGTCATCAAAGGTGAATTTTTCTTCCTTTACATTGTATTTTGGAAAAGAAATAACCCTCCTTCTAAGAATTTAGGGAAAACAGTTTTCCAATAGGAATTTTGTGCTTCTGATTCAGTGGTGGAAAATCAACTCACTTTCGTGTTAGATATTAAAAATTAGTATAACATTTTCAGTGTTATCTATTTTAAAACTAATGTATACAGAAAATTATTTTGAAAAGTTCAGTTGTTAAAAAATGCCTTTGAGACAGAATGTTATAAAATCTGAAGTTGTATAGCAGAGGTACTGACTGGTAGGTTGCAATCTGACTGAAATTTACTATCCAAAGAAATTTTTATTTTGGAAGACATAAAAGTTTTAAACAGTTTGAATAATTTCATTAAAGAGAATAAATTGGCTTATGTAAAATGGTGTTCTATTGATTCCCCCTCGTAATATTTTCTTAGTGTTGCCAACATTTATTTAATTAATTTGGAAATTATATTGAGACCTTTGGCCCCAAACTGTAATGAAACTGCAGAATACTTTTGCATTGTGATTTCTAAAAGAACCTCTCTGTGACTCTAGGGACAAACAGTATGTGAGATGTTGCCATCATGAAGGTAATAAAATTTGCTTATAGTAATTTCTTCTATATTTGAATTAATTTTAATCATCAATGTGATGGCATTTTATATGCATGTATGATTCACCCTTGTAATATCAAGTGTCGTTCTACCCCATACCTGCTAGATTTTGTTTCTTCATTAATTTTTCAGATGAGAGTCCTTTGTAAAAGAACCATCTGGGGTTTAAATGTAAGAAACTGAAATTCCCATCAGACTTTACTTTTAACTTATTATAAATCACTCAGAGGTGAGCAAGTTTGGGTAAGAAATTACCAATGTGGCCTCAAGAGCCTATCCGTGTCTTGGCTAACTGCCAAGAAAGAAAGGATTGCTTCTGAATATGGAGATACCATACATATAATTTTGCTTGTTTTGTCAGAAGTACAATTTTTGGGCTTGATCATTTCATTGATCTCCCATCCCCTCACCTACCCAGTGCCAGACAGATTTTTTATAAAATGCTTCATTTTAATTGTATTTTTTTGCAGCTCATGAGAGCTTTTAATTATGAGATTAATTAATGAGATTAATAGAATAATTTAATGATGAACCATTTTCGTTTTATTTTATCCATTCAGAAGCCTAAAATTCTCCATATATTTTTTTAAAAAAATAAAAACAAAAATCATGATTGTAACTACTTGCTTCTTTGTCATAATCTGAGTTAGACATTTGATATTTCCCCCATAATTTATTAAAAGATGCTCTATTTCGCTTAGGCACAATTTTAATCATTCTATGTAGCTTATTAGTAAAGCTATCAGTAATGGATATTCATGTTTGAAAATATTTGGATCCTATTTGAATCCCTTCCAAGTATTCACTTCTCAACTTCGTGTTGTACTTTTAGGCATTCATACCCTGCCATTCCCTTAATCAAGCCCAAATCCATTAAGCATTCAATGTTTAATTATCTTTGTTACTTTAGATTTGTATTACAACTACAATGAACCCACTACCAAAGCCCTAAAGAATACATTTTTCTACTCTTCTTTCTTCTCTGTTTTACAAATATTAAGAAACATTAGGGTTTCTAGTAGAGTCCATCTCATGTGAAGAGATTCACAACAAATCTTCCCAAAATGTGCCACTTTGGCATGTGGGTTATTTTGAGCTGAAGACAATCAAGAGCCAGCAGATTCAAGAAAAAAAAAAAAAAAGTTTTACCTCTCCCACAAACTACTTAAAAGAATTTAGATAGGGGGCCTGGCCCAGAAAGAGAGCTATTGCCAAGAGATCATTTCTGAATGACCTATCTATATAGCAGGGCAAGCATCTAATTAGTAAACATCTGTTCTTCTTATCACCCTGTGAATTATCCTCCACCCCTTTGAAGCCTCGGGGTCCCTATCCCATGTCTTAGGTCAGGATTGCATATAAGCTTCAATTGCCCAGCTTGCCCTTGAATCTCCTTGCTTTGTGGGGACCCCATAATATGCAATTAAACATGCTTCCCTCTGGTTAATCTGTCTTATGTCAGTTTGATTATTAGACCAGCCAAAGAACCTAGAAGGGTAGAGGGAAAAATTTCCCTCCCCTATACCTGTATCATTTCCAGTAAAATTGGCTCTTTAATTAAATACTGTAGTGATTTATATATACCATTTGGTAAGATATTTTTAGGTCCTTACATTTACAAATACATAAAAAATGTGCTTGTCAGATTGTGTGTTCTAAGTTTAGACACAAATCATAATGCTTACATTTATACTAGATCGATCTATTTTCCTATAGGTACTGAATCCTTTTCTGCAGGATTCTCTTGATCAGAATAGTGGCAGAAAGTTTTTGACCAACTATTTCTTCAGATTAAACCTTTTGGAAAAAGAGGGTTTCAGATTTCTAAAGGAGATTCCTAAGAAACATCAGGCTTAGTATATGATGAGAATTAGCTATTGTTATATTATTTAGACTATTATAATAAACTCTGTCTGCAGAGTCAATGTAAAATCACTATGGGTAAAATATATAAGACTTACAAAACAAAAGGAAATGGAGTATAATTTGGATAAGGCATAAAAATCATTTAGGTATGCTCCCGAACAAGTGGTTTTTCTGTTATTGGAAAACAATGTTAAAACCTGATATTACTCTGCTCACTCAAAACAATTTGCTATGTATCCCTAGAGCTTAGAATCTGACATTTCATATCCTCCTCCACTAAAAAGAATTTTTTCTTAGTGAATGGCTGATTACATATCCTGAACCTGGGAAAAATTGAACAGACCAGTAACTCCTTGTTGTCAGATAATAAGATTATTTGAAAAAATGTTTGATGATATTTCTCAAAGAAGTAAAAATATTCAAACTTAAATAGACTTCCGTTGATCAAGTCATATAAATTTGAATATCCAAACGTGAATTATAATTACATATATTGGGAGCAAATTGACTATTAAGAATCCATGAGCCATCATAGAAAAAAATACCTTTAAGTATTTCATAAATGCAATTATAATATAAAAGATGAATAGAATAGGAAACATAACAGTTTCAACATATAAAAAAAAGTATTTACAAATATAGATGTCCTTTACTATTTCTTCCATTAATTTTAATATCTTAGAGGTTTTTTAATATCTTAGAGGTATACTCACCAAGGTTATTAACAGTAGCCATTCTAACAGTCCCCGTAACCCAATGGCTTAACAAAATAAAAGCTTAACACCGTAACTACGTTTTTCTAGATGTGTCTCTTGGGCAAGGGGAATAAAAGTAAAACCCATTGGGAATACATCAAAATAAAAAGCTTCTGCACAGTGAAAGGAACAGTCAACAAAAAAGGCAACCTACTGAATGGGGGAAATATTTGTAAATACCATATCTGAAAAAGGGTTAGTTTCCAAAATATATAAATAACTTATAAACTCAACACTACCCCCAGGAAAAAAAAAATAGCCCAATTAAAAAGTGGGCAGAAGACATGAATGACATTTCTCCAAAGAAGACATGCAGATGACCAAGAGACACATGAAAAGATGCTCACTTATCAGGGAAATACAAATCAAAACTAATGAGATATCACTTCACACCTGTCAGTATGGCTAAAATAAAACACACACACACACGAAACAATGAGTGTTGGTGTGGATGTGGATAAAAAGGAATCCTCATGCCCTGTAAACTGGTACAGCCACTGTGGAAAACAGTATGGAGTTTCCTTACAAAATTAAAAATAGAACTACCTTACAATCCAGTAATCACACTATTGGAAATTGACCCCCAAAATACAAAAGCACCAATTCAAAGGGATACACACATCCCTGTGTTTATTGCAACATTGTTTGCAATAGCCAAATTATGGAAGCAGTCCATGTGTCTGTTGATAGATGAATGCATAAAGAAGATGTGGTGTATAGATACAATAGAATATTATTTATGTAACCATAAAAACGAATGAAATCTTGTCATTTGCAACAACATGGATGGAGCTAGAGAGTATAATGCTATGCAAAATAATTCAGAGGAAAACAAATGCCAGATAATTTCCCTCATATGTGGATTTTTAAAAATGAGCAAAGAAAATGAGAGAGAGAGAGAGAGAGAGAGAGAGAGAGAGAGAAGCCAAGACATAGAGTCTTAACTACAGACAACAAATTGATGTTACCAGAGGGGAGGTGGGTGGGGGATGAGTGAAATAAGTGAAGGGGACTAAGAGTACACATACGATGAGCACCAGGTGATGTATAGAATTGGTGAATCACTATGTTGTACACCTGTATCTAATATCACACTGTGTTAATTATACTGAAATTACAATAAAAAAAAACTTTAAAAAGCTTTTATTTCATTCAAGCGGAGTCTGACATGGTTTGGATATTTCTGCTGAGCAGCAGCTTCTCACGTGATAATATGGCTTCTAGGTGCCTCTGTGGGGTCTATCTCTGTACTTCAAGCCACATGACCACAAGTTAGTTCCACTCACATTCCATTTACCAGAATTAATCTCATGGCCTACCTAACTGTAAGGGGAGACAGGAAATGCAGAAGAGGAGTGGATATTCTCAAACCCCGCCACAATAGACATGCATTTTCCTCTACATAAGGGACAGTAGGCATAAGAAACTAAGGAAAAACAGTTGCAGAAATAAGAGCTATACTAAGAATAGTGAAGCTTCATCAGAATGAGTGTTCATATTTGATCATCAGGTAGAAAGAAAGTCCAAGAATACATTGCAAGTTGATGAATTAAGCAAACTTGAGAAAACAGCTGACCCCACTGATAAGTCCCTCAGTGTGAGGGACAGAAACATTCTGGATATCACTACTACTTATAATGATGAAAGACTAATGAGTCACAGTAAAGTAAATGCCAGCTCAGACAGACCATCCTATAACCAAGACTGGATGGACAGTAAGCAGAGGGAGATAAGCGTTCCAAGAACAGGCTGCAATCTGATTAATCCATTTGTGGTAGCAAGAAAACATCACTATGAAAAAGAGAATGAGCCCAGCAAACACCTGTTCATGTCTCAATCACATAAAAATGGCCTTTGTTCTACCAAGTATAAGAAAGACACAATTTGCAAATATATACTTGCAAATATAAACTTGAATGGGCTTATATTTTACATCTATAGGATTATTATAAAGATAGGAAGGCATAAAATGTGTTGTTCTTGGACCTCAAAAACATGAAATATGCAAAAAGAAATAAAGAGAGGAAGAGGAAGAAGAAAGAAGAGAGAAGAATATGGGGAGGAAAAAGAGAGGAAGAAATTATTTGATCCATAGAATCAATATTAAAGTTTGGGCTTTGTAATATTATAAGGCTGTATAAAATACATAAACCTATATATTATAGGTTTGTAACATTTTTTATGATTTTGGGGGTTTATAGACCACATGATTATTTTTGAATGTGGTCTCATTTACTTAGCTGCACTGATTCCCAGAGAATGGGTTTGTGTGTGGGGAGGGGGAGGGGAGGGAAAGTTTATCAATTAGATAGTTTATGACTCCAAGGGAAGAAAAAAAAGAACTGAGAACATAGGATGAAATGATTAAGAATTGAGGCACTAGGCATTAATAACAACAGGGGTGGGCTGTATGACAATATATGATGCTGTTTAAATAATATTTATATATTATATATTAAATAATATATATTAAATAATATTTTTATTATTTAATATCTATTTAATATATTTAATATATTTTATTATTTAATATATACTAAATATATAATAAATATTGAAGCTGTGCTGTATTTTATTTTATTCACTGTGCTAGACACAGTGTGATCAGTTCACAAAAATTAAATAAATTGAAAAATGCTGAAAATTAGAGGCAGTCCATTTAAAGTATATAGAACACTGTAACTCAGATGACGTGAGAAAAGTCACTGAATTAAACAGTTGGGCTAACAATGGTTTCAGTTGGTAGTCACTTGTACAACTAACCTGGATACACATATGAAAATTTCTAAACATCTATTTTTTTTTCAGGGAAGTAAGAATGTTTATATGTGTGATAGAGAAAGAGAGGGAACAAAGATGTAAGGAGCAAAGTTGGGAGCTGGTAGAAGTGAAATCATCCAGCAAAAGGACCACTGAATAAAAAGAATGTATGAAAAGTCCATTTAAATGTGAAACTGCGGGCAATTTGCAAATATATATTTGTGTATTTTTTTTTTTAGGAGGGGGAAAGGGGGAAAGGGGGAGGGAGGATGTTATGCAGAAAGAGAAGGAGAGAGAGAATCTTAAGCAGGCTCCATGCCCAGCACGGGGCACAGTCTCATGACCCTGAGATCATGACCCAGGCCAAGATCAAGAGTAGGATGCTTAACCAACTGAGCCACCCAGGCACCTCAATAAGTATGTGTAACTTACATCAACATCTAATGATTTGTAATGAGTCCTTTATGCAGGACTAAAATTTTATGTGAATTGGAAAGGATCTCAAGTTCATTGTGCTGCAAGAGACACAACACCCCATGACAGGAATGTTGGGGGAGAAGAGAACAATAAGAATATAAATTAATGCGTAGAAATATTCAACCAAAATTAAAGCCCTTGTCTGCACAAAAAAACAGCGCAGGGAACTGAATCTTTAGCCTTGATCTCCTTCCCCAGTTGATATGTTTTGAAGAATGGCAGCAAAAATTTACTCAAGTCCAAATGGAAACCCCTAGAAGTCTTTCATTTTTCCAAGTTCCCTAAGAGTGTCCAGTGTGGTAATTCTGTGTATTTGCCTTGTATTATTGAAACACTTTCAGATGTATTACAGCTATCCTCACTCAGTTATGAGGGTACAAACTTTTGAAGCACCTGGGATAACATTTCAACATTTAAAAAGAGTGATATATTCATGGCATAATAGATTTGACAAACATCTGCCACTTTTCGTTTTTGCCAAACCTAACCACATTTATGAAGGGCAAGGACTCTATCTCCTTTAAGATGTTTATAACTTTAAGATGTTTATAAGAATTGAGGAACAGATTATTTCAGGACATATCAGATTAGCTTCCTGATGCTTACTTCCTGGACAAAAAGGTCTGTTTAGGGGCAAAAAACTGACCGAATATCAGAAAAACAAAGCCGTAAATTAGAGTTTAAAACTAAAAGTGATGAAGAAATCAGACCAATCAGAGATGGTCCAGATGTTTATTTTGGTAAGCAAATAAACTTTCAGACAATTTCACCTATTGCATATACCCATATAGGTGAGACAAAAGTAAATTTCTTGAAGCATTCTCACCCTGTCCTTGGCATTCCTCTGTAGGAGGACGGATGGGCCCCAGGAAAGAATCTGGGAAGATAGTACAGGAAAGACAACAGGAGCACCCTCTTTCGGTCAGCATTTAAGAGAAAATTCTGATTTAACGTACTAGCACACTAGAAAATCATGATTGTGTGAAGACAAAAGGTAGTTTTCACTATTATATATTCTTTATAAACCAGAGGTCCTAGAAATTGGAAACATTTCCTACTGTAACTTTGAAAGCAAGCTATGAAGAGAAAAAAAAATATTACATTAGAACTTATTGTCTAGTCCCCACAATTGGGCTCTAGTAACAAATATGGGAATATTTATGCATACTTTCACACATATTTAGTACTTAAATGTCTTATCCTTGAAACAGAATTATAAACCTTGAAGAAATTTTAAAGAATTTTTTTTTATTTGAAACATCCTTTTCCAAATGCAACAGCTGGTCTGAAATACAACACCAGATACAAGTGTACTTTCTAACAAATTAATAGAGGTCTAAGTTAGGGAAATTTGAAGAAATTAGTGATAATTTCTCAATTAGCGCTAGCAGGGTCTTAATTAAGCTGATTATAGGGTTGAACAAGAAAAACACAAAGCATTAATCATTTATATTACTCCATGGTTATATAAAACTGGAAACCAAGTTACAGAATTATCACCAGATTTCCTGATGTTTTAGCAATTGATGTTTATGGACAATCATTTTTCATCCAGAGGGGTGCAAATAAAAAGTAAATTTAGGAGACTGAAATGAACAATAGGTTAAGAGAAAGGATTAATACAATGACTTATGCATTCTGTTGAATGAAATTCTACTTAGTGAAAAAATAAACATGGAAAATGAATCTTTCTTAAATTTGATTATAGACTCAGACTGTTTAGATCAATTTAAAATAGTTGACTTCCAAGTTTCATTTATATTTGACTATAAATTCCTGATTACTTTCTCTTATTATTGAGTTGCTTTCAAATATAAGGCCATAGTTCTTTTATGTTTGGTAATAAAGGATTCTAATTTATCACTCCCTAAATTACAATGTCATTACTCCTAGGCCATTAGCTCATCTTAATTTAGATGAATTATTAATTATTAATTATTGTTATTTATATTGCATTCATATTATTGATATATTTATATTATTCTTATATTTATATTATTATTATTGTTTTATTTATCCCCTAAATTGCAATGCCAGTACTCCTAGACCATTAGCTCATCTTAATTTCGATGAACTATTATTATTCTGACCAATTATTATTATTATTCTGACCAATAATACCGACTAACAAAGGGTTGGTTTGCCCTTCTCAGGAAACAGAGCCAGTTCAGAGCATTTATTGATGTATGCTATTCGGAGTGAAGAAGCATACAATTTGTCCTTTAAGGCTTAGATCTTTCATTTATGTAAGAGATATAAAAGGCTAAAATATCACCAAGAATTTGTCATTAGAATGGTAGCTAAGGTTGGTTTAACTATACTGTGCTCCTATGTCAACACAGATAAATGTGATAAAAGTGATCTGAAAACATTTTCTGAGGAGCGACTGGGTGGCTCGGTCGATTAAGCATCCAACTTCAGCTCAGGCCTTGATCTTACGGTTCGTGGGTTCAAGTCCCATGTCAGGCTCTGTGCTGACAGCTCATAGCCTGGAGCCTTCTTAGGATTCTGTGTCTCTCTGTCTCTCCCCAACTCACACTCTATCTCTCAAAAATAAATTTAAAAAATGTTTTAAAAAAATAAAAATATACTTTTTCTAAGATTATCAAACTTCAGTTTAGAAACCTATCTCATTATCCATAGGATTTTTAAAGTTACTTTCTTTTTTGTTTTCAGTAAAGAAAATCAAGATCTGCCAACTTATTTCTCTTGCACCAGCACTAGTTGGTGGAGGAAAAGAAACCGGCATTTTCACTTGGCCCTAACTCAGCCTAACAGAGAGGCCCTTATCGTGGGAGTCCAAAAATGTCTTTAAACTTTTGTCCAATATGTATTTCGAAAGGGAAAAACCACCAGCCATTCCCAGAGAGAAATGTTGGCCATTGATGCCCTTCTCCATAGGATGTAAGTGGCATTGAGCAAGAGTCTGAGATGGAACAGCAAGAGAAAAAAATTTTTTTGCAGGTCTGTGACTGTTCCCAATGGCCCCATAAGCAAAGCAAGCCTGTGCAGAATACTAGGAGATCCCTGTCCTCGTCATTTTATATCCTGTGTGATTTTTGTCCCGTTTGGCTATTGCTTGAAGCAGAATCTATGGCATTATCTGTCACAGCAAGCCATCAGCGCCCAAGTTGTGTGCTTCTGCAGAAGAGTAGATGATCAGTGACATCCAAGGCGCATCAGCAACCATGCTTTTTGTTTTTTGTTTTAACTCCAGTATAGTTAATGTACCGTGTTATATTAGTTTCAGGTGTACAATACACTGATTTAACGATTCTATACATTACTCAGTGATCATGGTAAGTGTACTCTTAATCCTCATCACCTCTGTCCCCCATCACCCCACCCACCTCCCCTCTGGTAATCATCACTTTGTTCTATATGATTAAAGTCTATACCTTGGTTTGTGTCTGTTGTTTTTTGTGTTTTTTTGCTTTTTGAAATCTATGATCCCATTTCAAGAGGCAGGATTCCTGATTCATGTAAAATAAAAAGAGAAAGCTAAACGAAGAAAAAAAATGTTCTCAAATTACAAAATGCCATCAATTTTAAGAGATAATTAAAATATGAGAACTTTAAATTGCTAACGTGTAATAAACTGTTCTTCTCAAATCCTGAGTTGTTTCGCTGTATAGATGTTATCACAGAATCATGTGGCTAAAGGGAAAATCGTATAGTAAATCAGTCTCTCTTTTTAAGATATTCTCTATACAAAATAAGTAGAACTCACCAAAATGAGAAATTGTGAAACCACTTAACAGACAAGTCCTATCTCCTAACTCCTGTACTTATTTAACCATCTCACCTATAATCAATCAGTGATAATGGCATTTTACCAAGTTACTCAAGTGATTCTTGTGCACCTTAAAATGAGATGTGAGGCACCTGGGTGGCTCAGTCGGTTGAGCGTCTGACTTCAGCTCAGGTCATGATCTCACGGTCCGTGAGTTTGAGCCCCACGTCCGGCTCTCTGCTGACAGCTCAGAGCCTGGAGCCTACTTCGGATTCTGGGTCTCCCTCTCTCTCTGCCCCTCCCCCACTCACCACTCTCGGTCTCAAAAATGAATGTTAAAAAAATATATATATAACATAAAATTTGAGATGTGCCAGAGAGAACACACATTATACACTCCCTAAAAGGGCAGGTAAGAGCTGTGAAGATCCACTAACAGCTAGCTTGTGAAAGAATGCTAATCTGTTCTGTGTTGTGAAATAATGCAATTAATTGAGAACTTACAAACTCACGGTGTTTCCAACTGCTATTTGGAGAACGTGTTTAAATACCAAACTTTGCTGAACACAAGATATTGTGTCTCATAAGGAATATTTCAAGTTTCACAGATTACATATTGGGAGAGGGCTTTGTTTTATGAATATTACAGTGAGGTATTTTCAAGTACCTATGAAAATTATTCTGGAAATAAAAATTATGCACATATATATCCATATGTTTAATCATTCACTGTACTTTCACTTGCAGTTTAGGCTATCTAAAGAAAAAAATATGGTTTTGCCTGTTCTATTTTAAGATTTTATTTTTAAGTAATCTTTATGTCCAATGTGGGACTCAAACTCATGACCTCAAGACCACGAGTCACCTGCTCTACTGGCCGAGCTTGCCAGGCACCCCTGCTTGTTCTAATTCCTGAAGCAGCCAAAACAGCGGAAGTGTTTCCTATTTTATGTCCTCCATGAGAATATTTTGAAGTACAAGGTACACACACTACATTTTGATCTGATTATTTAAAAACTTCCCCCATCTCTCTTATTTCTCCCTCACTTCTTAATCATCTCTCTTAAAATCAGTGGAAATAAACGCTCAGTAGATAAATCAAATTGAGAACCTGTCTATGTAAAATAATTAATTTAAAAATTGAGTGTACCTGGGCAGCTTAGTTGGTTAAACATCTGACTTAGGCTCAGGTCATGATCTGTGGTTCATGAGTTTGAACCCCGCATGGGACTCCACACTGACAAGTGCTTGGGAATCTCTCGCTCCCTCTCTGCCTCTCCCCCACTTGCATGCTTGCTCTCTCCCAAAATAAACTTTTTAAAAAATAGCCTACTATGTATACTTGAAAGAGAAAAATATATATATCTAAATTAACCAAAAATGGGATTTCTAAATCAAGCCTACTCCATTGTAAATCAGTGGCACGTGATTTAACGCAAATTACAAAAATGACTAAGATAGTCTCTTTGTCATTAATAAGTAAAACTCAGATGGATGCTTATAAGAAAGAACAGTCCCTCGAGCACATGTTGTTCAGACCAACTAGGGTATGTAACATGCCCACAAACTATTGCTGCGTGTTATTTCAACCAGAGGAGAAACAGGGTTTCTGTGCAATCAGTGAAGTGACACGTCACTCACCTGGAACAGCCCTGAGTGTCTAATCGGTGCTCAACAAGCGTTCGTGAAAACTTATCCTTTTAATTTTTCCAGACAAGAAAGGACAGAATGTTTTCATCACAGAGGATCCAGAGTAATTCCCTTCTCCTTCCCACCCTTCATCCCTAAGGGGTTGAGCCTTAAAATTGCCATATAAGGGGTGGGAGTGTCCATGTGTCTCGCACATTTTTATCTTCATTCAGGCATGTGACAAGACAGAATTCCTCTCTGTGTTCCTCCAGATGCAATTAGGGTAAATAAAGATGTCCAGGCTACAGAAGAAAAATAGTAGGAAACAAGGAATCATTTCTCAGATAACAAGTCCTTTGTGTCCATTATTTTTTTTATGATTTAGGTTACTGCAATCTGCTTTTGTGAAGATAAAATATGTTCAGCTTCTCCCAGGTAAGACACCAAAAAGAACCAAAAACACTGAATGCCCCAGTGTCACACACACAAAAAAATGATCATTGGAGGCTTGCAGAGAGCTAATGGGGCCCAGTTACATTCAGATTTTGTGCATGACCCAAACACGTGGAGGAGAGGAGACAAAGGTCAACAGCTCTCATGAATGGGACACAACACCTGACAAGGCAGACAAATGACGGCAACTTTAACCCGGCTGGCCAGGATAAAATGAGAAAAGGATCATCAAGCCCTTCAGAGCTGTGATAAAATGCTTTATCTGTGTACATTCTGAAAATAAAGCCAGCTATAAATCATTATAATTCTATTGGACAGCTTCAAAACAGAATCACCATAAATAGGTTTAGTATAATGAGAAGTGACACATCAGAGCCTAGGCCATAAGTTCTTCAGAGGATATTCTTAACATTTTCAGGCTTCTATACTCTTTATATACTCAGTCGTCTCTCCTGTCCCATCCGACTCTGGGAAGGAATGGAAAGGACGGCTGTTTTGAGAACTCTTTGCAAAACAAAGTATCAGTTATTTATACCACTTTTCATCCCAGAGGAAACAAGTGATCTGATCTCAACTGATCTAAAACATATTCATTTGAGGCAGAGAGATGTATCATTTTTTCCTTCTCCTACTGTTCAGAAAGAACCAGGAGATATGATGAGGATTACATTGCTTGCATCCAAAGCAGGAATGGTAATAATGGTAAAAATCTCTTGAAGGCTTCTCATAGCTCTATCCACTAATGACTGTGATAAGCAAAATCTTACCATCAGTGAAAATCATAACCGGCATTTGCTGAATATTTACAATATTCTAGTTATTGTGAAAAGTATTATTTTATTTGAATACTGATACCCTGAAGTTGCTATAAAGAGAGTACTGTTATCTTCATTTTCAGATGAGGGAACTGGTTTATATCAATAAATGTTTGACTAGTACAGATTCCATTTATCAAACTACTATGACTTACAATCTTAAATGCTAATTATTTTCACTTGTGAGAGCCATCCACCATCTCTTAGGGGATAGTTTAAGAAATAGAATACTTTTGTTTTTGTTTTCAATGTAATGTCTGGGTACGATGCTACTGTGTTTAGCATACAAACAAATGTTAAGCATCCTATAATACACAGAACACTTGTAACCAGTAAAAAAAAAAAATTCCATTGTAAGTATACATTTATGAATATTAAAAAACCACCATGATTTGAGTATAGACTTAGCAACTTAGAATTATTTTTGCCTGAACTGAATAAACTTTTCTGGTATACAATTACACTGTTTCTTTTTGAAATTTTACCAAGAGTTATTCATCATTTTATCATACCCACACTATCATGCTTAAATTGTGGTTGGAATTGTGTCTAATTTACATCAATTTGGGAAAAATTGATATCCGAAAAATAGCCCATCTTCCAAATGATAAAAAAACTCTGTCTTTATGGTTTCTTGTTATTTTTCTCTTTATATCATCTAAATCTTGCATATTAATTATTAATATCTAATGTTCTTGCTTTTATCTTTTAAACATTTTAGTCATTTATTGATAATATATGAAAACAAGTGATTTTTATTTTGATGTCATATCCTGCAATCTTACAAGACTTGCTCTTTCTAGAAGCTTGTTAATAAGTTGTTATTTTCTATTATAGATCCTCATGCTTTCTATAAAGCTAGTTTTATTTTTCCTTTCATACTCATAGTTTTAAATTTTTATTTTTTTAAGTTGCCTTATTCACACTTGCTAAACCTCCCCTAAATCACTGAATAGAAGTGGGAGTTGACATCCTTGCTTCATTCTCAATTTCAAGGTGAAAACATTCAGTTTCACCCCATTAAGCATATTAGCTTTTGGGTTTTTTTTTTTTTCCCGAAAAGCCTTTAATTAGATTGAAGAAGTTTCCCTTTATTCTTGCTTATGAAAGTATTTTTTATCATGAACAGAAGTTGAATTTTGTAAAATATTTTTGTCTGCATCTAGTGGGCTCATCATGTTTTCTTCTTCTTTTCTGGTCTGTGATATGGTAAAATTCATTACTGATTGGTCAATGTTGTTCCAGCTTCACATTCTAATGATAAATACCCCTTGATGATGATGTATTACCCTTTTTAAATATTGCTGAATTGAACTTACTTCAATAAGTAAGCCTTACTTCATAGGCTTTTTGCAACTATGCTCATGAGGCATACTGGTCTATTTTTATCTGGTGTGGGGACCCTCATAAAGTGAACTGAAAAATATTCTTATTTTCTTCTCAGGAAGTGTCCATGTTGAATTGGTTTTCTTTCTTTCTTGTGCATTTGGCAGAATTTGCCTATGAAGCCATCTGGCTCTGAAGACTTCTTTGTGGGAAAGTACAAATTCATTTCTGTAAAAGATGTTGTACTATTTAGGCTATCTACTACTTCTGGGGAAAACTTTTTGGTGCTCTCAATTTTTTTTCTGTTCTCTGTATTATTAAATTTCTTGAATATTTTAAAAATAACTCATTTTCCTTTAAATGCCTGGGATATCTATAATGATAATTATTCTTTTAATTGAAATTGGTAATTTATATTTTCCTTGGTTTTCTTGATCAGTCTTGTTAACGTTTAACAGATTTTATTGATCGTTTCAAATATCCAAGGTTTATTTTTTTGTTTTTCTATTTTTAATTTTTGATATTATTTCTTGTTGCTTTGGACTTAATTTTCTCTCCTTTCTAGATTTAAACCTTGAATCTTAGGTAATTGGTTTACAACACTTTTTTTCCATTAATATGAGTATTTAATATGGATAATTCCAGTTACACTAGGGTGGTATAAGTTCAGTAGAGCCCATCTTTTCCACCAATTACATCTAAAAATTCTGTAGTTAAATCCCTAAAACTTATCTACAAAGGAAATCCCCAACATAGGTGTGAACAGTTCATTTTACCGCTTTACTGCTATGGTAACTTTGGTTTCCTGCTTCCTCTCATCTATAGAGTGAAAGCACAACCCTATTCTTCTACATATTTGGCCGAACACTCATAATTGTTGCCTCACATTTCATGGACCTAGCTAAGAAGAATACGAAATTTTTGTGTATTTATGTTTCTCAGTTCCTTTCCCTAAGTGAACAATATAGTCAAACCTTAAATTCTGAAAATTATATCTTTCCTACTTTCTTAGAGAAAATATTCCAATACAACAATTCTCTTTCCAAGGAGCTGATAACATTAAGAAACTAAGTGAGGTCATACACATCAAGTAACAACTAAAACCATCAGGTCTGATCTTTCATCCTCCTTGAACAATAACATGCTAAGAGAAAATGTTGGATTTATTATCTATAAATAACCATTTTTTTAATGTTTATTTTTGAGACAGAGCATGAATGGGGGAGGGTCAGAGAGAGAGAGGGAGGGAGACACAGAATCCGAAGTAGGCTCCAGGCTCTGAGCTGTCAGCACAGAGCCTGACGTGGGGCTCAAACTCACAGACCATGAGATCATGACCTGAGCCAAAGTCGGATGCTTAACTGACTGAGCCACCCAGGCGCCCCTATAAATAACCATTCTTAATTACAATGAATAATATAAGGCAAATGATTATTTGCTAAGCTGTGAGATTCAGCAACTGATCTATATAGAAAGTCACTAGTTAGAATTTTTGTAATGTTTGAAAAATAATAGCAATTGAAAAATAATTCAAATGAAGAAATTTCCAATTTTTTTCTCCTAATGTTAAATCAGAATCATAACCAGAATATCAGAATCAACCTGGAGTATTAGTTGAATTAGAGGAGAGAAGGAGGAAATACGTTAATTCTCATACAAGTTCATCAAGGACTCTGATGTTCATACCTAAAGACCATCTTAAAGATAGAATCTCCTTTCATTGGATTATCATAAAAAAGGCCTTTTAAAAACCAGAATTAGAGTCTGATTATTTTCTAGAGTTGGCATAGGAATAACCATTAAAAAGAATGCTATCTCCCCATCCTAAGTAACATTGAGTCATTTTTATATAGAAAGAGAAGATATTGCTCAATAAAACTGGTGAAGATCTTATGATATTAAAATGTTAAAATATAAAGGTCAATCAGAGGGTCGTCATATACTAGATTAAGTGTGGAGGAAAATGCAGTATTAAAGTTATCTACAGTTTATATATCTACATTTTAATGTGATATCTACCTAACATTGTGTATTTTTCTTGAATTATTTTTTACAATGTAATGAAACACTTCTTAGCTTATATATAATGAGTTCCTGATTTGTGTTTGTTCCCTGGCTTTCTAAAGACATGCATTTGGGATAAGCAAATTTTTTAAAGCTTTGCTCAATATCACTTGATGGCCATCCTTTCTTTCCTGAGCACAAATTAAATTTTGTTTAAGAACATTTGGCTGCCTTGTCTTGAATATGTCACTATTAAAGAAACTGGAAGCTGTTCCTGTCAATAATTACCTTATTCTCCATCTCAGAACTTTATATTAGGAAAGAACAACAATGCCTCATGGTTCTATTTGTTAGTGAACATTCAATAGGATGAATAAAATCAGTAAGCATATTAGAAAACACAGTAACTCGCTGGGAAATGATTAATTTATTAATTATAGTAAAAAGCATGACTCTTCAAATAAGTGACAGATTTGAAGTACAGTGGATGTAAGCATTTTTGTACACCCAGTAAAATGTAATTTGGGAATTCGTTTCCTCAGTGATAATAAATCCTCATTTCTTTGTGAAATAACGGTATGTGCTGTTTGCCTGACGTTGTATCCCACTTAATTTGACTTAGCAGAAACTCCAAAAATTTATTCATTCATATTTGTAAACATCATCTAAGCAATAAACCAGCCCATATGGCATCCCTAAAGGACCTTGAAATGACAGTGAGACTATAAACAGAACAGATTAAGTTTACATTGTATTTATTTGCAGTTTTAGCCTTTGCAAAAACAGAATTTGATGGAACATTCTTTTATCATACTTAGCAAGTGAGATAAATTTGACCTGCTAGCACTTACATACAGCCTATCTTATGAAATGTAGGCCTATTTCATAAAGGTAGTGAATCAAAAGTGCAATCAGCAATTACACCAATACAAGTTGAACATTTACTCTCCAGCCTATGGTTTTATCTAAGTATTGTATTTTTTATCTGATCATCCACATATCCATCATTTACTTTTTATTTTAGAGGTTTAATTGATTGAAAACTAATCATAAATTTGATTTATAACCTACTTTTACACATCATTATGTAACATTCAAATAATCAAATACAAATGGCAGAACAGACATTACTGTTTCTCGTTTTTTTTTTTTTGTGAACATTGAAACTCAGAAATATTTACCGATTTGCATAAGGTGAACAGCTAACATTATGCAGAGTCCAAATTCCATTCCATGTCTTGTGATTTCAAGTCTTTTGTTTGATTGATCGATTGATCGATTTTGAGAGAGGGAGCGCAAGTGGGGGAGAGGCACAGACAGAAGGGGAAAGAGGATGTGAAGCAGGTTCTGCACTGACAGGCTGACAGCAGGGAACTGAATGTGGGGCTCAAACTCATGAACCTCGAGATCACGACCTGAGCTGAAGTGGGACGCTCAACAGACTGAGCCAAATAGGTGCCCCTCGTTTCAAATCTTTTCTTTCATTCTCAGTCTCCACGTGAGCCAAATATTCATTCTTGCTCACCAATCTTTCTTTTTGACCACTTCTCCCTTCCATATCTAGTATACCAAAGTTCATATCCCTCATGCCTGCACTGATACCCTTTCCTTCGCTCAACAAAGGACCCATCTATTTTACAGAGAGAACATCAAGCACATCAAGCACATCTGTTTATCATACCAGAAGTTAATGGCACTACCTACTATGTCCTTTTGCAGCCTTAGAGGAACCTGTAGCTACTCTTGCTCAAGACTGATTATTTAACATCTATGTGTTTTTTAAAGTTTATTTATTTTGAGAGAGAGACAGCATGAATGGGGAAGGGGCAGGAAAGGAGAGAGAGAATCCCAAACAGGCTCCATGCTGTAAGTACAGAGTCCCAGGCGGGGCTCCAACTGACAAAACCGTGAGATCATGACCCCAGCTGAAACCAAGATTCAGATGCTCAACTGACTGAGCCACCCAAGCACCCTCAACATCTATGAGGTTTTTAAAATTTTTTTAAATGTTTATTTTTTGAGAGAGAGACAGAGCGTGAGTGGGGAAGGGTCAGAGAGGGAGGGAGACCAAAATATGAAGCAGGCTCCAGGCTGCGAGTTGTCAGCACAGAGACCAATGGAGGGCTGGAACCAGTGAACCGCGAGATCATGACCTGAGCCGAAGTCGGCCGCTTAACCAACGGAGCCACCCAGGCATCCCACAACATCTACATACCTTTAAAATAATCTCTCATTTCCTTTGGGAATACCTGGCAGTGCTAATTTTTCTTCTTTGTTTTTGTCTGTACTTCATTCTCTTCCATATATAACAAGGTGGTAGGGGAACCAAGAAAAATGAAAAAAAAAAAGGGGGCCCCACATTGGTTCTACCGACCAATCTATGTTTCTCTTTGCTGTAAAAGGTTCAAGACAAAAATATTATCGATCACTCTACTCATTTTTCACTTCCTCTTCAAGCCACCATAGGTACTACTCCAGTGATTCCTTAGTTGCCAAAGGCTGTTTGTCACCCTATTCAACTTCTCTGCAGCATTTGACACTTCATCAATCCCTTCCTCTTGAACTATCTTCGGTGGCTGCTTCTTCACCTTGCTTTATGACAACTGATGCTTCCAAAACTCTGTCCTTGACTCTCTTCAATTTTCGCATTACATATTCTTTCTAAATTATTTCCTCCATATGTATGTCAACAGCTACCACCTATAGACTAACTTAACGAAAGAATTAACCAAAATTCACGATTCCCCTAACTTAATATAGAATTGTCACTAGGATAACATGCACACAGCTGGGTTCTACATTTCTTAGCTGTGGTGAAGCTCTGCCAATATCACGTGAGCTTATATAGTGTCTCTTTGCCATTTAACTAGGTGGAATGCCAAAATACTCTGGTCTTAGAAGGACCTTTCCTCAGTCTCTGACCCCCCTTCACCTCTATCCACCTGGAAAATGCCCACTTGACTTAAGATTCAGCTAGCAGACAACTTTTCAAGGAAAACTTTGTCACTACAGAATTCTTATTCACATATCTATCTTGGTTCCCATCACATTTGTCTCATTCTAGACAGTAAGCATTTCAAAGTCAAAGACCATATGTTATCTAGTGTTTCATCCAGATACTTGTAGTTTCATCCAGATACTTGTAGTTTAACATAGTAAAAGTTAAACATTTATTATGTGAATGAGTGCCTTCCTACAAATTTTTCTGTCATCATAGTATGGACTCTCCAATAGAAACTTAGTAAAACTATTTATATGGTTAATTTTCTCTATCAAGTCCTTTTCACCCAATATTCTAACCCATGTAAAATAATATCAGGAGTTTTATCAAATCACAGTATAGAAAAGGGTTCAGGAATTTGATATTTTTCAAATTACATTTTCAAAATAATGTTAATAATCAATGGGAAGTTAGAATCAAAGGTAGAACTAGGGAGGGGCTTCTTCATTGCCTAACACAATTCACAACCATGGCTACATACCTGTACATTTACTTTCTTTTCAGACTTTTTTCAGGAGTTTGTAGAAGAGAACAAGATAAAATCAGTACAAAAAATCTAGTACAGTAAATCCAGCAACTCCTTGTGTATAAAGAAGACCCACAAAGGAAGATACAGTTCCTCCTGATTTTTCCAACTCTGATACATTGCTCATTGGGTCAATCCACATAATGAATTTTCCTTTCTTTTTTTGAGAATATCTAAGGCATCACCATCAACTACAGTTTTGTAATCATTTGCAATGGTTTTTTTAACCAGTTGTGTATAATCAATTATCAAGGAAATCTTCATTGTATTTAGTGCTAATTTTTTTTTAACTTCATGTATAAAAATAGACAGGTGCAGAGCGTGTGAAAATCTACTCCCTAAATGTTATTGATCATTAATCCATTTTTGAGGAGGAGACTTCATCTAGTTATGGCAATGTGCTTTGATATCCAACAGACAATAGAATTTGGACTTTATTACCAGAAATGGGTTTACATGGATGGGTTAACCTTATATTTGCCTCTTCACTACTCAAGAGCTCTAGTTCTTAGGTGATTTATCTTGCTGCCATTTCTACCTCCAGTTGGACAGGGATGCTCTAGGTAGATCAGAAAA
The DNA here is from genome assembly GCF_014898765.1 of Herpailurus yagouaroundi. Classification (NCBI taxonomy): domain Eukaryota; kingdom Metazoa; phylum Chordata; class Mammalia; order Carnivora; family Felidae; genus Herpailurus; species Herpailurus yagouaroundi. The sequence goes on along the minus strand of NW_024412394.1, from coordinate 14,561,178 downwards.
GGTGCACTGCAGCCACAAAGTTCAGCAGTTTGTTTGTTCTTGTGGTTCATTTCCTAAGTGACTTTGCTGGATACTGCTGTGCTAGAAGCATAAATCTTATTTATAGCAAGAACTTCATGTATCTTGTGACATTTTCTTTACTCTCTGCTGTATCACTCCTTGGAATTTGAAGGCATTACCTACTTTTTTTTTTAATCTTTTGGCTGATGCCTATTTAATTATAAATTATCTTTTGGCTGATGCTTAGAATTATTTTTTATATTCACTTATTATTCTTATTTGTTGCTATTGCTCTTTCCAAATGACAAGTAGAATCAGAGGTCATGAAACTTTGAACTTTCTTGTATTAAAATAAATTCTGTAACTTTGAATTTTAAGTAGACAATAAAGATCTCCTCTTAACTTTAAGATTAAGAGAACAATGACCAAAACTATGTGTCACTATTTAGTACTTTTTTGATTTGTTGAATACTTGGTGTCCCCAGCAGTCTTACTAAATTTATGTACTAGGCTTGAGGTAACTTGTTGAGAATCTCATTTATATATGTTCATATTACCTATTTTTAGGTGCAAAAAACATTTGTATTTTAATGACAAAGAATTAATATTTGCTGAAGTTGAAGGAACAACTTTGGTTCTTCCGTTAATTTGATACTTAAGATGCAAATAACAGGTTACCGTATTCCAGTGCCTAACACAAAAGTCAAGTGACAAGTACATAAAGCTTTAGAAAAGATGCTATCTGTGGCTCAGTGATATTATCAAAAGCCTGTTTTGTTTCTCTCTTTTCAATCTCTTCCCCCTTAATTTCGGCTTATCCTAATGGTGGTTTCCCTTTGGAAGCAAAGATAATGATCAAAAATCCCCAGGAATACAGGTTTCTTTTTTCATAATAAGCAAGAAAAATAATGATAGTCTGTTCCCCAGCATTTCTAGCACTATACCAGGAAAATACTAAATGAGAAGTCTTAAGTGCGTAACTGTACCTACGGCTTCTGGAATAATTACATGTTGATTTCTTTACTCTTTTATTGCTCTATTCCTGAAACAAAAACTGGCCAAGACATGAGATAGAATATCTTAAACTTCATCTTTAAAAAACAAAGTATCATCAGTCCTATAAGTGTCTCATGGCTGATAACAATGTTAAAAGTTATTATTTTTAAAACAATCAGAATACTGATTACCAAGAGAAAATATGAACAGTGACAATGCCATAGATGCCTAGCACATTAATCTTTGAATATGATTTAACATGAAAGTAGAAATGATCTGATATTTCTCATGAGGTTTTTTTTTTTTTTTAATGTTTATTTATTTCTGAGACAGAGAGAGATGGAGCATGAGTGGCGGAGGGGCGGGGGGGGGGGGGGGGGAGACACAGAATCCGAAGCAGACTCCGGGCTCTGAGCCGTCAGCACAGAGCCCGACGCAGGGCTCGAACTCACAAACCGTGAGATCATGACCTGAGCCGAAGTCAGTCGCTCAACTGACTGACCCACCCAGGCGCCCCATCTCATTAGTTTTTAAACAAGTTCTATCCAAATAGAACATGTCAATCCTAAAACAATACCCCTTTATATTCATTTTGTTATTCATCAGAGGGCATAACTTCTATGGGTGTGCCAGGATTTCACTTAAGAAAGTAGAGGATATTTGAGAAATGCCCCACTTTTCTCTTAATTGTAGATGTATTTATATTGCAAAGACAAAATAATATCATGATTTGCTCAATGTCAGTTCATTTTGAGTTACAAATTTCTTATTGATAAGTGGTAAATATACATCAATCTGGGGGGACTTTTTTAAACATAATTTGGAAATTTACCTTTTATTTTGAGCAACACTGCAACTTAATGATGTCTTCATGCCCGAGGTTTTATTAAAAATGTAAATAAGTATATATGAAATTTAAGGAACTATTGGGTTCTTGCACACTTATTTTTGAGAATGATTATCTATTACATGTCTGCACGGAAACTTTTGTTTCTCCGAATAATTACAGCATGAATAGAAAAAGAAATTTCTCAACTTCTTGGGCAATCTCCTGAGACTAAAAAATGGACTTAATAAGTCATAAAAAATGTGCATCAAACACCTAAAATATTTCATAAACAGTTAAATTTATGTAAATGTGGGATTGGTCTAAACTTTTGCTGAATAGTACTTTGCCCCTAACGTGATATTTTATGATTATGAAATTTAAAATAGTCATAGTAAAATACCAAGAATATAAAGAATAATTTTAAGTGCTTTAAATTCTACCACACAGAGGTAACATGTTTTAAATAAAATATTCTTTCTTCTCATTTTTTCTCTATTTCTCTAGCTGTATGAATAAAGTAACATATAAACATATAAGAGTCTTAAATCTCATCATGTGAAGAAAGAAGTTGTCTTACAGGAAAGGATACAGATGTAATTTTCTAACTTCAGAACTTTATGAGTCACCCAGCAAAAAAAAAAAAAAAAAAAAAAAAAAATACACACATACTTATACACACACACACACACACACACACACACGGCTTCTGAAAAATTTTCTGGAAGCATCTCTGTATGTTCCTGTAACAGCTACAGAAATGGGATCAAGGACTGTTTCCTTTCACCTCTGTACCTATTCTGCCTATTCAGACTCTTGGCCTTGAACTATAACTTGGTTATTTAAGGCTGTAGTTTGTTCAATAAATATTTAAGTACCCACTCACTGTTAAACACTGTTCTAGTCTTTGGGCAAACAATGATGAATAAAATGCACATAGCCTATATCCCTGCAGTCAGCATTAGACACACACTGAACTAAGTGGTATAAATGAGCAGTACGGGGAACAAGGGATATAATTCACGGCAACACCAAACCTGTCTGGAATTGACAAGTCTTCCCTGAGGAAGGTGGTGTGTGACATTAAATAAACAAGGATTGAGTGTGTGTAGGTAGTGTGTCAGTGGGTGGAAAGGGGGTGTGTATCATATTATTTAGATAAGGCAGCAATGTAGGCAAAAACCTTGAGATGAGAAAGGACACAAAAGATAAAGACAATGGGTCACCCTATGGGTAAAAATGTATCCTATAAAGAGACGGGTAAGAGACTGAATGTGGACAATAGAGTATGGGCAGTGCTAATATTTTGGGCCTTTAATAAGAATAGATGATAAAAAGCTTTAGACAGAAGAATGAAATAAAGTTATTTTTTAAAAGTCTCTAATTCTATTGTAGAGAATTATCTTGAAAGAGAAAGAGGAGCTCTCTGGGTTCATCTAGGCTAGGAGAGGATACAATAATTTAGGTAAATAATGATACTAGTAGGACTTATGATGATGATAGGAAATGCAAAAAAAAATTGACTCCAGAGATATTTATACAGGGAAATTAATGTTTGGTAATTGATTGAATATGGGGCTCAGATACAAATCTAGGGTCAAATACAAATTCTATGTATACTAGGAGCAAAGTATTTGTGGCGTTATTTGCTGAAATAGCAAACACTAGTGGAAGAACAAGTTAGGGAAGGGCAGAGATCATTTTTAAAAAAATTTACACATATAATTTGTCCAGGCAAAGGTATTACGTAGCAAAGTAAATGAATATCAAGAAGTTAAGAGAAAACTCTGCCATGGAGATATAAATTTGATAATTATCTATGTATGAATAGCAACTGATTCCTTGGAATAGATGAAACTACCCTGGGAGATTGAAAGCGGGCCTCAAATAGAACATCAAAAAACTACACCATTCCATTATTGAGGTCAGATGGAAGAGATGCTAAGGAAGCCAAAAAAAATTTGAAGGAAAATGAGGAGAACTTAATGTCATGCACACAAAGGGAAAAAGATGTTAGGATGGGGACAAACCTTAGAATGCAGAAGACTATCTGTTGCCTGCATGCCGATGACTTTTTAAGCAGAAACAACCATGAAATAAAAGAAAGTTTGAGGGGCGCCTGGGTGGCGCAGTCGGTTAAGCGACCGACTTCAGCCAGGTCACGACCTCGCGGTCCGTGAGTTCGAGCCCCGCGTCGGGCTCTGGGCTGATGGCTCAGAGCCTGGAGCCTGTTTCCGATTCTGTGTCTCCCTCTCTCTCTGCCCCTCCGCCGTTCATGCTCTGTCTCTCTCTGTCCCAAAAATAAATAAGCGTTGAAAAAAAAAAAATTTTTTTTTAAAAAGTTTGATTTTATTTTTAAAAATAAAGTTATCTCCATCAGAGATTAATCTAAGCAAATATAAGGTCGAACAAATTACAGCGTGGGAAAATTAAAGAAATACCATCTATTCTCAGTACCTAAGGGAAGAAAGATAGAAAATTAGACTTCAAAATGAATAGTTCAATTCTTCCACGTTTTAGAGCCAATTTGCTAAGGTCCGAATGTTCATGTCCCCCCAAAATTAATATGTTAAAATCTTAACGCATAACGTAATGGTATTTAGGAGGTGGAGCCTTAGAGAGCTGATAAAATCGTAAGGGGCCCAAGAGAGCTTCCTGGACTTTTCTGCCATATCTACACAAAACCAGAAGTCTGTGGCCTGAAATGAGGTCCTCACCTGACCATGGTAGCACCCTGATCTCTAACTTCCAGCCTCCAGAACTGTGCAAAATGTTTCTGTTCTTTAGAAGCTCTCCAGGTTCTGGCATTTTGCTATAGCAGCCTGAATGGACTAAGACACTATCCTAAAGAAATACTCAGAAGTTCACAAGATGTGAATGCATGCATGTATCCCACAGTCAAGAGAGAAAAGCTAGCATAAGTTAATCTATAGCTACCTGGAATCGTGGCAGGACCCCAGCAACAAGAAACGTAGGTGAGAATCCAAGGCCCAAAAAAGGCCCCCAAGCAACGACCATAGACTGAACTGTATTCACTCAAGTCAAGGGAAGTGATTCCAGGTAAAAGGAACTCAGCCTGAAAATAGCCACCAGACTTCAGAGAACACAGAGCTTGCTTTTGTTGACACCACTTCAAGTAGGTTCTATTTATTTGTTTCTTCTCCTTTCCCAAATCTTAGTCCAGGAAAGGCTTAAAATCTCGATAACTAGTTGGGAGAAGAATGAGAAGACACCCTTCTCCCAATATCCATTACAGGATTCCCAGCCGAGGTAGACATAAGGTAGAATGGGGACAATGTCTAGTGCCAAATCAAGTTTAGAATTCTGCTTACTGTATTGGACAGGATACTCAAGAGCAGGGTCTGCATTTGCAAACTGAAGAAACTAGTACTTCAGATTGAACAAAATGGCAAGAGTCCTGATGGTATTTTACCCAATGGCTGGGAAAAAAAATTCCTTATTGAATAAACTGTAAGTGAATGAGAGAAAATTAAAATGTTTTGTGCTAGTCTCAGTGTTTCAATAACCACTATTGTAGCTGGACCAGGCCCTGTGGTTCTTATTATGATTGCAAGATGCTGTCAGCAATAACAATCAGGGAACTTTGGTGGGGGTGAATGCTGAGTGGGGAGAATATTAATAACTTACAAGTCCTAGAAGTGTACAGAATACCTGAGAACACACAGTAGTCAGGGTAGAGACAGGCAGTGCATAGACCTGGAGTTCTGCTTTTACTGGGAAGGAGGGTAGGGACCTAAAGTTTTGTAGAATCATTCTTCATTGGTAAATTTAAAAGATAAGAACAAGGAGGTAGATAGGGTCCAAGATGGCAACATACAAAGACCCTAAGCTGACCTCCCCACAGACACACCAAATCTACACCCATTTATAGAGCAATTCCTGGGGTGCCTGGGTAGCTCAGTTGCTTAAGCATCTGTCTTGATTTCTCTCGGGTCATGATCTCACAGTTCGTGGGATCAAGCCCCACTATCAGCATGGAGTCTGTTTAGGATTCTCTCTCTCTTTCCCTGCCCTCCGCCCCCTCTCATGTGTATGCGCATGCACGCGCTCTCTCTCTCTCTCTCTTAACAATAAACATTCTATAAAGCAATTCCTTCTGAAGAACAACTAAGGGCTGACTGGACAGCTTCTGCACAATACAAGATAGATCACACAGACAACAGCAAGACAAATGGAGACGTAGTAACAAAGGTTACCTCTATCCAGGACACTGAACCACAATGGGGAGGAATAGTACTAAGGCACTGTAAACCAGTTCATCTGCCCTAGAGCCCAGGAAAAAAACAAAAACAAACAAACAACAACAAAAACAACAACAAAAACCCACTATGGCTTAAAAGGGCAACTAGGGGGGTGCCTGGGCATCAGTTAAGCATCCGACTTCTGCTCAGGTCATGGTCTCACGGTTCATGGGTTCAAGCCCTGTGTTGGGCTCTGTGCCAATTTTAAAGGGCAACTAGAATATCAAGGAGCTAGCACTAGAACCCTGTCTGGAAGTGGGGTAGCTGCTGCAACTCTGTCTAGGTCTAAGTGTCCAGCAAATGTCACAGTTCATGCTTCCCTTCCACCTTGACAGCACATATGGGAGCAAGGGCCAGGCACCATAGCCAGCCTGCTGCCTCAGTGAGCCCTGGGCCCCTAGCCCACACCATCCCCAGGTACCTGGGACACAGGAAAAAGAAAACTTCTAGAATATAAAGGATCCAGCCCTAGAACCCTGTCAAATTATGGGGTTGGGGGAGCTGTTGGAACTCTCTCCAGGTCAGAGGAGCTGATGAGCACCCCAGTTTGTGTTTCCCTCGATAGCACAGTTGAGAACAAGGTCTACACACCCAGCCAGCCCACTGCCTCCACGATTCCTGGGCCTGTAGATCAAACCAGACCTAACAACCCCACAATGGTGTCCTGAGAATAACACACACTGCTACATCCCTAGTGAAGGCTTGCTACAGCTCCAGACTTCTTGCCAAGGTGACACAGGCACAAAATACTCCAGGCCTGAGCCACTTTGGCTCTAGACAACTGACCAGGGAATATTCTGGGACACACCAGCTTGCACCTACTTCAGCTCAAGCTGTCCTATGAAGAACCTTCAAGGTGGAGAGTCCTGGGACTACCATGGCCCATGCACATTTCAGCTTCAGATGTGCTTCCAGGACATCTTCTGTACAGAGAGCCCCCAGATTGGCCTCACCTGCACTCATCTCAGTTCTGTCATCCCACAGAGTACCCCACAACCCTAAGCCCACACAAGCCTAAGCACCAGCCAGCCAGTGAGCGAAAGTTGCCAGGTACACACAATTTACACAGGGAACAACCATACACAAGACCATTCCTTCTAGTTTAGAAGTAGCTGTTCCTCCTAAGTCACAGAAACAAAGAAAGTAAAGCAAAATGAAGAGACAGAAGAATACCCCAAATTAAAAAAAAAATAAGAAGACAAACCTCCATAAATAAAATGACACAGATAAGAAATTTGCTTTATTCAGAGGTCAAAATAATGATCATAAAGTTGCTAACCAGACTAGAGAGAGGAATTCAGTGAGAAATTTAACAAAGACACATAAAACAAAGTAGAATCAGAGTTTGAGAATACAATTACTAGAATGAAAAATACACTAGAGTGAATCAAACTAGATTAGAACATGCAGAATAATGGGTCAGAAATCTGAAAGAAAGGGTAATGGAAAGCACCCAAGCTAAAGAACAACAACAAAATATATATTTTTTTTCTAAATGAGGATAAGTTAAGGGAATCTCTTGGACAACATCAAGCAAACAACCATTTGCACTAGTGAGGCATGAGAAAGAGAAGAGACAAAGGGGCAGAAAACTTAACTGAAGAAATAATAGTTGAACACTTCCCTAACCTGAGAAAGGAAAGAGACAACAACAATCAGGAAACATAGGGAGTTCCAAGTAAGATGAACCCAAGGAGGTCCACATAAAACATAATAAATTACAATTTCACAGATTAAAGATAGAGGATTTTAAAAGCAGCAAGAGTGAAACAAGCAGCTATGTACAATGGAAACTGCATATAACTATCAGCTGATTTTTCATAAGAAACTTTGTAGGACAAAAGGGAGTGTCATGATACATTGAAAGTGCTGAAAGAAAACATCTACAACCAAGAATAATCTGCCTGGTAATGTTATCATTCTGAATTGAAGGAGAGATGAAGAGATTCCCAAAGGTAAAGGAGTTTATCACCAGTCAACTGGCCTTCCAAGAAATGTTTAAAAGATTTCTTTAGGTAGAAAAGGTGAGAATTAGAAGTGAAAAAAAAAAAAAGAAAAAGGAAAAATTGTCCATAAGTAAAAGCAAACATAAAGGTAGTAGACCAATCACTTATGAAGCTAGAGTGAAGATTAAAATACAAAAGCAGCAAAATCAATTATATCTAAAAAAATTACTTAGGAGGATTCACAAAAAGATGTAAAATATGACAACAGACACATAAATAGAGGAGGAGGGGAGTAAAAATGAACTTCTTCTAGAAGGTGTTCAAACTTAGGGGCACCTGGATGTCTCAGTCAGTTGAACATCTGACTTTGGCTCAGGTCATGACCTCACAGTTCATGGGTTCCAGCTCTGCATCAGGTTCTGTGCTAATAGCTCAAAGCCTGGAGCCTGCTTCAGATTCTGTGTCTGCCTCTCTCTGCCTTTCCCTTGCTCACACTCTGTCTCTTTCTCTCTCAAAAATATATATTTTTTTAAAAAAGGTGTTCAAACCTAAGTGACCATCAACTTAATATAGACTGCTATATACTTAGGATGTTATATATGCACTCAGTGGTAAACATAAACCAAAAAGCTAACACAGATACACAAAAAATAAAGAGAAAGCATAACACTAAAGAAAATCACAAATCACAATAAAAGAGAGCAACAAAAGAGCACGAAAACAACCAGAAAACAACAAAATGGCAATAAGTACATACCTATCAATAATTAATGCTTCAGGGCACCTGAACAGCTCAATCAGTTAAGCGCCTGACTTTGGCTCAGGTCATGATCTCATGATTTCGTAGGTACAAGTCCCATGTTGGGCTCTGTGCTGACACCTCAAAGCCTGGAGCTTGCCTCTGATTCTGTGTCTCCCTCTCTCTGTCCTCACCCACTCATGCTCTGTCTCTCTCTCTCTCAAAAATAAACATTAATTTTTTTAAAATATAATTAATGTTCCAATAAAAATACATAGCTAACTGAAGAGATTAAAAAAAAAAAAGACCCATTTATATGGCGCCTGCAAGTCTCAGGTTAGACACAAAGACACATACAGACTGAAAGTAAAAGGATGAAAAAAGTTATTCTATGGAAATGGAAGTTAAAAGAAGTTGGGTCAGCAATACTTAGACAAAATAATTTTTTTCAAGTTTTTATTTAAATATAGTTAGTTAATATATAGTGTATTATTGGTCTCAGGAGTAGAATTTAGTGATTCATCGCTTATATATAACACCCAGTGCTCCTCACAAGTGTCCTTCTTAATATCCATTACCCATTTTGCCTCTTTCCCACCTCTTCTCCATCAACCCTCAGTTTGTTCTCTATAGTTAAGACTCTTATGGTTTGCCTCCCTCTCATTTTTGAAAAAGTAGGCTTTAAAACAAAAACTGTAACAAGAGACAAAGAAGGGCATTATATAACGATAAAGGGATCAATCCAACAAAATGATACAATTGTAAGTATCTATGTACCCCACATTAGAGCACCTAAATACATAAACAAATATTAACAGAAAGAAAAGAGCACTGGACACTAATACAATAGGGGACTTTAATATCCCACTTACATCAATGAATACATCAACCACGCAAAAAAGAAAAAAAATCTTTAAGAAAACAATATTTTGAATGACACAGGGACTTAAATAGAATAAAACAGAATATTTTTAATAGATCAGATGGACTTAACAGATATATACAGAACATTTTATCCAAAAATAACAGAATACTCATTCTTTTTAAGTGCACTTGGAAAAATCTCCAGCACAGATCATGTTAGGCTACAAAACACATTTCAATAAATTTAAGAAGGCTAATATTATAGCAAGCATCATTTCTGACCACAATATGAAACTAGAACTATATGAGGAAAAATAACTGAACAGATGAACATAGAGGGAAAGAGAAAGAGGCAGACCAAGGTATTTCTTTAATACGTGGGCTTTAGGAAACAAATGAACATGGGGGGAACAAAAGAGGCAAATCAAGACATTTAACTCATGTGAGGTTTAAGACACAAAACAAATGAACATAGGGCAAACAAAAACAGAGGCAAAAAAAATAACTGGAGAAAATAAAACAGGTGGAAACTAAACAACATGCTATTGAACAATCAATGAATTGTTCAATGAATTGTATAAAGAAATCAAAGAGGAAATTAAAAAAATACATAGAGACAAAAATGAAAACACAATAATATCTGGGACACAGTGAAAGTATTTCTAAGAGGGAAGTTTACAGGTCTACCTCAAGGGGTACCTGGGTAGCTCTGTCAGCTAAGTGTCCGACTTCAGCTCAGGTTATGATCTCTTGGTTCATTAGTTCAAGCCCTGCATCAGGCTCTGTGCTGACAGCTCAGAGCCTAGAGCCTGCTTCGGATCCTGTGTCTCCCTTTCTCTCTGTGCCCCTCCCCTGCTCATGCTCTGTCTCTCAAAAATGAATGTTAAAAAAATAAAAAAAAGAATAAATTTCAGATAGACAATCTGACCTTATGACTAAAGGAACTAGAAACCACCAAAGCCCAAAGTTAGAAGAAAGGAAATAATAAAGATCAAAACAGAAATAGAGTCTTAAAAAACAAAAGATCAAAGAAAATCTGGTTCTTTGGAAAGACAAAATTGATAAACCTTTGCCAGACTCATAAGGAAAAAAAAAAGAGAAAAAAAATAAAATTAGAAGTAAAAGACAAAATATAACCACTGACACCACAGACATAAAAGGATTATAAGAGAATACTACAAAAAACTATACACCAAATTGGACAACCTAGAAGAAATGGTTAAATTCATAGAAACACACAAGCTTCTTTATTAGTAAAGAAATTAAATCAGTAATAAAAGAACTCAAGTTCAGGATCAAATGGATTCACAGATGAATTCTACCAAACATTTATTTTTTTTTTTAATTTTCCAATTAAATAACATACTGTCTCTCCATGTATTTAGATTTTAGAATATTTCTTTTTTTTAATATGAAATTTATTGTCAAATTGGTTTCCAGACAACGCCTAGTGCTTATCCCAACAGGTGCCCTCTTCAATGTCCATCACCCACTTTCCCCCTCCTTCCCACCCCCATCAACCCTCAGTTTATTCTCAATTTTTAAGGGTCTCTTACAGGTTGCTGCCTTCCCTAATTTTTCCCCTTCCCCTCCCCCCATGGTCTTCTGTTAAATTTCTCAGGATCCACATAAGAGTGAAAACATATGGCATCTATCTTTCTCTGTATGACTTATTTCACTTAGCATAACACTCTCCAGTTCCATCTACATTGCTACAAAAGGCCATATTTCATTCTTTCTCACTGCCAAGTAGTATTCCATTGTATATATAAACCACAATTTCTTTATCCATTCGTCAGTTGATAGACATTTAGGCTCTTTCCATAATTTGGCTATTGTTGAAAGTGCTGTTATAAACATTGGGGTACAAGTGCCCTTACGCATCAGCACTCCTGTATCCCTTGGGTAAATTCCTAGTAGTGCTATTGCTGGGTCATAGGGTAGATCTATTTTTAATTTTTTGAGGAACCTCCATACCGTTTTCCAGAGTGGCTGCACCAGCTTGCATTCCCACCAACAGTGCAAGAGGGTTCCCATTTCTCCACATCCTCACCAGCATCTAAGGTCTCCTGATTTGTTCATTTTAGCCACTCTGACTGGCGTGAGGTGCTATCGGAGTGTGATTTTGATTTGTATTTCCCTGATGAGGAGCAACGTTGAGCATCTTTTCATGTGCCTGTTGGCCATCCGGATGTCTTCTTTAGAGAACTGTTTACTCACAAGTACTCGAGACAGCACAGGGGAAGTGCCCTGCAGTTTAGAGCTACCTAACAGGGATTACCCAAAATGACAAAATGGAAGAATTCTCCTGAAAAGAAAGTCCAGGAAGTAGTGACAGCTAACAAATTGATCAAAAACGATTTATGCAATATAATGGAACAAGAATTTAGAATAATAGTCATAAAATTAATCTCTGGGCTTGAAAAAAAACATAGAGGACAGCAGAGAATCTATTGCTATAGAGATCAAGGGACTAAGAAATAGTCACAAGGAGCTAAAAAAAAAATGCTATAAATGAGGTATAAAATAAAATGGAGGTGGCCATAGCACGGATTGAAGAGGCAGAGGAGAGAATAGGTGCATTAGAAGATAAAATTATGGGGGCGCCTGGGTGGCGCAGTCGATTAAGCGTCAGACTTCAGCCAGGTCACGATCTCGCGGTCCGGGAGTTCGAGCCCTGCGTCAGGCTCTGGGCTGATGGCTCAGAGCCTGGAGCCTGTTTCCGATTCTGTGTCTCCCTCTCTCTCTGCCCCTTCCCCGTTCATGCTCTGTCTCTCTCTGTCCCAAAAATAAATAAACGTTGAAAAAAAATTAAAAAAAAAAAAAGAAGAAGATAAAATTATGGAAAAAGTGGAAGCTGAGAAAAAGATAAAAAAAAAATCCAGGAGTATGAGGGGAGAATTAGAGAACTAAGTGATGCAATCAAACGGAACAATATCCACATAATAGGAATTCCAGAAGAGGAAGAGAGAGAGAAAGGGGCTGACGGTGTACTTGAACAAATCATAGTTGAGAACTTGCCTGATCTGGGGAAGGAAAAAGGCATTGAAATCCAAGAGGCACAGAGAACTCCCTTCAGATGTAACTTGAATCGATCTTCTGCACGACATATCATAGTGAAACTGGCAAAATAACAAGGATAAAGAGAAAATTCTGAAAGCAGCGAGGGATAAACAGGCTCTAACTTACAAAGGTAGACACATAAGAATAGTAGCAGACCTATCTGCTGAAACTTGGCAGGCCAGAAAGGCGCGGCAGGAAATCTCAATGTGATGAATAGAAAAAAATATGCAGCCAAGAATCCTTTATCCAGCAAGTCGTCATTCAGAATAGAAGGAGAGATAAAGATTTTCCCAAACAAAAACTGAAGGAATTCATCACCACTAAACCAGCCCTATACGAGATTCTCAGGGGGATTCTATGTGTGAAATGTTGCAAGGACCGCAAAGTACCAGAGACATCACTAGAAGCATGAAATCTACCAAACATTTAAAGAAGTGTTAATACCTATTCTTCTCAAACTATTTCAAAAAATAAAAGAGGATACTTTTACAAGGCCAACATCACTCCGATACCAAAAACAAAGATTCTATTTAAAAAAAAAAAAAAAAGGTCAATTATTACTGACAAACATAGACATGAATATAGATGCTAAAATCTTCAACAAAATAGTTTAAAAACTGAATTAAACAATACATTGAAAGGATCATTCACCACAATGAAGTGACATTTATTTCCCATAATGCAAGGATGTTTCAATATCCTCAAATCAATCAACATGATACACCACACTAACACAATTAAGGATAAAAATCATCTGATTATCACAATAGATGTAGAAAAAGGATTTGAAAAAATACAATATCTACTCATGATATAAATTCTCCGGGTGGGTTTAGAGGGAATATACCTCAACCTAATAAAAACCATATATAAAAAATCCACAGCTATGAAAAATCCACAGGCAACGTCATACTCAACAGTGAAAAGCTGAATTTCCTCCAAGATCAGCAGCTATGTGGTCCACTGGCACCTCTTTTACTCAGCATAGTACTAGAAGTCCTAGCCACAGAAATCAGACAAGAAAAATAAAAGGCATCCAGATGGGTAAGAAGACAATTATTTGTAAATAATATAATGATATACATTGAAAACCCTAAAGATGTCAATGAAAAACTATTTGAATAGTTGAATTACGTGTTGCATGATAAAAATTAACATACAGAAATCTATTGCATTTATATATAGTAATAACGAAATGGCAGAAAGATAAATTAATGAAACGCTGTTTACAATTGTACAAAAAGATACCTAGGAATAAACTTAATTAAAAAGTTAAAAGACCTGTACTCTGAAAATCAGAAAACATTGATGAAAGAAATTAATGAAGATGTAAACAAATGGGAAAATATATGATGCTTATGGATTGGAAAAATATTGTTAAAATGTTCAAACTACCCAAAGAAGTCTACAGATTCAATGCAATCCCTATCAAAACACCAATAGCCTTTTTCACAGTACTAGAACAAATAATCCCCAAATTTGTAGGGAAACACAGAAAACCTCCATCAAAGCACTCTTGAGAAAGAACAAAGCTGAAGGTATCACAGTTCCAGACTTCAAGATAAATTACAAAGCTAGAGTAAAGAATACAGCATTTTACTGGCACAAAAGCACACAGATGAATGGGACAGGACGGAGGGAATAAAAAGGAGGCAAGAATACACAATGCAGAAAGGATAGTCTTTTCAACAAATGGTGTTGGGAAAATTGGACGGCTACATACAAAGAATGAAACTGGACCACTTTCTTATACCATACACAAAAATAAACTCAAAATGGATTAAAGAGCTATATGTGAGGCCTGAAACCATAAAACTCCTAGAAAAAAGCATAGCTATTAATCTCTTTGACCTTGGCCTTAGCAGCAATTTTTTTTCCAGATAGATCTCCTCAAACAAGGGAAACGAAAGCAAAACTAAACTATTTGGACTACACTAAAATGAAAAGCTTTTCAGAGCAAGGAAAACATCAACAAAATATAAATGCAATATACTGAATGGGAGAAGACATCTGCAAATATCTGATAAGGGGTTAACATACAAAATATTTAAAGAAACTGTACAACTCAAAACCAAAATAGTTAATCCAATTAAAAAATGGACAGAGGACCTGAATAGACATTTTTCCAAATAAGACACAGATGGCCGACAGATACATGAAGATATTTTCAACATCACTAATCATCAGAAAAATGCAAATCAAAACCACAATGCGTTATCACCTCATACCAGCCGGAATGGCTAGAATTAAAAAGACAAGAAATAACAAGTGTCAACAAGAATGGAGAGAAAAGGGAATGCTGGTGCACACTGGTGGGAAAGTAAATTGATGCAGCCACTATGGAAAAGGACATGGAGGTTCCTCAAAAAATTAAAAAAAAAATAAATAACACCGTAGGATTCAGTAATTCTACCACTGGGTATTTATCCAAAGAAAACAAAAGCAGAAATTTGAACAGCTATATATCCCTATGATTATTGCGGCATTGTGGATAATATCCAACATATAGAAATAACTTGTCTTGGGGCACCTGGGTGGCTCAGTCAGTTGGGTGACCGACTTCGGCTCAGGTCACGATCTCGCGGTCTGTGAGTTCGAGCCCCACATCGGGCTCTGTGCTGACAGCTCAGAGCCTGGAGCCGGTTTCAGATTCTGTGTCTCCCTCTCTCTCTGACCTTCCCCCATTCATGCTCTGTCTCTAAAATGAATAAACGTTAAAAAAAAATGTAAAAAGAAATAACTTGTCTAGATGAATGGATAAAGAAGATGTGATATGACGTATATATTGTGTATTTAAATAGTATTTGTGTATATTTACAATAAAATATTTATAGAATGGAATATTACTCAGCCATAATGACGAATGAGATCCTACCATTTGCAACAGTCTAGATGGACTTACAGGGTATTGAATTAAGGCAGAGAGAGACAGATCATATGATTTCACTTATTTGTGGAATCTAAAGATCCAACCAAGCAAGAGACAAAGACCAGAAACAGAGACATAAGTACAGGGAACAAACTGATGGTTGCCAGAAGGATGGGGGTGGACAAAATGGGTGGAAGGGAGTGGGAGGTACAGGCTTCCAGTTACAGAATGATTAAGTCACAGTGATGATAAGGACAGAATCAGGAATATAGTCAATGGTATGGTACTATAATAGGTGTTTATACTGACAGATCGCAGCTACATTTGTGATAAGCAAACCATAATAATATAGGGTTGTGGAATCACTATGTTGTACATGTGGAGCTAATGTAACACTGTAGCCAACTATGCTTCCATTAAAAAGAAACTGGTAATTTTAAACATGAAACATAAGAGTGGGAATTTAAAGCACAGAGAGAGAAAAACAAATGGCTCAAATGGCCAGTTATCTAAATCAACCAGGATCTCTAACACAAACGCTCCTCAAAGGATGAAGCTGTAAGGGCTGGCTCTCGATCTAGCTGTGTGGCTGGCTATGTGCTTATTCTAGATAGCCATCTTTGAAGAGAAATACCTCTGCAACAAAAGCTTAAGTCAGCCATTTGCAATACAAAAACATCGGGTTTACACTACAATGATATTCTGATGACAGAAGTTGTACATATTCAATTTAGCACATAAATGCATTATATAGAAGCTAGAAGGAAAAGGCTAAAATGTTAAATATTCATTTTTGAATATGGGATTAAAGGTGACGT
Source organism: Herpailurus yagouaroundi (assembly GCF_014898765.1). Classification (NCBI taxonomy): domain Eukaryota; kingdom Metazoa; phylum Chordata; class Mammalia; order Carnivora; family Felidae; genus Herpailurus; species Herpailurus yagouaroundi. The sequence continues at coordinate 14,544,795 of NW_024412394.1, read as the reverse complement.
TATTTTACATCCTACTTCATTTTCCAAATTGTATTTATAGAGAGTTTTCTTTATGTTTGAAACAATTACACAATTGTGTAACTTAAAATATGCAAAATTTCTTTAAGTTTTTAAATTCCAGCTGACCTACAGTGTAATGTTATTTGCAGGTATACAGTACAGTGATTCAACACTTGCATACAACACGTGGTGCAAACGCACTCCTTAATTCCCATCACCCATTTTACAAATCCCCCCTACCTACTTCCCGTCTGGTACCATCAGTCTGTTCTCTATAGTTAACAACAACCTGTTCCATGGTTTGCCTCTCTTGTTTTCCCCTTTACTCATTTGTTTTGTTTCTTAAATTCCACAGATGAGTGAAATCATATGGTATTTCTCTGATGGACTTATTTCACTTAGAATAGTACTCTCTAGGGGCACCTGGGTGGCTCAGTCGATTAAGCGTCCGACTTCGGCTCAGGTCATGATCTCCCAGTCCGTGGGTTCGAGTCCTGTGTTGGGCTCTGTGCTGACAGCTCACAGCCTGGAGCCTGTTTTGGATTCTGTGTCTCCCTCTTTCTCTGACCCTCCCCTGTTCATGCTGTCTCAAAAATAAATAAATGTTAAAGAAAAAAAAAAAAAGAACAGTATTCTCTAGCTCTGCTCCATCCATGCTGCTGCAAATGGTAAGATTTCATTCTTTTTTATGGGTAATATTCCATTCATCTGTCTGTGGGTACTTGGGTTGTTTCCATAATTTGGCTATTTTAGATCATATTGTCATATGGTGAGGAATTAAGAATGTAGAGTGGTAGGGGGACCCTATGCTTGCCTCATCCATCAAACACAGCTACATAAATACCAAATCAATCTGAACACTCAAGATATCAACCTGAGGACTGAGAGAATAAACTGCATACCTGGAGGGAAATAAGAGGGCACATTGTGGAGGGTAGGAGGTGTGAGAGGAATCACAGGTGCAGTGGAGGGGAGGGAGCCCTGATCACAGATTTAGGTGGGGGGGTGGGATGAGAGAGAAAGAGGGAGGGAGGGGGAGAGAGAGGGAGAGAGGGAGGGAGGGAGAGAGGGAGGGAGGGAGAGAGAGGGAGGGAGGGAGAGAGAGGGAGGGAGGGAGAGAGAGAGAGGGCGGGAGGACACAACATGTAGGGGATTGCACAAGAAAAATACGTCCCCAAAATTATCGATAGGGAAAATGAGAGGATCTGATTATTGCCAATTAGTACAAGCAGCAGAGCTCAAAGACTAAAGTTTGAGAGGTCTGTGCCATTGCCACGGTGGAGCCTGACAGGCATAGCAGTGCTTCTGTGGAGAAAGAGTGTGGAGGCCCATAAGCAGACAGTGTGGTCAGAGGATCCCCTGGGTCACACTGGAAAGGCAGTCCCCCTTCTTGGAGTGCTTTGGAAGAGGTGGCACTGCCTCTCAGGGGACAAAAGAGTTAATAGTCACCATTGTGCTGTCCTGTATCATAGGAGTAGTGAAACCTGCTGAGGACAGCTAACCTAGATCCAGCTTTTCACTGCACTTGACCACAAACACCAAGCCCCCATGTGTTTGTGTACCTGCCCTTCTGGGACAAACCAGCACTAGCAACACCATGGCCAGACCTTCCCTCAAAAGTTCAGCATGAGTCTCTGACTCTCAAGGTCCCTAAAATCTGGAGTTTTGAAACCAAGCCAGTGTGCCAGAGGTAAAACACAGGAGCACTGCACTGCTTGGTGGGCACACAGGTTGGGCACAGACAGGCTGAAGGCAGGGATTGGAGGGACGTCTAGAACACACACTGGGAGACTGTTCACTCTTCTCTGACAGCCTCCTTAACAGTAGAGGGCACGAACTCTCTTCTCTGGGGACAACAGAGCCAGCTGACACCATTTTCCCCCTCTGCCCATCAGCACAGACTTTAGTGAGCATCAGAGTTCACACAGCAGAGGCTTTGAGCCACTTACATCAAGCCCTGCCTACCCTGTGCTCTGCAAGTGCTTTTTTACTAAGCGAAGTGTGTCTGAGAGCCAGAGCAGACCAGTACCCCCAGAAGAACAGCACAAATCCCCTCATGGACCAAGTCTACTGACCATAGAGTGCTATAGCTCCAGCTATAAGGGAAATAGGATCTAGCATCTTCTAACAAGCAAACCAAAACACATCTAGTTGAAACTTGACACACATTGGACAAGGTCCAAACACTCCCTAGTACAGGCAAGGAGAAACTCTGCCAACTACTAACCTGAGGGAAAGAACAGCCAAAACACAACAACAGAGTGCACAAGGCATACACTAGAAACACTTCCTGAAGTGCCCCACCCTAGGCAGTATGTGACCTCTCCTAATATAGCCATTAGTCTCAGGATCATGATATATAACAGGCTTTCCTAACACAGAGAAGAAAACAGATGTAGACAAAATGCCAAGATGAAGGAATTCATCCCCAAAGAAAGAACAAAAAAGGTCACACAGCAAGGGATCTAATCAAAATAGATATAGGTATTGCCTGAACCAGAACTTAAAATAGTCAGAAGGACACTAGCCGGGCTTGAGAAAAGCATAGAAGGGGGGGTCCCTTACCATAGAGATAAAAGACCTAGAACTAGTCACACTGAAATAAAAAATACCATAACTAGATGCAAAGCTGACTAGTGTTATGACCACAAGGATGTAAGAAGTGGAAGAATGAGGGAGTGACACAGAAGATAAAATTATGGAAAATAATGAAGCTGAAAAGAAAAGAGAAAGAAAAATATTGGATCATTAATGTAGACTTAGAGAACTGACTCCATAAAGTGTAATAACATTTGTATTCATAGGAGTCCCAGAAGAAGAGAGGGGAAAAGGGGAAGAAGGTTTATCTGAGCAAAGCATAGATGAAATCTTCCTTAATGTGGGGAAGGAAATAGACATCCAAATCCAGAAAGCACAAAGAACTCTCATCAAAATCAACAAAAGCTGGCTAACAACCAAGACATATCATAGCAAATTTTGCAAAATAGAGATAAGGAAAGAAAATCCTGAAAGCAGTAAAGGAAAATAAATTCCTAACCTACAAGTGAAAACAAATCAGGTTAGCACCAGAACTCTCCACAGAAAATTGACAGGACAGAAAGTAGTGGCATGATATTGTCAACATGCTAAATGGGAAAAATATGCTGCCAAGAATACTGTATCCAACAAGACTGTCATTCAGAATATAATGAGAGAAGAGTTTCCCAAATAAAAACTAAGGGAGTTCATGACCACTAAAAAAGCCCTGCAAGAAATATTAAAGGGGACACTTTGGGAAAGAAAGACCAAAAGTAACAAAGACTAAAAAAGTAATAGAGAAAATCTCCAGAAACAACAGCTTTAGAGATAATACAATGGCACTTAATTCATATCTATCAGTAAACATTCTGAACATAAATGGAGTAAATTCTCCAATCAAAAGGCATAGGGTATCAGAATGGATTTAAAAAAAATACCCAACCATATTCTGCCTACAAGAGATTCATTTTAGACTAAAGACACCTACAGACTTAAAGTGAGGGGATGGAAAACCATTTATCATGCTAATGGACATCAAAAGAAAACCAGGATAGCCATATTTATATCAGAAAAACTAGATTTTAAACCAAAGACTGTAATAGGAGATGAAGAAGAGCACTGTATCATAATAAAGTGGTCTTCCAACAAGATCTAACAATTTTAAATATTTGTGTCCCCAACTCTAACCACCCAAACATATAAATCAGTTAATAACAAAGGAATTCATTGATAAGAAGACAGTAACAGTAGGGTACTTTGACACCCCACTTACAACAATGGACAGATCATTAAGCAGAAAATCGACAAGGAAACAAAGGCTCTGAAAGGCACACTAGACCAGATGGACTTCACAGATATATTCAGAACATTTCATCCTAAAGCAGTAGAATACACATTCTTTTTGAATGCATATGGAACATTCTCCAGAATAGATCGCATGCTGGGTCACAAGTCAGGTCTCAATGAATGCAAAAATTGAGATCATACCAAGCATCTTTTCAGACAACAATGCTATAAAACTTGAAGTCAACCACAAAATTGGAAATTGGAAAGTCCACAAATACATGGAGGCTCTATAACATCCTACTAAAGATAAATGGGTTAGCCAGGAAATTAAAAAATTTAAAAAAATACACGGAAGCAAATGAAAATGAAAGCATGTCAGTCCAAAACCATTAGGATGCAGCAAAAAATGTCGTAGGAGAGAAGTAGATAGATAGCATTATGGGTCTAATTCAAGAAGCAAGAAAAGTCTCAAAAAACACAACCTAACCTTACACATAAATGAGCTAGAAAAGGAACAAATAATACCTAATGATAGCGGCAGCAGATGGGAAATAATAAATATTAGAGCAGAAACAAATGATACAGAAACAAACAGTAGGACATATCAATGAAACCAGGAGCTGGTTCTTTGAAAGAATTAATAAAATTGATAAACCCCTAGCCATACTTACAAAAAGAAAAAATACCCAAATAAAATCAGGAATAGAAAAGATCACAGCCAACACTGCAGAAATACAAAAAAAAAATTGTAAGAGAATGATATGAAAAATTATATGCCAATAAATTGGGCAATCTGTAAGAAATGGTTAATTCTGGGAAACATAAACTACCAAATCTGAAATAGGAGGAAATAGAAAGTTTGAACAGACCGATAACCCATGAAGAAATTGAATCAGTTATCAAAAACTTCCCAGCAAACAAAAGTTCAGGACCAGATGGCTACCCAGATGAATTCTACCAAACATTTAAAGAAGAGTTAATACCTATGCTTCTCAAACTGTTCCAAAAAAAAAAAAGAAAGAAAAAAGAAAAAAAAGAAAAAGAAATGGAAAGAAAACTTCATTACTCATTATATAAGAGCAGCATTACTTGATTCCAAAATCAAACACTCCTCTAAAAAGGATAATTACAGACTAATATCCCTGATGATCATGGATGCAAAAATTCTCAAGATACTAGGAAATCAAATCAAACAGTATATTAAAAGAACTATTCACCACGATCAAGTGGGATTTATTCATGGTCTACAGGGGCGGTTCAATATCTGCAAATCAATCAACATGATATGCCATGTTAATAAAAGAACCATATGATCCTGTCAATAGATGCATAAAAAGCATTTGACAAAGTACAGCATCCATTCTTAATAAAGACTTTTAACAAAGTAGGGACAGAGGGAACAGATTTCAGCATCATAGAAGCCATATATGCAAGACACAGATAAAATAATTCTCAATTGGGAAAAACAGAGCTTTTCCTCTATGGTCAGGAACAAGACAGGGATGTCCACTCTCACCACTATTATTTAACATAGTACTGGAAGTCCTAACGACAGCAATCAGACAACAAAAAGAAATAAAATCTATCCAAATTGGCAAGGAAAAAGTCAAACTTTCTCTATCTGCAGTTCATAGGATATGTAGAAATCCCTAAAGATTCCACCAAAAAATTGCTACAACTGATACACAACTTCAGCGAAATTGAAGGATACAAAAATCAACAAAACAGACATCTGTTGTATTTCTATACTAATGAAGAACAGCAGAAAGAGAAATGAGGGAATCAACCCCATTTACAACTGCACCAAACACAAAATACCTAGGATTAAGCTGATCCAAAGAGGTAAAAGATCTCTACTCCGAAAACTATAGAACACTTATGACAGAAATTGAAGAGGACAGAAAGAAATGGCAAAACTACATGCTCACAGATTGGAAGAATGTGTCTATAACACCCAAAGCATTCTACACACTTAATGCAATCCCCAACACCACCAGCATTTTTCACAGAGCCAGAACAAACTATCCTAAAATTTGTATATAACCACAAAAGACCCCAGATAGTTAAAGCAATCTTGAAAAAGAAAAGCAAAGCTGGAGGCATCACAATTCTGAGCTTTAAGTTATATTACAAAGGTGTAGTCATGAAGACAGTATGGCTCTGGCACAAGCACAGACACATAGATCAATGGAACAGAATAGAAAACCCAGAAATTGTCCCACAACTGTACGGTCGACTAATCTGCAACAAAGCAGGAAAGAACAACAAACGGGGAAAAAATCTTTCCCACAAATGGTGTTGGGACTAGACAGCAACATGCAGAAGCATGATATTGGATCAATTTATTACACCCTACATAATAGTAAATTCAAAATGGATGAAAGACCTAAATGTGAGACAGAAAACCATCAAAATCCTAGAGGAAAACACAGACAGCAACATCTTTGACATTGGTGGTAGCAACTTTTTTTAAAAAAATTTTTTGGGGCGCCTGGGTGGCGCAGTCGGTTAAGCATCCGACTTCAGCCAGGTCACGATCTCGTGGTCCGTGAGTTCGAGCCCCGCGTCAGGCTCTGGGCTGATGGCTCAGAGCCTGGAGCCTGTTTCCGATTCTGTGTCTCCCTCTCTCTCTGCCCCTCCCCCGCTCACGCTCTGTCTCTCTCTGTCCCAAAAATAAATAAAAACGTTAAAAAAAATTAAAAAAAAAACTCCTGGTAAATGAAGATATAGTGAAGGGAAGTACTGACCAGGGACCTCTGCATTTTTAATAACAAAATAGCCCCGCGTCAGGCTCTGGGCTGACGGCTCAGAGCCTGGAGCCTGTTTCCGATTCTGTGTCTCCCTCTCTCTCTGCCCCTCCCCCGTTCATGCTCTGTCTCTCTCTGTCCCAAAAATAAATAAACGTTGAAAAAAAAAGACATTATTTAAAAATTTTTTTAATGTTTATTTATTTTTGAGAGAAACAGAGACAGAATGCGAGTAGGTTGGGGCAGAGAGAGAGAGGGAGACACAGAATCCGAAGCAGGCTCCAGGCTCCAAGCTGTCAGCACAGAGCCTGACACGGGGTTCGAACCCATGAGCTGCGAGATCATGACCTGAGCCGAAGTTGGATGCTCAACCGAGCCACCCAGGCACCCCTGCAACTTCTAACTAGGCACATCTCTGGAGGCAAGGGAAACAAAAGCAAAAAGTAAGTATGGTACTTCATCAAGATAAAAACCTTCTGCACAGTGAAAGAAACAAATCAATACAACTAAAAGGCAGCCTACAGAATGGGAAAAGACATTTACAAAGGACTTACTGATAAAGGGTTAGTATCCAAAATCTATACAGAATTTATCAAACTCATCACTCAAAAAAACAAATAATCAAGTTAAGAAATAGGCAGAAGACATGAATAGACATTTTTCCAAAGAAGACCTACAGTTGGCCAATAGTCATGTGAAAAGATGTTCAACATCACTCATCATCACAGAAATACAAATCAAAACCACACTGAGATACCACCTCAGAGCTGTCAGAATGGCTAAAATTAACAACACAGGAAACAACAGATGTTGGTGAAATTGTAAAGGGAAGGGGACCCTCTCACACCATTGGTGGGAATGCGAACTTGTGTACCCACTTGAGAAAACAGTATGGAGTTTTCTCAGAAAGTTAAAACCAGGACTACCCTATGACCCAGGATTTGCACTACTAGGTATTTACTCAAAGGATAAAAAAAAAAATAGTGATTTTAAGGAGCACACGCACCCTGGTGTTTATAGCAACATCTTCAACAATAGCTAAATTATTAAAAGAGCACAAATGTCCATTGACTGATGAATGGATAAAGAAGAAGTGTTATACACACACACACACACACACACACACACACACAATGGAATATTACTCAGCCATCAAAAAGAATGACATTGCCATTTGCAATGATGTGTACAAGGCTAGCGTATTATACTAAGTGAAAGAAGTCAGTCAGAGAAAGACAAATACCGTATGTTTTCACTCAAATGGAATTTAAGAAATAAAACAGATGAACATAGGTGAAGGAAAGAAAAACACAGGGAAGCAAACCATATGAGACTCTTAACTGTGGAGAACAAACTGAGGGGCGCTGGAAGGGAGGTAGGCTAAATAGGTATTGGGTATTAAGGAGGGCAGTTGTTTTGATGAGAACTGGGTGTTATATAACATCGGTTCTTGAAAAACATTGTATATGTTAACTAAAACTGAAGTAAAAACTTGAGACACAGAAATAATATTATAATTTATTTTTGTGTATGGTATAAGAGTTGTACAATTTTTCCAACTCCATTTGTTAAAGAGACCGTCTTTTCCCCATGAGATAATATTGTTTTCTGCTTTGTCCAAGATTAACCAAGCATACAGTTGTGGATTCATTTCTGGGTTTTCAATTCTGTTCCATTAATCTCTGTGTTGGTTTTTGTGCCTGTAGCATACTGTTTTTATCACTACAGCTTTGTAATATAACTTGAAGTCCAGAATTGTGAGGCCTCCAGCTTTGCTTTGCTTTTTCAAGATTGCTTTGGCTCTTTGGGGTCTTTTGTGGTTCCATACATATTTTAGGATTTTTGTTCTAGCTCTGTGAAAAATGCTGGTGGTGTTCTGATAGGGATTACATTAAATGTGTAGATTGCTCTGGTAAAGTATCTTTTCATTTCCTTGTGTCATCTTCAATTTCTTTCCTCAATGTTTTATACTTTTCAGACTAGAGATCTTTTACATCTTTGGTTCAGTTTAATCCTAGGTATCTTATTATTTTGGGTGCATCTGTAAATTGGAGTGATTCCTTAATTTCTCTTTCTTCAGCTTCATTATTGGCATATAGAACTGCAGCATATTTTAAATTGATACTGTATCCTGTGACTTTACTGAAGTCATATATCAATTGTAGCTGTTTTTTGGTGGGAGTCTTTCAGGTTTTCTATATATAGTATGTCACCCATATATAGACGTTTGACTTCTTCCTTGCAGGTTGGATGTCCTTTATTTCTTTTTGTTGTCTGATTTCTGTAGCTAGGACTTACAGTAGTATGTTAAATAACAGTGGTGAGAATGGACATCCCTGTCTTACTCCTGACTGTAGAGGAAAATCTTTCCATTTTACCCTCTCTAGGATATTAGCTGTGGGTTGTTCATATATGGCCTTTATTATGTTGAAGTATATTCCCTCTGTCTCAACTTTGAGAGTTTTTATCATAAATGAATGTTGTATTTTGTCAAATTATTTTTCTGTATCCATTGATATCATATGATTCTTATCCTTTCCTTTATTAATGTGGTGTATAACAGTGATTGATTTGCAAATATTGAACCATCCTTGCAATCCAGGAATAAATCCCACTTGATCATGGGTAATGATTTAAGGTATTTTTGGATTCAGTTTGCTAGATTTTTATTGAGAATTTTTGTATCTATGTTCATCAGAGAAATTGGCCTATAGTTCTCTTTTTCAATAGTGTATTTTCTGGTTTTGATATCAGGGTAACGTTGGCCTCAGAATAAATTTGAAAGTTATTTCCTTTCTATTTATTGTAATAGTTTGAGAAAAATAGGTATTAACTCCTCAAGTGTTTAAGTGTTTGGTACAATTCACCTGTAAAGCCATTTGGTCACAGACTTTTGTTGGGGGTTTTTTGATTACTGAATCAATTTTTTTTTGCTGGTTGTGGCTATGTTCAATTTTCTTATTCTTCTCTGTTTCAGTTTCGGTAGTTTATGTGTGTCTAGGAATTTTTGAGGTTGTCCAGTTTGTTTGCATCTAGTTTCTCATTACATTATAATTGTTTGAATTTCTGTGGCACTGATTATTTCTAATTCGTGATTTTATTATTTGAGCCACTTCTCTTCTTTTTGAAAAATCTGGCCAGAGATTTATCAATTTCATGAATTCTTTCAAAGAACCAGCTCCTCATTTCATTGACCTGTTCTATTGCATTTTTATTTTCTATATCATTTATTTCTGCTCTAATCTTTGTTATGTCTTCCTTCTTCTGGCTCTAGGCTTACTTTGTTTTTCTTTTACTAGCTGCTTTAGTTGTAAGGTTAGGTTGTTTGAAACTTTTCTTGCTTTTTGATGTAAGCCTATATTGCTATATACTTCCCTCTTCTGACAACTTTTACTGCATCCCAAAGGTTTCAGACCATTGTGTTTTCATTTTCATTTGTTTCTATGTATTTATTTAAATTTCTTCTTTGAATTTCTGGTTGCCCCTTCATAGTTGAGTAGCATGCTGTTTAACTTACATGTATTTGTGGTCTTTCCAAATTGTTTCTTGTAGTTGACTTCTAGTTTTATTTTTCTTTGGTTAGAAAATGTGCATGGTATTTAGTTCAGTCTTTTTTTATTTGTTTTATGACCTAATATGTGATCTACTGTGGAGAATGTTCCATGTGCTCTTGAAAAGAATGTACATTCTGCTGTTTTAGAATGGAATGTTCTGACTTCATCAAATATAATAACATTTGTGTTATTATGAGTCCCAGAAGAAGAGAGAGAAAAGGTGGCTGAAAATTTACTTCAAGAAATAATAGCAGAAAACTTCCCTAATCTGGGAAAGAAACAGACTTTCAAATCCAGGAGGCACAGAGAACTCTCATCAAAATCAAGGAAAGCATGCAAACATCAAGGCATACTGTAATTAAATTTTCAAAATACAGTGATAAAGAAAAATCCTAAAAGCAACAAGATAAAGTCCTTACCTTAAAAAGAAAAATCCTCAAGTCTAGCTGTAGATTTCTTAACAGAAACTTGGCAAGCCAGAAGGTAGTGGCATGATATATTCAAAGTACTGAATGGGAAAAATCTGCAACCAAATATATCTACTTAGCAAAACTGACCTTCAGAATGGAAAGAGAGATAATTGTTCCCTAGACAAAGAAGAAGTAAAGGAGCCCTGCAAGAAATATTAGAGGGGATTCTTTGAGTGGAAAGGAGGGACCAAATGTGACAAAGACAAAAATGGATCAGAGGAAAGCTCCAGAAACAATGACATAGCAAGTAAGAAGATGGCACTAAATACACATTTATCAATTACTCTGAACGTAAATGGACTAAACACTCTAATCAAAAGACATAGTGTCAGAATGGTTTTAAAAAAAATAAGATCCATCTATATGTTGCCTATAATAGATTCATTTTAGATCTAAAACCACCTGCAGATTTAAAGTTAGGGAGTAAAGAGACATTTATCACACAAATGGATGTCAAAAGGAAGCCTTGGTAGGTCTCCTTATATCGGACAAACTAGACTTTAAAACAAAGACTGCAAAAAGAGACAAAGAAGATCATTTACATAATAATAAAGGGGACAATCCAACAAGAATATATAACAATGGTAGATATTTATGCACAGATATGGAAGCACCCAAATATATAAAACGGAATTGATAATTAACACAATATAGGGGACTTTAAACAAGGAAAATTTTAAAAACCTACTTTATTTTCTATACAACATGATTTGGTAGATCATCACATAATAATTTTGCAACAGGTAGAAATTGGTAATGAGGACTAATAGAAATTTCTGACACTACTCCCTGTCTTCTGCACACTTTTTCTATTATCTCTACTCTTTTCTTCAAAAATCTAATTATCACAAGACTTTTTAAATTCTGATTATTTCTCCGTTGTTATTCCTGTCACTTCACAAGAAATAAAGCTGTGCTAGTTGAACTGTGAACCCTGGTGAATGTCAATGACATGTATAGAAATATAAGTTCTTTGGAGTGCCTGGGTGGCCTAGTTGTTTAAGCCTCTAACTCTTGATTTCAGCTCAGGTCATGATCTCATGGTTTAGGGGGATCAAGCACAGAGCCTCCTTGGGATTCTCTTTCTTTCACAATACATAAACATAAAAACAAAGAAATATCAGCCCTTTATTCTCTTACAAATTCTCTTACACCCCCAAAGAAACAAAAATAATAATCCCTTATCACTTAACAGAATCATTGTATCTTGAAACCATGAGATATGAAGGCTTCCCTTCAGATCCCATTTTATTTCTCTTTGGTCACATAAATTGTAATTTTATTAATGTCATAAGACATTTGTCTTTTTTTATGTTTAAGTAATTGTTTTCTGAGGCTGAGTAATATTTTTCACAAGAGACAACCCGTGTTCTGTGGCACTAAATGAATGAAAAAACAAAGGACTTTTTTGGATTGTATATCAACCTCTGTGTGCAGGCCACTGTGTTAAATAAAGTAAGAGCTAGAAACTCTCACCATGAAAATGAACACTTTGATGCTATGTTTATAGAGAAAAATGTTAAACATATAAAAATGTTAAAAATAGAAGAAAACATTGTTTAGGAGAACTTGATGGGATGCCCAAGTGTTGAGAAAGCAAATTCTACAGTTGGTCAGAATAAGGTGAGCACTGGAGTCTGGAATTGGTAATGATTTTAAGCTGGACTTTAAACTGAAACAGGTCACTTTTGGTTTGGAGAAAGAAAGATATGAAAGTTTGATAGAGATAATATGGCCCAAAGTGGCCCTACCTAAGTAAGCAATAGTGACTGTAGCAAAGATTTTGGTAAGCTGAGAAGTTGGCTACTATACTGAAAACATAGGGTTGAGTAAGAACTTGAAATTCCCCAAATGTTATCTCAGTGTCTGGAATTTTTCTCGTAAGAAATGGGAAATCATTTGGAAAGAGAAATTACCCAAAGGCATATGAAGAAAGCAAATTTTAAGGAAGATTGCTTTGGGCTGTCTAGAGACTAGAGCACACAATGGCAGTTATTACAACTCTAAGCATGGAATATGCCATTGCATCACACCTGCAAACATTGCTATGTTCCCTGAAGAATGGAAGAATGTTGTGACCATTCCTACAGAAGACAGGTATGTATCCTATATTTTTATCTTATTTTTTTTTTAATTTTTTTTTCAACCTTTATTTATTTTTGGGAGAGAGAGAGAGTCAGAGCATGAATGGGGAGGGGCAGAGAGAGAGGGAGACACAGAATCGGAAACAGGCTCCAGGCTCTGAGCCATCAGCCCAGACCCTGACGCGGGGCTCGAACTCCCGGACCGCGAGATCGTGACCTGGCTCAAGTCTGACGCTTAACCGACTGCGCCACCCAGGCGCCCCGTATCCTATATTTTTAAAATAGAATTATGAAGGGAGAGT
>NW_024412394.1:14471735-14531434 GCF_014898765.1 Herpailurus yagouaroundi | reverse complement strand
TAAAGCCATCCAGAGTCATCATGCTCTGCAATGGACTATTCCTGAGATCTGTGAAATCTCACTGTCACTGTTTTCTACTATATAATCAAGAGACAAAGTTCTCCAACATATTTCTTTGCGGTTAACTTGATGGCATGTGTCTTAATTCTCAGGTTCACAAGTGGTTCCTGAACTGCAGCATGTCCTATGCTTCATTCAGCAATGTGACTTTTTATGACAGGCATTGCCATAAAATACGTATATATATGCACACACATACATATATGTACACATATGTATGGTGTATATATATGTATTTTTTTGTATATATATAGCTACAGCCTGAATGGCAACAAAAACACATTTTATTTGTTGATCAAAATTTGGCTAAAGCTATAAAAAGTTTGTGCTACACCATCTTATCTACATCATACTGGCTACGTCCCTTTAATATAAATATATATGCATATATATACATATATAAAGAAACATTACATGCTTGTATATATTTTTCTGCCACGCACACATTCTATCTCTAGAAATAGAGGGCATTTATCCTTAATACATTCAGTACAACTAAAGAAAGGAATGATGCTCAGAGATAAAGTAACAATGGTTCACATCATAAAAATAAAACTTTGGGAGGATTTTCTTAAATGAATATGGGATATTATGATTTACAAAAAATTTTAAAAAACACATGTGATTTTTTTTCTTTATTTTTCTTTGAGGGAAAGAAAGCATGCCAGTGGGGGAGAGGAGCAGAGGGGGAGAGAAATTCTAAGCAGGCTCTATGCTCAGCATGGAGTCTGATGCGGGGCTCAATCCCACAACCCTGGGACCATGACCTGAGCTGAAATCAAGAGTTGGACGCTCAACCGACTGACCCACCCAGGCACCCCATGATTTATTTTATTAAAAGAAGCACAAGGACTTGAAAGTCAGATGTATTTCAGTTTAAACCTTAATACAAGAGAACCAAGTAACAAATATTCTGGGGCCAGTTAATAGCCAGTTGGAGTCTCATTTGCATTGGTTACAAAATGAGGAAATCGTAACCACCTGTCAAGAGTTATGGTGAAGTTTATAAATAAATAAAACTCTTAGGTTACAGTTCTGACAATGTCACTCAGCCATGACTGAGTGAGAGCTAAGCTTTAAGCATTGTACTCATTGTGAAGATTCTAGCTAATACCTTAGCGCTTGGACCTTAGAGACCACCTCAGGCCCTGCGTAGACATCAAACAAGTAGCCAAGTTTTATGGTCAGGAGAAACTTTATTATAGACATGGATGGTGGGAGACAGTTAGATGCTCAGAGATAAGGGAAGTTTACTAAATAAATTGAACCATTGTATCTCCTGAATTCACTTTTTTCTTACTTTTTAAGAAGGAAAGTCAAATATCACTGAACAGAATCTTAAGAGGATGCAAGTTCAGAATTTCAATGGAAGTATAATCAGGGATCTCCTTATAAAAGCAAAGTATTTTTACATTTAATGCATCCTCTACATAACCTTTTAAAATTACTGGAACATTAGGCAGGGCAGGAAAGGTTAACTACTTCAGCTTAACTCTCCAGTTAAGCTGTTGTCTTTCCTGTCATACATAAAAACCTAATATTCATCCATTTCTACTTTTCTAAGACCAGTTTAGTAGCTATTGTCTCATATCACAAATTAGGATGATTTTTTAGGTGGAGGGTTTTGTGAGTTACTATTGGTGTGGAATCAGTCAAAACTATTGATGCAGGACAATCTGGCTTCATCAAATCCTTTAACTTATATCCTTAAATAACACTTAAGATTTTAAGTTTGGAGCTACAACTTTATGCTTGAAGAGACAATGTTAAGTCTGCAGTTGGCTTATATATTTGTGTAAGTGTGCTTAGTAATCACAAGAGAATATATGTAGGTTAACTTAATTTGGGAGATAGTTTGTTTTGCCATCTATTGAGGAATTATGTAAATTCTCTTCTCAGTGTCACAGCAAATGCCGTGGTCCAATGTCAAGTCACAAAATGTTGACTGAAAAGTGCCCAGATGTTTATCTGAAGATACAAACTCAAGTGCAAACCTGAGTTCTAAATTGGATTTCACTGCTTAATGACTATATGACTTTGAATAAGATAACCCTATTCTAAATCTTTGTAACAAATTTTTTTTTGCAGTTTTATTGAGAAATAGCTGACGTACTTCACTGTGTATGTTTGAGGCATACATCATGATGGTTTGATTTACATATATCACAAGATGATTACCACAATAGGTTCAGCTAACAATCCTATAAATACAGCAAAAAAGAAAACCTTTTCCTTGTGATGAGACCTCCTAGAATCAACTCTAGCTTTCCTATACGTCATATTGCAGTGTTAGCTACAGTCATGTTGTACAATAAAGCCCTAGAACTCACTTCTCTTTTAACTGGAAGTTTGTACCTTTTGACCACCTTCTTCCAATCCACCCTACCTTACCCTCTACCTCTAATAACCACAAGTCTGATCTCTTTTTATGAGTTTTTTAATACTACATCTGTGAGATCATACAGTATTTATCTTCCTGTATTATTTTACTTAGCATAATGCTTTCAAGTCCATCCATGTTGTCATAAATGACAGGATTTCCTTAAAAGGGGAAACAATACCCTATTGTATACACATGTACCACAATTTCTTTATCCATTTATCCACAGATAGACACAGATTGTTTCCATGTTTTGGCTATTATATATAATGATGCTATGAATACGAGAACATTAATGCCTTTTTTTTTTTTTTTTTTTTTTTTTTAGGGTCAGAGAGTTTAATGAGCTTTACTTATTGGGTAAAAGTATTGACATTTGATGGAAAAACAAATGCAGCCCCGGTCCTCCTTGCAACCCCGTCACAGCTCAAAGGGCTCCATCCCCCAGGGGAAACCATGGTGAGGAGTCCTGCAGTTGGGAGCCCAAATGTGAACAGGCACAGGGCTGTCTTGCTCCTGTAACTTCCACTCGTGGCAGCACATGGGCAATGCTTCTGCACCTGTTGTGCATTGAACAACTTGAGAACACAGTGCATACGCTAGCAGTGGGAGCCCTGACCCCACACCGAAGGGCGATCATTGCATGGCACCTCGCATTCCTGGCAGCAGCCATTAAAGGTCTTCCCAGAGATGCGGCAGTTCTCCTCCTTGGCCAAGGAGAGCCAAATGGCCACAGCCATCAGGCATTCTTTACCTTCAAGACAGTGGAATCTCCTCCAGCCTAACCACACACCATCCTACCACCTTCCATTTTAATATTTTTAAAATATATTCCCAGAAGTACAATCATAGATCATGTGTTAGTTCTATTTTTAATTTTTTTTGAGGATACTCCATGCTGTTTTCTGTGATGGCTCTACCAATTTACATTCCCACCAATAGTGCACAAAAGTTTCCTTAGGCTTTGTTGTGGGTTTTTTTTGTTTTCTTTTGTTTTTTACCTTTTTAAAATAGGCTTCATCCCCAGTGAGAACCCCAACTCAAACTCAGGACCATGAGATCAAGACCTAAGCCAAGATCAAAAGTCGAGTGCTCAAGGGACTGAGCACCCCGTTTTGTCTTTCTTATGGTCATTCTAACAGCTATAAGGTGACATTTCATTGCAGTTTTAATTTACATTTCCCTAGTGACATTGAACATTTTTTCATGTACCTGTTGGTCTTTCCTACATCTTTGGAGAAATATCTGGAGAAATATCAATTTAGGTCCTTTGCCCATTTGTTTGTGTTTTGTTTTGCTATTGAGTTCTATGCATTCTTTGTATGTTTTGCACATTAATCCTTTATCAGATATATCATTTGCAAACATGTTTTCCCATTTCATAGGTTGTCTTTTCACTTTGTTGATGGTTTCTCTTGCCATGTACGGGTTTCTTAGTTGATGTAGTCTCACTGGTTTTTTTGCTGCTTATATTTAGATGTCATATCTAAGAAATTATTATGGAGCTTTATGTCATGGAGCTTTATTTCTAGGTTTTCTTCTAGGACTTTCATGCTTTCAGACCTCACATTTAAGAGTTAAGACTAGGTCACATTTTGACTTAATTTTTGTGAATGGTATGACAGATGGGTTTAGTTTCTTTCTTTTATAAGTGAATATCAAGTTATCCCAACACCTTTTATTGAAAAGACAGCACTTTCTCCTTTGAATATTCTTGGTTCCTTCATCAACTATTATTTGACGGCTATATGTGTTTATTTTCTGGAATCTTGATTCTGTTTCATTTATCTTTTGATCTCTCTTTCCACCAGTACCATATGGTTTTAATGACTATAGCTTTATAGTATAGCTTTAAATCAGTAAGTGTATGATAATGATGCCTCCTGTTTTGTTCTCAGGATTTTTTTTTTTTTAACTATTTGTGATCTTTTGTGGTTCCATAGAAGTTTTAAAAGTGCTTTTTCGCCTTAAAAAAATTCACATCTTGATAGGGATTACATTGAATTCATAGAGGACTTCTGGTAGTATTGACATTTTAACTATATTAATTCATTCAACATAGGATGCCTTTGCATTTGTCCTTTTTCCCATTTGTTTCATCATTGTCTTATACTTTGACAGAAGTTACTGAGACTTTTTTTCAGGAAATTCATTTGTGTATAGAAATGCAATTGATTTTTATGTTAATTTTCTATCCTACAACTTTACTTAATTTTAAATAGAAAATTCTAAAGACTCAACAAAAACAAACTTGGATCTAATCAAAGAATTATGTAATCTGAAAAGAGATACTTTTACTTCTTCCTTTCCAATTCTAATACCATTTCTTTTTCTTGCCTGGTAGCACTAGAAGTCCTAGCTAATGCAATGTGGAGTAGGAGTGCTAAGAGTAAGCACTCTTGTCTTGTTCCTAATCTTACAGGAAAAGTTTTCAATCTTTCACCATCAAGTATGAGGTTAGTTGTGGGCTTGTCCTATATGGCCTTCATTATGTTGAGATATTTCTTTCCATGCCTAACTTGTTAACAGTTTTTATCAGAAACGGCTATTGAATATTGTCATGTACTTTTCTGTAACTGTTAATTCTATAATTTCCTTCCATTCTATTAATGTGATATATCACATTGATTGATTTGCATATGGTGAACCATGCTGGCAGTCCAGGGATAAATCCCATTCGATCATGGTGAGTGATCTTTTAATATGCTGTTGAATCTGGTTTGTATTTTATTGAGAATTTTTGCATCTATATTCGTCAGGGATGTTGGCCTGTATGTTTCTGGTTTTGATATCAGGATAATGCTGGCCTCATAAAATGACTTTGGGAGTGTTCCCTTCTCTTTGACTTATTTTGGAAGAGTTTGAGTAGGATTGGTGTTAATTTTCATTGAAACATTTGATAAAATTCACCCATGAAGTCATCTGGTCTGGGTTTTTCTTCATTGTGAGGTTTTTAATTACTGATTCAATCTCCTTATTAGTAAATAGTCTGTTCAGGTTTTCTATTTCTTCCTGTCTAATCACTTTTCTCACCTGAATATGTGAATAATGTATATCAAGATTAAAAATTTGATAATGCATTTTCTTTGTAATTCAGAAAGCACATACATTTTACTTTATAGATTCTACACAACATTCTTCACATAGGATTTGTTTACATTTCTAGCAGCAATAAGTTTATCCAATGTATCTTATTCTATGACATTTACATGAAGAATACAATTCCTTTAAGCAAATTTCCTATCAAAGTATTACTAAGAGTTGTATACATTTAGTAAGCAATATACTTCGAGATTTTTGATGTTTTATATTTAGTAAACATGATGTTTGGTATAAAGGCATTTACCCACATATATTAAGGGCCAAAATACATTCAAGAAAAAAAATGCTTACTTTTATTGCTTTCAATACACATCTCTTTCTTGACCTGTATAATCTACCTTATGAAAAGATGATAAATTCAGTACACTTCAAACTGCTTTCCCCCGTCATCAAATTTTTAGTTATATAACTTCTAATGGTTTTCCTATTGAGTGTACTAACACTCTTTATTAATAAAATTTACAGAATACCAATTCATTCAAAATATAAATATGAGGATATCAGTGCCTACACTTCACTTCTGGATATTCCCCCCAACTTTCCTATTTATAATCCAGTACAGCATGACTTGTACAAGTAAAACAAAATCACCTTTTGTTACATAACTAAAATCTGACTTCATTTTACAATGCTTCCAAAAATATAATCTAATAAGATTGTAATTGTGTCATCATTTTCATAGAATGAATAAATATATTGTGAGGTAGAGATCGGAGCTATAGATAAACATATGCTTTTCCCTGCCTCCAAATAATCCTTTTCATTCAGAATATTCCTTGCCTCCAAAAACAAACATTGAAATTTCTTTCATTTTATCAAGTGATTAAAATCATGCTGCACGTTTTCTCCTTCGTATTGGTACCCCAGATATTTTATTCAATTCTTGTTTTCTCTTTAGCTTTTCCTTTACAAAGTTTTTTTAGTAAGAGAATATGCCTTCTGCAGTTTCTTAACAATGTTAGAATCCTGTGATTTTCTAGTGTTAATCCAATTGGTGGTCTCGTATATCCATTTGTCATCCCTCGGTTTATTTTCCAAAGCTAGATCCACGATTTCTGGAGGGCCATGGCATCATCCTTTTCAGAGTATTTGCATTGCTAGTATATATATTCTCTTTTTTCCAGATAACGTTCGAGAGAGAGTATTTGAATACCTTTCCTGCTAGTATCTATTTCTCTTGTTAACATTTAGTAGTTTTCCTGGACAGAGCATTGGAGGGTTAAAGTCATTGCTATGTTGTTTTCCAACACCCATTGCTACTTCAGGGAAGTTTGTTACCAATTAAATATTGTTCATTACATGGTCTCCTAACCCCTTTAATGATATCCTGTGCCCTGGTCCTCTCCCTCAGAAACCATGGAATCTTCATTTTCATGCTAGACTATAGAAATTTTATGACAATATTTCCAAATGTGAAATCTTTTCTTTTCTCTAAAATGCCTATTATATGACTCTTCAACATTTTTTTTCTGTTTTCCATTTCTTTTAGTTTTGTCATTAACATGTTTTTATATTTTATATGCTCCTACTTTCCCAGTCTTTCCTTTTTCCCCAAAGAATTTCCATCTAGCTTATAGAGTCATTGTTCACTCAAATGTCTCTAAGCCTACTAATTAGGTATTTTTATGTTTCTCTTCTTTTACGTTAATTATCATTTTCCTTGGGTGTTAGTGATTATTTGTTCTTCCTGTTGTTTCTCTTCGCACTACTTGCCTTTCCCAAAAGTCTAGTGATCTTAAGTGGTCAATACATATTAATAAAAGACGATGCAGGTTAATACAGGATGTTGGAGGTTTCCTCTGAAAATGCACTAACCTATCCCTTCAGCCCCAAGAGTCTTGTTCCTAAGTTGGGTGGCTGACAGTAAGCGGTGTGTGCATGGTCTGACAGACTTCACCTTAGAATAAGCAGGGTGTGGGGTGGTTAGGACCTGGAAACTTATGTTCCCTCATGCAATTACTCCATTATCTTGAACTGAAAGTTTTGGCTTCTATTTTTAGCCTTCAAATAAAAAAAAATGCTTATCATATCCTCTTCCAGAGGAAAATTTTTGTACTAAGAAAATATAATAGCTGGGCCCACAATCTAGTCATATTTTAGAAAAGTAATTTTCTAAATTTGAGTACAAACCAAGGGCATCCAAGAGTCTTATGAGAACAGCAAGTGTTGGAAATCTGTCTCAGTTGGTGACAATCTACAAATATTAAAGACTATGGGCGCATTGGATTTTGAATTCCCTCTACTCTATATGGATGGATGGGTTATAAGGGATCTTAGGTTCCTTAGCATTCCAGATACAATTTCTTTGTAACAAAGTACCTCAAAGCTTAGTGTCAGAAAAAAAAAAATTTCTTACTTAGGGATTCTGTAGGACAGGAATTTGGACAGGGCACAGCAGAGACATCTTGTCTCTGTCCCACTATGTCTGGGGCTTCAGATACTAGATGCAAACCTTCATGCCTAGAATGATCCAAAGGCTCATTCTCTCATGTATCTAGAGGTTTGCTCTGACTGATGGTAAGCAGCCTCAGTTACTCTGCATGTGGTTTTTCTAAGGGGACTAGTACAGCTGGAGTCCAAGGACAAGGAAGTGAAGATTAAGAGCAGGTAGACTCCTATCACCTTTTATGATCTAGCCTCACAAATCACACAGTATCTCTTTTCCCACATTCCATTAATTATAGTCAGAAGCAAAAATAGATTCCACTTCTTAAGGGGAATGGCAAAGTTTTGGAAGACAATCTGGCCCTGGAATATTGCTGTGGTCATTTTTATAAACATAATCTGCCACCGTCTACCATCTGTCCCAACAATCTCCATCCCTCTAACATATAAAATATACTCACCCTCCCCCCACTTACTCTTCACGGTGTCAATTACTCCAAAATGTAGTGCAAGTCAATAGAGATAGTTTTGTTTTTTTTCTTCTGTTTCCCTGCTTTCAGCTGAAAGACTGTAAGGCTAAAAGTTAGAATTCTTTGTAGGCTGATCTACTCATGTCTGAGAGTTGATACGGTCTTTTGCATGTGGTTTCTGTTGCTCTCCACATGCTCTCCACATTTTGAACTTCCTCACAGCTTGTTGGCTGACCTCCAAAGAGGTGTGCGTGTGTGTGTGTGTGTGCGTGTGCGCGCGGGGAAGGGGGCAGGAAGAGAGGAAAGGCTGTCTAGGGGGAAGTCCTATCTCATTTTATGATCTAGCCATAGAAATCAGTGTCATTTCACCTGCATTTCAGTTGATGAAACGGTTAAAAATCGTGTCCATGCTCAAGGGGGAGAGAAATAGATTTTATCTTATTCAGGAGACTGGCAGGTGTAAAAGAGGATTTGGCCATCTTTGCAAAGTAAAACCTACTCCACTTGGTTCTATTCTACTTGACTCTACTTCCCTCTGTGTTGAAGGGCAGTGAGGGAGCCGGCAGCAAGCAAGTATCCTATAGACTCGGAACAATCCTTGCAAAAGCTCTCTATGTATCTTTCAATTCTTCTGTAAAGTTCTGTACTTCACACCCTCTAAAATAATTCACTACATCTGTAGAATTTCCAGGCTGTGGAGTGTGCACGGGTGCCCTTCTGTATCCAAGTGGTACACACGTCTCTGTGTGCGAGTGCACCTGTGCGTGTCTGTGCGAGAGTGAACATGTGCACGTGTCTGTGGGAGGATGCACATGTCTATCTGCACATGTCTTAAGGAGTCCTTTCTGCTATCTTTTGTTTAATCTGTCTCCTCTTGCACTGAGCAGTAAACAGCCAGCCTGAGATCCAGGAAATGGTCATTAGGGGGATGAATATGGTTCTATGTGTATTCAGACCAAAGTCTAATTCAAATAGAAGCTGACAGTAAATCAACAAGAAAAGCAGACCTGGGACATTTTCCTCCGTGTAAGAGTGCTGACTCATTTCCTCATCACATTAGAGAATGCATTACAGTGAATGTTCTGATAGTGACAAAAGAGATGTGCTAATGGGCCTTTCTGGACTGTTTTTTTCTGATTCAGCATCATTTCATGGCTAAAGCAGCAGGGACAAGAAACTTACATATGTATATATTTTTTAAATTATAAAACAAGTTAATAGTTTTCTTTCCTGCCAGATCTTAAATCATGAGAATACCACAATATAACTTGTGCAATTGGGGAAAGGGCAGTATTTTTAAAAAGACACATTACTGTATGACAGAAAAATTCATACTTAATTAGCTTAATCTGGCGATTTTTATTACTATACCAAGATTATATCGAATACTTTCGATATATCAAAATAATACTTTCGATATATCGAAATAATACTTTCGATTATATCAAATACTTTTTTCTCCATATAGATTTTCATAGTATATAAGACATGTAAAAAGTAGTGAAATTTGATAGATCTCTGTAAAGACTCTAGGAGACCTGCCTAAATATCATGAAACTACTATTAAGCAACTGAAAAGATCTATTTAATTGAATCCAAGGAGTAAACTTTAAGCAACCTCTATGTTGGGCACAGTCCTAAGATGGATCTCCCACGAATAGGCAGAACATTCAAATTTAAGAACAATCATCGGTTTGTAACCTTGATGTGCTCAGCTTTGAGCGAGGCAATTCAGTACTTAGAAAAGGACGCACTGTTCTTTAGAGATTTTAGATTTGGGAAAGATTAGTCAAACAATTAAAATGAATAAAAACAAAAACATTAATTGGGGTGCCTGGGTGGCTTAGTCAGTTAAGCATCCGACTTCAGCTCAGGTCATGATCTCACAGCTTGTGGGTTCGAGCCCCGCGTCGGGCTCTGTGCTGACAGCTCAGAGCCTGGAGCCTGCTTCGGATTCTGTGTCTCCCTCTCTCTCTGCCCCTCCCCTGCTCACGCTCTGTCTCCCTCTCTCTCAAAAATAAATAAACGTTAAAAAAAAATGAAAAACCTAAAAACATTAATATGTAAAAATAGCAAGCCAACAAAAAGAGCCCCAACACTACATTTTAGGAACTAGAAACACAATCGTATTTCCAAAGCAAAACGAGAGAGACCAATGTAAGGTGTAAGGTGAAGTGTTTGAAAATGAGGGAATGTTAAATGGAGCCTTAGAGGAAGAACAGAGTTTCCATGGTTGGAGGGGAGGAAAAGTTGGAGAACAGAACATGAACACAAGCACGGAGATGGAGTGGGAAGGACTAGGACATCTCCAGCAGGCAGTGAGGAAAGACCCTCGTTTTGAGTTGCTATCATTTGTGAGCGGCCTACTGAGTGAAAGAGATCTACGGAGCCAGAGGCCTCTGGGCTCTAGGGTACATTCCTGCCTAGGCCCACCCCCACTGGTGTCCTCGCTGCACCGGGGACAGCTACAGTGCCCCACTGTGGTGACAGAAATTAAATCACAACACCCAAGCCTGTGCATGTAGGTATGAAACTATAAACCTTGTTATGAAGGGTATTATCAAGTGCTAGAACAGGATTTGTTTTGTCTTCAGTACTATCTCAACATAGTGTGGATGAGTTAGTGGCAGTTAGTGACCTGAGTTTGCAGCAAGCAACCAGTTACTGCAAATGGTATTCTGAGGCCAGTTACTCCCTGAAGGACCCACCTTGAGGCTTGGAAGAGAGACAGTTTGGCTTTGCTCAGGGCATTTCCTGACACAGTGGGTGGTGTTTCCTTTGAAAGCTGGCTAAGGCATTCAGCCTGATGAAATAAATAGCTGTCCAAAACTCCACATCAGCGAAGCTGGTGGAAGATCACAGAGCTTGGATGAGGACAAACTGCGTTCAAATATTGATTTCATTATGCATAACATGTGCCTTAGGCAAGTCGGATAAGGCCTCTGGGCCCCAGTTCCCAAAGATAATAAAACCTGTCCTTTCTGCCTTATAAGTTTATTGTGAAGATCACATAACTTCTAAGGGCAGGAACTCTCTTTTGTAAACACAAAGTACTATACTAACTGTAATTATACTCATTTTCCTGTGGGTAAATGAGAATCAAGTTTCCTTCCCACTGAATTTTTATCAGTGTTCTCCTCCACTATATCTGAAAATTTATACTTGGGAGAGTGTTAGAGCCTTTCTGTATTTCCCAGATATACTTAGGAGCCAATTACCAGGGATTCTTTATTTCTAAAACTGAGTAAGAATTTAGGATTAAGGTTCAAGAACCAGGGGATAATTGGAGGGAACAAAAAACATTTTGATGTGCAGTAAACCTCAAGGGACATTTTCAGGTCTATTTTATTCTACACAGTCTGCTTTATGTAAATAAAGACCACAGAATTCAACAGGATTTTCAGAAATATGCAACTCATAAATTGTTCCTACAGAGCATCACTATTCTACAAACACTACCCTAGTTTGGAAAATTGCCAGAAAACTCTTTAGGTTGGTACAGAATTAAGGATTCTTTTTTACTACTCTTAACTCTGACAGGTTTCTTCCTTAGCTCGCCTGGAAACAAATAGAAATCCTTCTCTCTTTGGGTCTTAATTCCATGTTGCAGGCAATTTGACCCAACCAGCGTTATACTAAATGTCGTCTTCCAGAATAGTCAGGTCTTAATTGTCCTAATAACAAACTGTTCCCAAAACAGCCTGTAGCAAAAAACTACTCTGTGGCAGGCCCTCAGCTGCTTGTCACCAGCATGTAGCTACTGGAGAAGGATGTTGGCTAAATCCATAAGCACATATATCAGGCGAACGCAACATGGCACCTTTTTGACTTATCTGTCTTTTCCTTGAAGTAGTTCCTTCCCAGCAGAAGGACTGTGCTACATTTTTTCAGCATTTATTGTGAGCATCTCTGTGGATCACAGCTGTGTATGACACTATCTCCTCTTTGCTGGGTCAGAACATAGTGGAACAAATATATCTTCAGCAGATAAGCATTTTCATTTTTACTGCCACATACAAAAGCACAGACGTCTATAACACAGTATACCTACCATTCCTAATTGAGCGAATAAAAAGTAGCTGAAAACCAAAAGCTGGATAATGAGTTAAAACAGTACCATAAAAATAAAATGCAGATATTTAGACTCTCAAATAGTTGTTTTTCAGGTTCTACAGAGGCCCTTTAATGCGTGTGTTTATGTTTATATATAGCAGATGGCTAGGAACATGCAGTGACTGTCAATTTCAAAAACATTTTGGAAATAATAGGCAACCTAGTGTTTCTCCTAACAAATACATGTCCTCCTGTGCTTGTCTTCCAGAACCTGTTCACTTGCTGCCATTATCATCTCTGTCCCGCCAGCTTACTTCTCTTTTCCTCTTACGATACAGTTATTTTACTTAATTTGTTTAATATGGTGCCAGTGCCTTATGGGCTGAGAGAGACTCAAAGTGGTGAAGCAGTCCTCGATGTCTTAGAAAAAGGACTTGCCACTGTTTGCTCTTGAGGAACTCTCTAGAAAGAGCAGACTGAAGGTTTTTTTTATCTGTGAAGATATTCCGAACGTCATAGAGCTGAAATTTCTTACAGAGAGAAGAGTCGTGACATTAAACTTGGTTCTCAATCATCTTTGGTAATGGCTCTCTGTGAAAAATATTTCTGTAGAGGTCATTCTGTGCAACTTTAGGCTGTATTGAAGAATTGCTCAAAATCCTGGGAGAGACCAGAGACCAGAGACTGTGGGCATAGGGCTTTGCAGGAATGAATCAGAGGATGAAAAGTTGAGCAATTAGCTAGAGATAACCAGAAGATAAAACCACCAAGACTAATCAGTGTGCACAAAAAGCATATCAGTTAGGAATAAAGTGAAAAGCCCTCAGAAATATTCACATTACAAAGGCACTTCCATTCCCTTTCACTAAACTATGGCCATGACTTTCAAAAGAGTTTAGTTGCTTCCTTCTCTAAGAAGGGAGTCATAAAAAAGCTCTCTGTGAGATGAGGCAGTTACCCTGGAAGACTAATTCCTTTATAACAACTAAAGTGCTCCACAAATAGAAAATCCGAAAGAAATTTCCAGGTGACCAACACTGCAAACTTTGAGGTTTAGTGGCCTGCTGCATATATCCTTTAAAACTGAAATTTAGCTTGTAACTCACTCTACATTTATTATGCAAATATTTATTGAACACTCAACATAATTCAGATGCTAGTCTAGAATAACCAGTGAATGTCACAAAAAGCCTCAGCCAGGTAGGTTTCCATACAAGTGAAATAATTCTTCCACAGGTAGAAAGAAGTGGGGTTAATAATAGCATTCCCTAATTCCATTCCACTGGTAAGTAGCTGAGTCTGAATTTAAACCCAAAACCAAAGCTTAGGTTTCTTCCTCTAAGCAAATATACTAGAAGTGGGTCTGCATGACTCTATTAGGTACACAAAAACCCACTAGCAATTTCTCTACAGTTAAAAGGACCTATGCCATTTGTAATGTAAGACTATATAGTTTGTATACCATCATGAGAGAAAAATATCCAGGACTTTAGACAGTGAGATGGTAAAATTTTGGTAAAAATTATCTTTATACTATATATATATACTTTTTACTATATTATATACTATATATCTTTATACTATACATATAAGAGGTTAATATTATCTTTATACTATATATTGTATACTCTACCTTATATACTATATATGTAAGTATATACTGTACTCCGTACAAGACCCACCAACACAGAATATGGGCATAGAACTCTAGTAGATGAAAAAGCAGTTGTGTTTGGGGGGGGGCGGCCCAAACCGGGGGGATAATGAAAGGCAGTGGTCAGATTTTGAAGGGCTCAAGTACTGAGCTAAAATGCTTGAATATTTTATTGATACTTTGAGGATCACGGAGATAATTATAAGCTGGAAAACTATCATGGTTGTATTCTGGGTTAAAAAAATTACTTTGGGGGCGCCTGAGTGGCTCAGTCCGTTAAGCGTCCGACTTCGGCTCAGGTCATGATCTCACAGTCTGTGAGTTCGAGCCCCGCGTCGGGCTCTGGGCTGATGGCTCAGAGCCTGGAGCCTGCTTCCAATTCTGTGTCTCCCTCTCTCTCTGCCCCTCTCCCGTTCATGCTGTCTCAAAAATAAATAAACATTAAAAAAAAATTAAAAAAAAAATACTCTGCTGACTGTGAGGAGGGTAAAGTAGAGAGAATCAACTCTGACAGCCATCAAAATAGTGAGAGCCTGAATTACAGCACTGGCAGCAAAGATGTAAAAAGATATATTGAAAATATATTTATGAACAGATTCAGCAGCACATCTTCAGTGAATTGATTGAGTAGATAGTAGAGACTTTTTTAAATGTGAAACTTATTTTCAGATTGGTTTCCATACAATACCCAGCGCTCAGCCCAACAGGTGCCCTCCTCGATGCCCATCACCCACTTTCCCCGCCCTCCCACCCCACATCAACCCTCAGTTTATTCTCAGTTTTTAAGGGTCTCTCATGGGTTGCCTCCTAATTTTTTTCCCCTTCCCCTCCCCCATGGTCTTCTGTTAAGTTTCTCAGGATCCACATAAGAGTGAAACCATATGGTATGTGTCTTTCTCTGTATGGCTTATTTCACTTAGCATAACACTCTCCAGTTCCATCCAGGTTACTACAAAAGGCCAGATTTCATTCTTTGTCATTGCCAAGTATAAACCACTGTTGTTTAACATAGCGTTGGAAGTTCTAGGATCAGCAATCAAACAACAAAAGGAAATCAAAGGCATCAAAATTGGTAAAGATGAAGTCAAGCTTTCACTTTTTGTAGAGGACGTTATATTATACATGGAAAACCCAACTGACTCCACCAAAAGTCTGCCAGAACTGATAAATGAATTCAGCAAAGTCGCAGGATACAAAATTAACGTATTGGAGACTTAGACTGAGGAGACGAGGCCAGTTTCTAAACGTCTGCCTTAGATAACTTGACAGAGTCTTAACTAATACAGGGAAACCAGAAAAACAAGTTTAAAGAAAAAAGAGCAATCAATTTTAGATAGGTGTTTTAGGGACATGTGGATGTGGTCCAATTAGTCTGTGTAGTAGCTGTTGGATACATTGTTCCATAGCCCTCTGAGAAATCTGTGCTAATGTATAAATAAAAGGAAAAAAAAAATCCTGCAGACAAGTCATGACTTCACAAGAAGAGGATGTACACTTCACAAGGTAGCTTCTCTCTGCTGAATTTACTACAGTCTGATGTCTGGTTCTCAGTATTATAAGACCCTAAGAAGTAATTTATTCAGGATCCCAAAATTGATGGTACTAAAAATGTTGACTCACATTAATACAACTTTAAGGACACCAATGTAAAAAAAAAAAAAAAGAATGTAAAATGTGTAAAGTTGCAAAAACAGAAAGTAATGAATAAATACTTTAAATACTCACCAATCTACCTTTTTCATTCTTTCCTCTATGCGGTGTTCAGGGGAAGCCTAAGAACCACAAGGTTGCTTGAGCACAGAATCAAAATATAGGTAATTCCATGGGAATGGGAATAAAATATAATAAACTGATCACTTTCAGGTAAGTGACACAAATTCAGTGATTTATGCAAAGTTTTAAAGCTGTCTCAACTCACCACTTTCTTCAGATGGTATTTGTATTGAGGAGGCTTTCCTATTATTGTGGATGACTAAGTTTTCCATCTTAGTTACTCAGCAACTATCAAAGTGCTAAAATATTTGCTGAATGAGTGAATTAATTATGCCTAGGCATAAAATGTCGATTTCTAAAAGGTGGCATATACTGCAAACATTGCAGATTCTTGATTTCCAGGGAAGAGTCTCCTCTTATTTAGCTGCAACTTAAAAGGGGTCTGAGCATGAAGACCATAGCACCTAATACATCATATGTACTCGTGTTCTCTTCCCTGCAGCCTATCCGTTCTATCAGAGTATCAATCAGAGGTATGAAAAATCTAGTCCTTAGTCTTAGACTCTCCCAACCAGGAGAGTACTTTAAAACCAGGGATATTTGGAAAGCGCAGAGCAAATTTGTCAGAGTGATTGCAGGTCTTGAAGAATTCCGAGGCAGTGATTGGAGATGAAATCTGCCCAAACATAGGAGACATCCCTGCTCAACAAGGAACTATCTTGCCTAAAATGACAACCACCCCCTAGTGGGAAATCATAGATCTGGAATGAAAGAAATGAAGTTTAGTGGACGTAAATATAAATTCAAGTTTTCTGACCCCTCAAAATACAAGAATAAGGAGATAGCTGAGGGACAGACCTGGAAAGTCCAGTTGGATTTAGCACTTCCACAAATCTTAATAACTAGATCCATAGGCATTTAGCTGAAACTTAAACTAGATTGATCTGGTGTAGTTAGCGTATATATAACTGGGTTCCCTAATTCAGCTATTGTGTGTGCATGCACACCAGCATGTGCACACGAAAGGGACAGAAAGAAAGAGAAAGAGAGAGCGTGACAGAGGCAGAAAGGAAAAAGATATATTTTTAAAGATATTGGGAGTTTTTAACTTGCTTTTCTTTATTCTCCCCTCCTCCACTACACCCAAGTTTATCAAGAGTTAAATGAACGAAATCACTTGCCAAGACACCAAAGGTGTGCTAGTTTGGATGTTTTCCGTAGACATCATTAATGACCACCAATGTCTGTTCCCCTTTCCTTTTTGGACATAAGATGATACAACTTAGGCTTTCAGATTAGGCAGGATCATATTTCTAGCCAATGCACAGCAAGAGGAAATAACAAGGTGAGGCAGTAAAATGCCCCTGCATAACCTGCTTTCCTCCTTTGTTGCAGTTCTAGGAGGCTTGTGATGGAAATGGAGTCACGGATCAAACTAGCCTAGATCACTAAACACCAGAGGTCAGCTAGAATCTGAGCATGTTTTGAACATAATATTTTATTGTATGAAGTTACTGCTATATGAGCACTGCTTTTTACTTCAGCATAGGCATGTCAGTAACAAACATACCGTGCTATCCCCATCTTACTGAAGGCTACAAAATGTAAGGTAACCCTACCTGGATCAGTTAGCAACGGATGCAGGAAATAATCCAACTCTGTCTGACATGGTAGTGAGATTGCTGTTGCACCACCACTGTCTTCTACTGAACCCTTGAACTTCGTCCCTTGTAATGCCCCTTACATTGTTTTTTTTTTTTTCTTCATTTCTGACTACCACATTGGTTTGGGCTAAAATAAATGCCCTCCAGTCTGGTCTCCCAACTGTATTCTTCCTCCAAACCAGTCTCTGTAGCACTTCCTTTCAGAATAAGGTATTAAAATATTCCTTGGAACAGGGCTACTCTGAAAAGTTAATGCCCTGATGTGTGTAGGTCAAAAATCTACTTAAAACCTAGAAATTCCATGCTTAGGGGAACTGTAGGATGACCTATTCCAACCTTCATAATTTGAAGAAGAAATTAAAATCTACAGTTTCTGTGACCAGCAAAGTTACGGGGGGGGAAATTACCAAGATCTGCGTTCATAGAACTACCTAAACTGGCTTTAATCTACTTTACAAGCTTCAGTTATAGAACCAGAATACCTGCCCTGAATCCAATTTCCGTTAGTTATTTGCTGTGTAAACTTGTCAAGTCACTTAAACTCCCAGGACCAACTTTCCTCATTTGCAAGTTGGGAATAAAATTATCTATCTCAAAGGTTATCATGAGGATTAAATCAATTAATGTACGCCAAGCATTTAAAGCAGGGTCTGTCATGCAGACAGATCTGTGTAAATACAAATAATTATTACCTCCCCAAATATTTTCCCTACCTCCAGTAGCCTGGTGTTCTCCTTTACCTTAGGGCATGCCATTTGAATTCATACAACCACACTTTTGCTTTTGCCAGTTCTTCTGGCTGAGAACATATTTTCCTTTCGAGAACTGCCTAGTCTTTCTATATTTTCAAGGTCAGTTTGAAGTACCGCCTATTTAAACTATTCTCTGGCCAGCCCCTCTGATCTCTCCAGTCTTGGGACTCTGATACAGTGTGTGTGGTGGTATATACACGTTAACGTGTAACTTCCACACATCTGGTGACTATCACTTCTTATATTATCATCTCGTGAGATGCTGTCTATACTTTTCTCAGCTTGTACACTTGGATGAAAACAGTCGGTGATGTTGAAGAAGACTATATGGCAAGGAATAGAAACCAGCCTTCAGACTTCGACCTAGATAAGTACTGAGGAGCGCTCCAGTTCAACCCTTGAGGAACTGAATTCTGCCAAAGAGCATGTGAAGTTGGAAGTGTATTCATCCCAGTTAAGTCTTCAGATGGGACCTCATCTGTGGCCAACACCTTGTTTGCACCCTTGTGAGAAATCTTGAAGCAGAGGACTCCGTCATGGCCGGATTCCTAACCCATAGAAACTGACACAACAAATATGTGTTTTAGGCTCCTAAGCTTACAGGCAATTATTTGTTCTGTAGCAGTAGATAACTAACAGACCTGGGCTGGTTGGAGGAGGAAGGATAGATATTAGAGTCTGACAACTGAGTAAACAACCCAGAAGTACATAGGTTACTGTTGATAAAGGGTCATATGATAAAAGATCATATAGGAAAAGTATTACATGTAGCTTCACATGTCATGTAGTAAATCAATTGGAAAAAAATGCAAAGAGAAAGTTAAATTACTAGCAAGTTGTTTCTAGGTGGAGAATCTTGACATTGGTATTATTTACAGATGATAGAGGACATTTGTCAAGCCAAGAGCTAGCTTGGTGAATATGGTTTCAGTTCCCCAGCACTGCAAAAATCGAGACCTTTGAAGAACTAATAATTTAATCAAAGGAAGACTAGACAGAGTATCTTCATTCTACTCCTGTCCATATTCTCTCAAATCTTCTCACTTATTTCCTGCTTTGCTCATTTTCTTCTTGCAAAATTTCCTCAGACAGATGTGATTGCTCTAACGCAGGAATACAAAAGCCTCCATGCCCTCCTTTAATTTTCCAAATACTTCCTCAGAATATAGATAGGTACTATTAACTTAAAAAGAACTGCAGCTCAGCTAAAAATATACGCCTTATGGAAATGGTGCCATGAAGCTGAAAATATCTGTCACGTGGAAACTTATTTGCTGTACGTAGAATGAGAAACGAGAATTTAGAAGCTAAAAGACATTCAAGTTTGAATCTTGCTTCAATAATGTACCAGCTCTGACTTTTGTTTCAAGATCTCACTGTAAAACTGAGAATTCCCATATTAGTGTGGCTGTCATAAATATAAGTAATGACTATAATGTCCTTGGGACTGTGTAAGAGTTACAGTAGTTTGTAACTACTTTCTCTCAGCCTCCTCGCTGTCATTTCCATTTACCACACATACTCACACAGACAAAACATTTTTTTCTATATCACTACAATTGTTTCTCAGAGAAAATCTGAGATATTTTGCTCTTGCCAGAGAAATGATTTTTTTTGTATACCACAGTAAGGTCAATGGTTCATAAAAACACTTCAACTTCTTTCTGGAACTGTGACCTGAGTTCCTTATTTTCTCTTGAAGTCAGTGGAATTGTATTATGAGGTTTTGGTTTCCATAGCCCATCTCTGAGACACTTATATGAAGCTATGTATTAAACTAAATGAATCTGTGGTCCCAGGCAAGTTGCATTTCAGAGATAATTCAGAGCCACTTCTGACCCTAATTCAGAACAAAATTTTTATTTTTATAGAAAGCGCTGATATTTATACTGAAAGTTTTCCTTCATGTTTGAAAATATTTACACTGTAAGGAGTTTTCTGTTAGTGGGTCAGTTGCAGGCTATCCCTGAACTTTACTGGTAAGTTGGCATTTATATATTCTTTGTCAGAAAAAGGCACATTTGCCATATTTTTACTATTTTTAATTGAGTTCATTTTTGCTGAAAAATTCAGTGTTTGAGTGGGCATTATTCTTTTCAGGTCAGAACAATTGTTCTGCTTTCTCTTGTCCTTAAGTTAGTATAGTAACCACAAAGGAGAAAGTGGCTTTCATCTGGTTTTAGAATGAATATAATCTTAATCTTGTGGTTCAAATGAAATCTTTAAAATGGAATTAGAGTCCAGTTATTAGTGTTCATGTTAGTTGATATAGTTATGCAACACTTCATTTTTTTGTTATTTAAAAAAATAAGCTTATAACATTTAAAAATATGTCCTATCAGTGTTATCTTAAATCCATTCTTACATTGGAATGACACTGCCATTTAATTCTATCAAATTTAGTGGTGGCCCTAGACAATGTACTACATCTTGAACCACACAGCAAGAAGTATATATTCAGGCTTTTTATTTGTAATGAGATGTTAATGAGGTTGACCTCTTAGATTTAATCAACTGAAATCCAACTGTATATATTACTGTCAACCTCAGTCAGAAACGTGAAATGCAGGTGTCTTGTCATTTGGAGAATTACTAATAACTGCATAAAAAATTCTCATTCTTATCTGAAAATGTTTCCACTTTAAGCCCTATGAATGTTGGATCAGTAAGAGAACCAGGACAAATGGAGTAGAATATCTTCTAAACAATGCCATGTCAAGACATTTAGTTTGGATTTCCCCCCAAAACATTGCAGAGGAAAGGACTTGGGTGCACGAAGGTTATTTGCTATGGGATTCCAAGAAGTGTGCATTAGAGAGAGAGAAGGAAGAGAAGAAACAAGAAGAAGAAAAAGGAAAAGAACAAAAGAAAGAGCATACATGCAACAAAGAGCAGGAGAGGTAGTGCATTAACAAGGTTTCTGTTGTAAGTTAGGAGACTTCAATTCTGCCGGGACCTCTTAGAATTATATAGAATGCCCCAGGAATTGTTAACCTGACGGGCGGGAAGCTCTAAGATTTATCCCAACTCTGATCCTCAGTTGTTCAAGAATCCCATCTGGAAGCATTAACAACCCCACACTCTGGGATTTTCTAGTATGCAGGGCCAGCAATATTGCAGCACAACAGAAAAGCCCCTGAGGTAAAGTAAGAAAAAAAATGGGTGGCACAATTTGAAGCAAGACATCAGCAGCACAGATGAATTTAACTCCCTCAGAATCGTGACTGAATTGGAAGTGTGCCATGGAATAACATGGATACACCAAAGCACTCTCAGAATTGAGTAGATCTTTCCCTTGAATTCTTTTTCAGCCAATTCCTAAAATTGCCTTCTTGGGAAACAATTATTTTTATCCCTAAGTCAAAGGGAAGTTCAAAAGGTAAGTGCTTTTGATTTAAAAAAAAAAAATCTCGGGGCGCCTGGGTGGTTAAGCGTCTGGCTCTTGGTTTCGGCTCAGGTCACGATCTCACAGTTGTGAGATCGAGCCCCACATCAGGCTCCGTGATAAGCGTGGAGCCTGCTTGGAATTATCTGTCTCTTTGGTCCTCACCCACTCTCTGTCTCTTTCAAAATAAATAAAAACATTAAAAAAAAATCTCAAATTCCTCATATTATTAGGGAAGTATCTGATACCAGAGACTTCAATCAGGATAAATATTATGAACATACTTGGTTCCTGAAAGGTGTGAGCATCAATTAGAGAACACATACAGTTAAGTCTGTGTTACTTTCTCATTTTTTCCCCAGAAACCTTATCAGTAATATCACCTTCACACATTTTCAGATTATAGCTGTATTCCTAGCTGTAAGCACATACATTGTAAGCATTATCTAAATGATCTATTGCTGTGTAACAAACTATCCCAAAACTCATTGGCTTAAAACAACCATTGTGTTATTATGCCTCAAGATGTTGTGGGTTAAAAATTCAGGTAGCATGTAGCTCAGGTGAATCTTCTGTAGCAGTGGAAGTTACTTTGTGGTATTAAGCTGGTCAATACCTTGGCTTGAGTCCAAGGTGGTTTCATTCAAACACTCGGCATCTTGGTGAAGATGGGACAGGCTGCTCTAAACAATGCCAGCCGAAAACCCTGTTTTGGGCTTCTCTTACCTGGTGCTCTCAGGGTTTTAGAAAGTAATCCTAGAGGCCTGGGTAGAACCTGGAAACTCTTAAAATCTGACCTTGGAAGTTCCAGAATGTGACTTCTGTTCACATATTTTTACTCAAACATGTCACTAAGTCAGATCAGATACAAAGAAGAATTAGACTCTACTTCTTAACATACATAGCAAAGAATTTACAGCCCTCTTCATCCTACTAGAGGTGTGATATTAGAGCCTGTACTTGAATCAATGTTTTTAAGGTGTTTTGAGGGAGCTATGAAGTTTTCATTCATTGCATTACAGCTTCTTCTCTTACAAGGCAAGAAACTGCATCTCAGTTTAACATGCCAGTCTCAGGAGGAAATCATGATCATAGACTAAACATAATTTTGAAAATAGATGGAAATTTAGGCAAGATTTACCATACTACTGCTGCAGCTGTGAAATGTGCAGTTGAACAACACAGGCTTGAACTGTGTGGGTCCACTTATACATGGATTGTTTTAATACAGTATCATACTGTAAATATTTTTCTCATGATTTTAACATTTTCCTATTTTATTGTAAAAATACAGTGTATAATACATATACAAAATGTGTTTATGGACTGCATGTTATCTGTAAAGCTTCCAGTCAATAGTAGGCTATTAGCAGTTAATTTCTTGGTGAATCAAAGACACAAGGATCTCAGTTGTAATGTGGGGAGTCAGTACTCTTAACCCTCACACTGTTCAAGGAAGAATAGCTTAATAGTTAAATTCATATCTTTAATATCATGTAGTGAGTTGCCGTTTCTTGGTCAACCTATATGAAAACAAGTTATATGACTAAAATATTTGCAAAACTTTCCAAAAGAGTTTCATCATGTCCAGAACCATGGATAGCCTCATGTTTTAACTATGGCTATTATTAAATGTATGCTTGAAGGTATCATTTTCAAGAAAATTTTACTTCATTTGCTGAAGTAACAGCAGAGAATCATCCTATCCCATACAATTTCCCAGTTAATAGTTAACAAAACCAACTTCTGTAGGAATAAAGCTTCTTCTCACCTGTTGGAGGTGACCTTATTTGTAGCTTTTGTAGTAAGTCACAGACTTTGTCTTCCATTTCCCCTGTGTTATATAGGAATGTGTTCACCATCTGTGTACTTACTTGGATTGCAATGAATTCCAGGGGCTGGCATGTTTGCCCTAGCACTCCCAGAAGCACAGCTTGAACAAAGATAACAGTCACAGAGTCAGCAGATTGAATAGAAAGCAACTACATTGGTAGCCTTGGGACACTTCCTCTGATTGCCAATTTTCTCAGACCATTGAACTAATGAGGAGCAGCAGTCCCTGCATAGGCCCCATGTGAAGTCTAGATTTTTCCTCTCACTTGAGTCTCAGAGGGCTAGCACTTGGGACAATCATCCAAATGGTTGAGAGCGGCTAACTCTGAACCCAAGGTCAAGGTTTTAACTTAGAAACAATTTGATTATAGATCTTTCTCATGTTTCCATTCAGTGCTCTGCTCACCGTTTTTTTTAATGTTTATTTATCTATTTTGAGAGAGAGAGAGAGAGAGAGAGAGAGAACATGCATGAGCAAGGGAGAGGTGGAGAGAGGGAAAGAATCCCGAGCAGGCTCCACGTTGTCAGCAGAGTCCAGCCTGAGGCTCCACCTCACAAACTGTGAGATCATCACCTGAGCCCAGATCAAGAGTAAGAGGCTTAATGAACTGAACCACCCAGGCACCCCTTCCCCACCTATTTCAATGTCTTACCTCACCCTATGTATCTGTCCTGTTCAGCCAAAGCCATTATTTTCCATCATGCATCCTACATATAGCAAGCACTTTCTAAATTTCCTCTAGTCCTTAATATTTCCACCACTCTAATCAAAAAATCATTAGCATATTAAACATTCTAGTAAAAAGTTTGTCAAGGGGGGTAAACACTTAAACTAGAATTTTACATCCTAATCCACAGCTTCATGCTCCACATTGCTAGGTCTTTCCATCGTCCACACTATTTTCACTTCCTGGCCTGCTCCTCTGTCTCTAACATGAAGCTCCATTTAAAAAGTCATCTTATGAAAGTCATCTTGCTTTCCCCAACTAAGATAATTATTTCTACCTTCTCTGCAGCGCCATTGTGAATCAATTACACATGCCTTATATCAAGTATTGTTGACTGTTTTGTAGTACAGATTTTTTTTTTTAACATTTATTTTTGAGACAGAGAGAGACAGAGCATGAACAGGGGAGGGTCAGAGAGAGGGAGACACAGAATCTGAAACAGGCTCCAGACTCTGAGCTGTCAGCACAAAGCCCGACGCGGGGCTCAAACTCACGGACCGCGAGATCATGACCTGAGCCGAAGTTGGCCGCTTAACCGACTGAGCCACCCAGGAGCCCCTGTAGTACAGATATTTTGAATTATGTTCCTCTTCTTTACCACTGCACACACTGTTGGATGCACTTTGAACAAACATTTTTAAGTTTTGTATTATCACTTTTACTTGAATAGTAACCAATATACTTGGTAAAGACTGTAAAAGATAATGAAAAAAAATCTACAGTAAAATTTAAGTGTTTTTTCAAATTACTTCCACAAAGCAACAACTACTACAAACAATCTCTTGCTTAGGGGAGCCTGGCTGACTCAGTGAGGTAAGCGTTCTACTCTTGATTTTGGCTCAGTCATGATCTCATACTTCATGAAATTAAGACCTACATTGGATTCCGTGTTGACAACACAGAGCCTGCTTGGGATTCTCTCTCTCCCTCTCTTCCCCTTCCCTGCTCACACACCTTCTCTCTCTCAAAATAAATAACCATTTTTTTAAAAAGTTTGTTTATTCTTCCAAGAAATAGTATTACACCTACAAATGTTTTTACCTTTATATACATACCTTTTTAACTTTTTTATGTTTATTTTTGAGAGAGAGATACAGTGCACAAGTGGAGGAGGGACAGAAAGAGAGGGGGACACAGAATCCAAAGTAGGCTCCAGGCTGTCAGCACAGAGCCCAATGTGAGTATTGATCTCACAAACTATGAGACCATGACCTAAGTGGAAGTTGGCCACTTAATGGACTAAGCTACACAGGCACCCTATCTATCCATCTATCTGTCTATCTATGTATCTATCTATATATCATTTTAAAAAACATTTAAGAAGTGGGGCGCCTGGGTGGCTCAGTCGGTTGAGTGTCCAACTTCAGCTCAGATCATGGTCGCACAGTTAGTGAGTTTGAGCCCCAAGTCGGGCTCTGTGCTAACAAACAGCTCAGAGCCTGGAGCCTGCTTCATATTCTGTCTCTCTCTCTGCACACCCCCTCCCCTGCTCATGCTCTGCCTCTGTCTCTCAAAAATAAGTAAATGTTAAAAAAATTAAAAAAAAAAACATTTAAGAGGGTAGACACTGTTATATGCCACGGGTTTTCCTTTTCTAACAATTTATAATGTATAAAGTTTCTTTATATCAGCATATGACTCATTTATTTTCAGTAGGTATATAATATGCCATTATATAAATATACTATAAATTATTTAAACATTCTCTGTTACCCACATTTAGGTTGCTTCTAGTCTTTTGCCATTAATCATGATGCAAGAAAAATTATTTTATACGTATTTACACACATATGTGAGTATATCTGTAAGAAAATTTCTTAAAAGAGGTAGGTAAACACAGGTAAACATTACCAAATTGCCCTCCAAAGAAAGTACATCAATTCGTTTTAAAGGTCCATAAGTCCTTATTCATGTATTTAATTTTTTTCAAGTTTATTTATTTGAGAGCAAGCAAGTACAAGAGAAAGAGCAGGGGAGGGGCAGAGAGAGGGAGAGAATCCCAAGTAGGCTCCAAACTATCAGTGCAGAGCCTGATTCAGGGCTCTGTCTCATGAACCATGAGATCATGACCTGACTCAAAATCAAGAGTTGGACGCTTCACTGACTGACCCAGGTGCCCCATCTATATATTTAGAAAGAGAAACTTTGGTCCAAAACCACTTTGAGGGAAACCTGATCAAAATGAATAGGAATTTATTTATGGTCTTTATGTTGTACTTTTATTCTGGCTATACATTTCTTTTACGGTTTGTTAACCAAACCATGCCATATAATTTGACCATGAGTGCACCACATGGGTCATATCTGAGGAAGGGTTCAAGTTACTGAGAGCTGATAGCCAGCAAGAAAATGCTGACCTCAGTCCTATTACCTTCAAGGGCCTGAATTCTACTAATAACATGAATAAGCTTGGAAGATGACACTGAAATGCAGATGAGACACCCTTGATCAATACCTTGATTATGGTCTTATGAGACCAAAAGCAGAGAACTAAGCTAAACTGTACCCAGTCTTCTAATCCAGGAAGAAGTTTATGGTAACTTGTTACACAATAATAGAAAATTAATACAGCCTAAGAGACAGGCAAAGTTAATAAGACTTGGTGGTTATGAGCACAGGCTCTGGAATGAGGTCTAGGATCCATCCCCAGCATCCCTAATTTGATATTTATAGGACTTTAGATAACATCTCTTATCTCCAGTTTCTTCATTTGTAAGAATAAGCATACAATACTTTTATACTCCATGATTGTTATAGACATCAATGAACCAATGCAGGTAGTATATTTAACACAATGCTTGGCATACTTTGAATGTTCAAATAATTGTAGCAATGGATATTATGTGAAAGAGTATTTCTTATTTTATTATGGATTGTAAGTATCCATAGTCATGGTTAGGCCAACTCTACATAATATGTAGGCAGAGGTAAGAGAAATTATACGTCTATAAAAATGATTTGCTTCTGAAATCAGAAGAAAACATTTTCTTTATTATACACCCTCCATTTAAATTACTCAAAGTTGAGATCTGGTGAATACTGCTAAATGAATCATCATAAAGTACACTCCAAAAGTCTTGAAAAAGATGGCTACATGATGAGTTAAGACATTATTCACCCCAAGAACATATGTAGTCGCTAAGAAAATGGATGCTTTTACATTGGGCCTAGTTTATCAGATAAAATAATGAACTGGAGTCTGGTCCATAGGAGAGAGATTAGGGGTTAGTGTCAAGGACATAGATTGTCTTCAATGTCAAAGTTGGTCTTCATCTGGGAGGTGATTACAAGTTACTAAGGATATTCTATTTATTTATTTATTTATTTATTTATTTATTTATTTATTGAGAGAGAGAGAGAGAGAGAGAGACAGACAGACAGACAGACAGAAAGAAAGAGCATGCGAGCACGCACATGCACAAGTGGAGAAGAGGTGGAGCGGGAGGAGAGAGAATCCTCAGCAAGCTCCACACCACCAGTGCAGAGCCCGATGCAGGGCTCAAACCCATGAACTGCAAGATCATGACCTGAGGTGAAGTCAGATGCTTAACCAACCGAGCCACCCAGGCACCCCTAAGTCACTAAGGATTTTTAAGAGGAAAACAATATAATGACCCATGTGGTAAGTTACAAAAAAGAGCACAAAAATTTGAAATGTATCCTAAGGTTGTATAGTGTTTTTGCTTCCTGCTCCAATTCTGAGGTTCGCTGGCCATGTAACTTTTTGGGCAATAGAACATCAGAAAAATTGACACAAGCAAAGGACTGAAGAGAGCTTGCACGTTGGACTTCTCTTTTGCTATTTTTGGAAACAATTTTCCATGTAAGAAGTCCACACTAGCTAAGAGGATGATGAAAACCACATGGAAGAGAGACCAGCTTCCCTGTCTGAAGACCTTCTAAACCAACCGTGCCCGAGCCAACCTTACATATCATGTGAATATGAGCCCAATGGAGTCCAGCCCGTATTACAAAGACAGACAGTATCTTTCCTTAAGCAACTCTCGAGTGTCTTATTTGTTATACTTCAAATTGATATTTAGACTTCTTTAGAATATTTTTCTCAATCTAAAATAGAATTTTTTTAAACATATTGAACCATAAATACCTTAACTCAAAGCAAAACAACTAAGTGCATTTATCATCTGGGTAAGTTTTGGTTATCACAAAATTTGAAATACTACAGTGTGACTAATGGTCTCTTATTTTTAATTTATGGTGAAGATTTTATTTTCACAAACTATCTACAGTTTACATTTCCAAATTGGGGGGATATCATTGAGTTCTTTGAATGAGACCAAATAAACAGCACCCATATTTCTCACTTCTTAAAATTTTTTCAGACATTAGACAAAAGGATCAGGTAGATGGCAGATAAAAATAACATCCTTGAAACCACTGCTTCTGTCCCAAACAGAGTAATAGGGACTAGGTTTTCACTTCTCTCTTAAACTAAAAACCTTGGACAATATATGAAAACACATCGTTAATTCATTAGGATGTGATTCCTGGGAGCAGAAAAATAAGGCAGATCCTACAATCTCACCCATATGATTCCCTGATGGTGTTTTCAAGGCTGTAGCACAAGCAGAGGAAATAACAGAGCTTTCTAGTCTCATTAAGTTGAGGAGATGGAAATCAATGTTTGAAGAGGCTAGAAATTGCATACAAGCAAAGAGGTAAATGCACACAAAAAGAGTTCCAGAGATCTACATAGGATTTCTCTTGGATTTTTGACTAAGTGCTGATCTGAGCATATATGAAAACTAACCACCCAAGGTCAGGGAAAGAACCATGTGCAAAGAGTACACAGAATAGTTCATGGATTTCTCCAAGGGCTTTGGCGACTTTACCTCCCCATAGGATGGAATGGAAAGATACTGTAAGATAAGGGGTATCAGGTAAGAATCCCAAACATAAGGTAAGAATCCTTAATAGCATAACTAAATTAGCCCTCGATTAAAGACTGTTCTGGACCAATCATTTTAAAAAAAGTAATTTTATAGGTATAAAACTTATCCCAACTAACTTCATTCTGACACAACATCTAATAACCAGAAGTGAAAATCCAACTTCCAGTCTAAACCAGTCATACAATGATGTCAGAAAATATGACCTATAGATAGAAAAAGAAATTCAATAGAAACATTACCAGAAATTAGATATAATGAGACTAACAGGCAAGGTCAATTATAAAACCTGTATAAATATGTTCCATATGTTCAAAAAGGCGGAAGGAAGCACAAAGAACAAAGACAGAAGAAACAGATTTTCTGAACACACAAATTAGATTTCCAGATATTAAAAAGTGCAATACATGCAATTAAAAGAACACTGGGGGCACCTGAGTGCCTCATTTGGTTAAGCATCTGACTTCATTTCAGCTCAAGTCATGATCTCATGGTTCATGAGTTTGAGCCCCATATTGGGAGCCTGCTTGGGATTCTTCTCTCCCTCTCTCTCTGTCCCCCCCCACCTCAAAATAAAAAAATAAACTTAAAAAAATAAAAGTACACTGAATTGGGTTAACAGATTTAAGGAATTTCTAGCATTGAATATTTATAATAGACACAACGAAAGGTCTACTTTAAAAAACTAGAAAAGAGCAAATTAAGCATAACCTAAAATAAGTATATAGCAAAAATAAAGAGAAGCCTAAATGAAATAGAAAATATGTAAACTATGGTAAAAATAAATAAAAGTTGTCTCCAAAGGATCAAGATGTGAAAGAGGAGAGAAACATGAAAGAGGGAATATAACTACTGCTCCTTAACATCTTAGTAAATACCAAAGTAAAGTAAATACCACAGCAACTCTATGCCAGTGAATTGAATAAGAAGAAGTGGACAGATTTCTTTAAAAAACCCAAACTACCAAATCCCACTATGGGAGAAATAGAAAACATATTTTGATATTTTAAAAAATTGATTTTTCAGGTATACATATTCCCACATACACAAGAATCCAAGCCCAGATAGTTTCACTGGTGAATTCTGCCAAACATTTAAGGAAGAAATGACACCAATTTTACACAGCCTGCGAGTAAATTGAAGAAATAGGAACATGTCTTTTATGAAGCCAGTGTTACTCTAAT
This sequence comes from Herpailurus yagouaroundi, assembly GCF_014898765.1. Taxonomy (NCBI): domain Eukaryota; kingdom Metazoa; phylum Chordata; class Mammalia; order Carnivora; family Felidae; genus Herpailurus; species Herpailurus yagouaroundi. The sequence goes on along the minus strand of NW_024412394.1, from coordinate 14,501,161 downwards.
ATTAAAACTCTTTAAAAATATTATAAGAACAGAAAATTAAGTCGCAAGCGCGACTTAGCGTCTGGGAGATCATAAGTTAACAGCTCTGCTCAGAAAGCGGGAAGGCTGGAGGACAAAGGGAGGGAGAGCTGCTGAGCCCCCTGACGACAGAGCTCAGTTTGGTGGGGAACAAAGGGGAACAAAGGCGCTCGCCAGCGCCATCTCCCCCGCCCATCCCCCAGCCAAAATCCCAAAGAGAACCAGTTCCTGCCAGGGAACTTGCTTGCTCCGCGCAAACACCCAACTCTGTGCTTCTGCAGAGCCAAACCTCCGGCAGCGGATCTGACTCCCTCCCGCTGCCACAGGGCCCCTCCTGAAGTGGATCACGTAAGGAGAAGCGAGCTAAGCCTGCCCCTCCTGCCCCTGTGCACCTTGCCTACCCACCCCAGCTAATACGCCAGATCCCCAGCATCACAATCCTGGCAGTGTGCAAGTAGCCCAGATGGGCCACGCCACCCACAGTGAATCCCGCCCCTAGGAGAGGGGAACAGAAGGCACACACCAGTCTGACTGTGGCCCCAGCGGTGGGCTGGGGGCAGACATCAGGTCGGACTGCGGCCCCGCCCACCAACTCCAGTTATACACCACAGCACAGGGGAAGTGCCCTGCAGGTCCTCACCACGCCAGGGACTATCCAAAATGACCAAGCAGAAGAATTCCCCTCAGAAGAATCTCCAGGAAATAACAACAGTTAATGAGCTGATCAAAAAGGATTTAAATAACAGAAAGTGAGTTTAGAATAATAGTATAGAGGCTTGAAAACAGTATAGAGGACAGCAGAGAATCTCTTGCTACAGAGATCAAGGGACTAAGGAACAGTGATGAGGAGCTGAAAAATGCTTTAAACGAAATGCAAAACAAAATGGAAACCACCACGGCTCAGATTGAAGAGGCAGAGGAGAGAATAGGTGAATTAGAAGATAAAGTTATGGAAAAAGAGGAAGCTGAGAAAAAGATAAAAAAAATCCAGGAGCATGAGGGGAAAATTAGAGAACTAAGTGATACACTAAAAAGAAATAATATACACATAATTGGTATCCCAGAGGAGGAAGAGAGAGGGAAAGGTGCTGAAGGGGTACTTGAAGAAATAATAGCTGACAACTTCCCTGAACTGGGGAAGGAAAAAGGCATTGAAATCCAAGAGGCACAGAGTACTCCCTTCAGACGTCACTTGAATCGATCTTCTGCACGACATATCATAGTGAAACTGACAAAATACAAGGATAAAGAGTAAATTCTGAAAGCAGCAAGGGGTAAACATGCCCTCACATATAAAGGGAGACCTATAAGACTCGTGACTGATCTCTCTTTTGAAACTTGGCAGGCCAGAAAGAATTGGCACGAGATTTTCAGTGTGCTAGACAGAAAAAATATGCAGCCGAGAATCCTTTATCCAGCAAGTCTGTCACTTAGAATAGAAGGAGAGATAAAGGTCTTCCCAAACAAACAAAAACTGAAGGAATTTGTCACCACTAAACCAGCCCTACAAGAGATCCTAAGGGGGATCCTGTGAGACAAAGTACCAGAGACATCACTACAAGCATAAAACATACAGACATCACAATGACTCTAAACCCGTATCTTTCTATAATAACACTGAATGTAAATGGATTAAATGCACCAACCAAAAGACATAGGGTATCAGAATGGATAAAAAAAAAACAAGACCCATCTATTTGCTGTCTACAAGAGACTCATTTTAGACCTGAGGACACCTTTAGATTGAGAGTGAGGGGATGGAAAACTATTTATCATGCTACTGGAAGCCAAAAGAAAGCTGGAGTAGCCATACTTATAGCAGACAAACTAGACTTTAAATTAAAGGCTGTAACAAGAGATGAAGAAGGACATTATATAATAGTGACAGGGTCTATCCATCAGGAAGAGCTAACAATTATAAATGTCTATGCGCCGAATACCGGAGCGCCCAAATATATAAAACAATTACTCATAAACACAAGCAACCTTATTGATAAGAATGTGGTAATTGCAGGGGACTTTAACACCCCACTTACAGAAATGGATAGATCATCTAGACACATGGTCAATAAAGAAACAAGGGCCCTGAATGAGACATTGGATCAGATGGACTTGACAGATGTATTTAGAACTCTGCATCCCAAAGCAACAGAATATACTTTCTTCTCGAGTGCACATGGAACATTCTCCAAGATAGATCATATACTGGGTCACAAAACAGCCCTTCATAAGTTTACAAGAATTGAAATCATACCATGCATACTTTCAGACCACAATGCTATGAAGCTTGAAATCAACCACAGAAAAAAGTCTGGAAAACCTCCAAAAGCATGGAGGTTAAAGAACACCCTACTAACGAATGAGTGGGCCAACCAGGCAATTAGAGAAGAAATTAAAAAATATATGGAAACAAACGAAAATGAAAAGACAACAATCCAAACGCTTTGGGACGCAGCGAAGGCAGTCCTGAGAGGAAAATACATTGCAATCCAGGCCTATCTCAAGAAACAAGAAAAATCCCAAATACAAAATCTAATAGCACACCTAAAGGAAATAGAAGCAGAACAGCAAAGGCAGCCTAAACCCAGCAGAAGAAGGGAAATAATAAAGATCAGAGCAGAAATAAACAATATAGAATCCAAAAAAACGGTAGAGCAGATCAACGAAACCAAGAGTTGGTTTTTTGAAAAAACAAACAAAATTGACAAACCTCTAGCCAGGCTTCTCAAAAAGAAAAGGGAGATGACCCAAATAGATAAAATCATGAATGAAAATGGAATTATTACAACCAATCCCTCAGAGATACAAACAATTATCAGGGAATACTATGAAAAATTACATGCCAGGGGCGCCTGGGTGGCGCAGTCGATTAAGCATGCGTCTTCAGCCAGGTCACGATCGCGCGGTCCGTGAGTTCGAGCCCTGCCACGGGCTCTGGGCTGACAGCTCAGAGCCTGGAGCCTGTTTCGGATTCTGTGTCTCCCTCCCTCTCTGCCCCTCCCCCGTTCATGCTCTGTCTCTCTCTGTCCCAAAAATAAATAAATGTTGAAAAAAAAATTTTTATAAAAAAAAAAACATTATATGCCAACAAATTGGACAACCTGGAAGAAATGGACAAATTCCTGAACACCCACACTCTTCCAAAACTCAATCAGGAGGAAATAGAAAGCTTGAACAGACCCATAACCAGCGAAGAAATTGAATCGATTATCAAAAATCTCCCAACAAATAAGAGTCCAGGACCAGATGGCTTCCCAGGGGAGTTCTACCAGACGTTTAAAGCAGAGATAATACCTATCCTTCTCAAGCTATTCCAAGAACTAGAAAGGGAAGGAAAACTTCCAGACTCGTTCTATGAAGCCAGTATTACTTTGATTCCTAAACCAGACAGAGACCCAGTAAAAAAAGAGAACTACAGGCCAATATCCCTGATGAATACGGATGCCAAAATTCTCAATAAGATACTAGCAAATCGAATTCAACGGCATATAAAAAGAATTGTTCACCATGATCAAGTGGGATTCATTCCTGGGATGCAGGACTGGTTCAACATTCGCAAATCAATCAACGTGATACATCACATTAACAAAAAAAAAGAGAAGAACCATATGATCCTGTCAATCGATGCAGAAAAGGCCTTTGACAAAATCCAGCACCCTTTCTTAATAAAAACCCTTGAGAAAGTCGGGATAGAAGGAACATACTTAAAGATCATCAAAGCCATTTATGAAAAGCCCACAGCTAACATGATCCTCAATGGGGAAAAACTGAGAGCTTTTTCCCTGAGATCAGGAACACGGCAGGGATGCCCACTCTCACCACTGTTGTTTAACATAGGGCTGGAAGTTCTAGCATCAGCAATCAGACAATAAAAGGAAATCAAAGGCATCAAAATTGGCAAAGATGAAGTCAAGCTTTCGCTTTTTGCAGATGACATGATATTATAGAAAATCCGACAGACTCCACCAAAAGTCTGCTAGAACTGATACATGAATTCAGCAAAGTTGCAGGATACAAAATCAATGTACAGAAATCAGTTGCATTCCTATACACTAACAATGAAGCAACAGAAAGACAAAAAGAAACTGATCCCATTCACAATTGCACCAAGAAGCATAAAATACCTAGGAATAAATCTAACCAAAGATGTAAAGGATCTGTATGCTGAAAACTATAGAAAGCTTATGAAGGTAATTGAAGAGGATTTAAAGACATGGAAAGACATTCCCTGCTCATGGATTGGAAGAATAAATATTGTCAAAATGTCAATACTACCCAAAGCTATCTACACATTCAATGCAATCCCAATCAAAATTGCACCAGCATTCTTCTCGAAACTAGAACAAGCAATCCTAAAATTCATATGGAACCACAAAAGGCCCCGAATAGCCAAAGTCATTTTGAAGAAGAAGACCAAAGCAGGAGGCATCCCAATCCCAGACTTTAGCCTCTACTACAAAGCTGTCATCATCAAGACAGCATGGTATTGGCACAAAAACAGACACAGAGACCAATGGAATAGAATAGAAACCCCAGAACTAGACCCACAAACGTATGGCCAACTCATCTTTGACAAAGCAGGAAAGAACATCCAATGGAAAAAAGACAGTCTCTTTAACAAATGGTGCTGGGAGAACTGGACAGCAACATGCAGAAGGTTGAAACTAGACCACTTTCTCACACCATTCACAAAAATAAACTCAAAATGGATCAAGGACCTGAATGTGAGACAGGAAACCATCAAAACCTTAGAGGAGAAAGCAGGAAAAGACCGCTCTGACCTCAGCTGTAGCAATCTCTTACTTGACACATCCCCAAAGGCAAGGGAATTAAAAACAAAAGTGAATTACTGGGACCTTATGAAGATAAAAAGCTTCTGCACAGCAAAGGAAACAACCAACAAAACGAAAAGGCAACCAACGGAATGGGAAAAGATATTTGCAAATGACATATCGGACAAAGGGCTAGTATCCAAAATCTATAAAGAGCTCACCAAACTCCACACCCGAAAAGCAAATAACCCAGTGAAGAAATGGGCAGAAAACATGAATAGACACTTCTCTAAAGAAGACATCCGGATGGCCAACAGGCACATGAAAAGATGTTCAGCGTCGCTCCTTATCAGGGAAATACAAATCAAAACCACACTCAGGTATCACCTCACGCCAGTCAGAGTGGCCAAAATGAACAAATCAGGAGACTATAGATGCTGGAGAGGATGTGGAGAAACGGGAACCCTCTTGCACTGTTGGTGGGAATGCAAATTGGTGCAGCCGCTCTGGAAAGCAGTGTGGAGGTTCCTCAGAAAATTAAAAATAGACCTACCCTATGACCCAGCAATAGCACTGCTAGGAATTTACCCAAGGGACACAGGAGTACTGATGCATAGGGGCACTTGTACACCAATGTTCATAGCAGCACTCTCAACAACAGCCAAATTATGGAAAGAGCCTAAATGTCCATCAACTGATGAATGGATAAAGAAATTGTGGTTTATATACACTATGGAATACTACGTGGCAATGAGAAAAAATGAAATATGGCCTTTTGTAGCAACGTGGATGGAACTGGAGAGTGTGATGCTAAGTGAAATAAGCCATACAGAGAAAGACAGATACCATATGGTTTCACTCTTATGTGGATCCTGAGAAACTTAACAGGAACCCATGGGGGAGGGGAAGGAAAAAAAAAAAAAGAGGTTAGAGTGGGAGAGAGCCAAAGCATAAGAGACTGTTAAAAACTGAGAACAAACTGAAGGTTGATGGGGGGTGGGAGGGAGGAGAGGGTGGGTGATGGGTATTGAGGAGGGCACCTTTTGGGATGAGCACTGGGTGTTGTATGGAAACCAATTTGACAATAAATTTCATATATTAAAAAATAAATAAATAAATAAATAAATAAATAAATAAATAAATAAATAAATAAAAATAAGATTTACATGGTAAGATTATGTGTCCAAAATAGCTGAAAATAATTTTCTAAAAGAAAAGTTAAAGGACCCACATTATCTAATTTCAAGCCTTACTATAAAGTTATAAGACAGTATGGACCATATGATGTGATTAAGAATAGATATATAGATTAATAAGTCACACAGATCCAAATATACACATTCAACTGACTTTTTGGTAAAGCAATTTTTGGTAAAGACACCAAAGTAAGTCAATTAAACTAAAATAGTCCTTTCCATAACTGGTCCTTGACTCATTAGATATCCATATGCATAAATATGAAACCTTAACTTTACCTAATACCACACACAAAATAACTCAAAATGAGTCATAGACCCAAGATAATAGCTAAAAGTGTAAATTTCTGGAACAGAAAATTACTCTAATCTTGGATTAGGAAAGAAATTCTTACAACATAACCATTATAAAAAAATAATAAACTGAAATTCAGAGTGAAAATATCTTGCTTTTAAAAAAAGACCCCATCAAGAAAATGAACAGGCAAGAACAAAGAGAGAAAAGATATTTGCAAAACATATATATGATGATTTATATCTAAGATATATTAAGTCTTACACCTCAATGGAAAGTATCCTATGAAAAAAATAGACAATTTTGAGTTTATATTTCAGCCAAAAAAAGATGCATCAATAAGACACATCAACTAAAGAATTGCAAATTAAAATCAAAAATGAATACCATAATACTGAAATTAAAAGAATTGCACCAGTGTTGGTGAAAATACATAGTCTCACATATTGCTTATGGAAATACAAATGGTATGACTACTTTGGAAAACAGTTTAGTAATTTCTAAAAAAGTAAAAGTTAAGCTTATCTTATGACTCAGCAATACCACTTTCTTATATTTACCCGACGAGAATGAATATGTTTACACAGTCTTATTGTTGAATATTTATAGATTTATTTATACATACAAAATCTAGAAAAAACTAACATCAACTTGTATACAAAAAGAATCACTGATAAAAGTAAGGATGTGCCTCAAAAGCATTATGCTAAATGAAATAAATCAGACATCAAAACTGTACCCTATATAATTCCATTTATAGAAAATTCTGGAAATGTCCAATATATAGAGGAAAATATCAAATCCATCATTATCAGAAGCACAAGCCAGAGTTAAGGGAAGATTAATTAAGGGAAGTTTGGGATTAATGCAACTGCTTTATATTGTATGCAGTTGTTTAATCAATACAACCACATTTGTCAAAATTTATCATCTATTCACTTAACACTGCTTGGTTTAAATAACGTATAGCTATGTAAATTATCAAATAAAGCTAATAAAAGATATTACCTGAAATACAGAAAAAGCCTAAGCATAAACTCCAGATGACTTCTCTGAGGCAAGTCAAACTACGTTCAAGGCCATTTTTAAGACCAAGGACAGGCCTCTCTTCCAGAGATGGGAAAGACTACTCATGCATGATTTATCACAAGAAAAAAGAATGCCTGCTGTTATGTGCAGCTTGTTCACAAAGGAAAGAAAAAAAAGAACTGTTATTAGTTCAAAAAGCCTTTTTTTCTGCTAACCAGTTTTATCAGTCCAATAAACTAGCACCACGCCCCAAGGGCAGACTGAGTGTAGCAGCACAGAGAATTATGGAAGGTAAAATTAATAGAGATTGTATGCACGAAGAAGGAACAGAGATGGGAAAGAAAGATATCCTAGAAAATACTCATCAATAATCAATAATACTTTCAGTTGCTTTTATCTCCTCTTATATAGTTAGCTTTCCATTAACATAAGCCACTTATTGGAGAATTTGATGTAAATTCATTTTCTTAGTTGATACCTATTAGTCAGTACTATTAATGAGCTGATGTCAACTTGTAAATCCATTAGTGACATACAAAAGCAGGGTGTTATTGGGCCACTTTCTACATGAGCTCTTTCCACATTAAGCCTGAGTTAAAGTAATTGAGTAAGGCTATCATTAGACTAAGATGGCTCTAATGTCTTCGTGGCTATGTAAGCTTAGGACAGCATCCTCGGACAGATTCAATCCACTAGAATATAAGAAAATAAAGTGTAGGAATAACCAGTCATTCCTAAAACAGAATACACATTCTTTTCAAGTGCCCATGGAACAGTCTTCAGAATACATCACAAATCAGGCCACAAAACAGGTTTCAACAAATTCAAAAAGACTGAAGTCCTACTATGCATCTTTCCTAACCACAACACTATGAAACTAGAAATCACAAGAAAAAATCTGGGAAGAACGCAAATACATGGGGGTTAAATAACATGCTACTATACAATACATGGGTCAGCCAAGACATCAAAGAATACATGGAGACAAATGAAAATGAAAATGCAATGGTCCAAAATATTTGGTTTTCAGCAAAAGCAGTTCTAACAGCAAAGTTTATACCAATACAGGCCTACCTCAGGAAGAAAATTCTCCAACAACCTAACCCCCTACATCTTAAGGGGCTAAAATAATAAAATCCAAATCCAGTAGAAGGAAGGAAACAAAGATTCAAGCAGAAATACATGACATAGAGAAAAAATAAATAGAACAGATAAATGAACCCAGGAGCTGCTGCTTTGAAAAGATCAACAGAATTATGAACCTTTAGCCAGACTCAATAAACAAAACAAAAACAGGATTCAAAATCAGAAATGAAAGGAGAAGTAAATGACAACACAAAAATACAAAGAATTATGAGATTATAAAAAGTTATAATGCCAACAAATCAGACAACCTGGAAGATAAGGATAAATTCCCAGAAACATAACCTCCCAAAGCTGAATTAGGAATAAATGGAAAATGTGAACAGACCAATTACCAGCAAAGAAATCAAATCAGTAAAAAAAAAAAAAAAAAAACCACAAATAAAAATAAAAATAAAAGCCCAGGACCAGACAGTTTCACAGGTAAATTCTACCAAACATTTAAAGCAAAATCAATACGTGTTCTTTTCAAACTATTCCAGAAAAATAGAGAAAGGAAATCTTCTAAATTCATTCTATTACCCTTATATCAAAACCCTATTAAGACACTACAATAAAAGGAGAACTACAGGATAATATCTTTGATAAACATACCTGCAAAAATCCCCCCCTGAAAAATATTAACTAACTAAATACAACAATACATTGAGAAGGCATTCACCACAATCAAGTGGGATTTATTCCTGGGATAAAAAGTTGGTTCATTATTCACAAATCAATGTGACATATAACATCAATAAGAGAAAGGATAGAAACTATACCATCACCTAAATAGATGCAGAACAAGCTCTTGGTTAAGTACAGCATTCGTTCATGATAAAATCCCTTAACAAAGTAAGTTTAGGGAAACATACCTCAACACAACAAAGGTCTTATATGAAAAACCAGCAGCTAATATCATACACATTGGTAAAAAACAGAGCTTTCCCCCTAAGATCAGGAAGAAGACAAAGCTGTCCACTCTCACCACCTTTATTCAACATGTTACTGGAAGTCCTAGCCACAGCATTCAGTCAAGAAAAAAAAAAAAGGCATCCAAATTGGTAAGGAAATAGAAAAACTATCACTATTTGCACGTGGCCTAATACTATATATAGAATATCCTAAAGAATCCACCAAAAAACTACTACAACTGATAAATGAATTCAGTAAGGTTGCAGGAAACAAAATTAATATGCAGAGATAGATTGCATTTCTATACACTAATAATATATAAGCACAAAGAGAAATTAAGAAAACAATCCCATTTAAAATTACACCAAAAACCAAATATCTAGGAATAAACTTAACCAAGGATTTGGAAGGTCTGTATTCTGAAAACTATTAATACTGATGAAAGAAATTGAAGGTGACACAAATAGAAAGACATCTCATGCTCATGATCGAGAGAACAAGTATTGTTAAAATGTCCATTCTACCCAAAGCAATCTGTAGATTTAAGCACCATGAACATAGCAACAACATTTTTCACACAACTAGAATAGTTTTAAACTTGTACGGAACCATAAAGGTCCCCAAATGGCCAAAGGAATCTTGAAAAAGAGAAAACTGAAGGTTTCACAATCCCAGATACTAAGATACACTACAAAGCTGTAGTAATCAAAACAGTGTGTTATTAGTATAAAAATATACACATAGATAAAGGGAACAGAACAGAGAACCCAGAAATCACAATTTTGTGATCAATTAACAAAGGAGGAAAGAATGTGCAACGGGAAAAAGACAGTCTCTTCAACAAATGGGGTTGGGAAAAACTAGACAAATGCAAAATGAAGAATGAAACTTGACCATTTTCTCACACTCTACACAAAAATAAAATCAATATGTATTAAAGACCTAAATATGAGGGGCACCTTGGGTGGCTCAGTCAGTTGAGCATCCTACTTCAGCTCAGGTCATGAGTTCATGGTCCATTGGTTCGAGCCACGTGTCAGGCTCTGTGCTCACACCTCAGAGCCTGGAGTCTGCCTCAGATTCTGTGTCTCGTCTCCTGCTTTCTGTGCCCCTCCCCTGCTCATGCACTGTCTCTCAAAAATAAACATAAAAAAAATAAAGACCTAAACATGAGACATGAAACCAGAAAAATCCTAGGAGAGAGCATGGGCTACAGTAATTTCTCTGACACTGGCAACATTTTCCTAGTTATGTCTCCTGAGGCAATGGAAACAAAAACAGTAGTAGTTTGGGACTACATCAGAATAAAAAGAACCTCTGTGCAGCAAAGGATACAATCAACAAAAAAACCTACTGAATGGAAAAAGATATTTGTAAATGACATATCTAATAAAGGACTAGTATCCAAAATTTATCAAGAACTTATAAAACACCCAAAAAACAATCTAATAAAAAATGGGCAGAAGACATGAACAAATATTTCTCTCAAGACGACCTACAAATGGTCAACAGACAAATGAAAAGCAGCTCAACATCACTCATCATCAGAGAAATGCAAATCAAAACCACAATGAGATATCACTTCACACTTGTCCCACTGGCTAAAAGCAACAACAGAAGAAACAAATGTTGCTAAAGCTGTGGAAAAAAGGAACACTTGTGTACTGTGGGTGGGAATGCAAACAGTATGGAGGCTCCTCAAAAAGTTAAAAATAGAAATATATGATCTAGTAACCCCACTACTGAGTATTTACCCAGAGAATACAAAAATACTAAATCTAAAAGATATATGCACCCCTATGTTTCTTGCAGTATTTACAATAGCCAAAATATGAAAGGAACTCAATGGAGTTGCTGATATTCATGGATAGATGAATAAAGATGTGGAAAAAGCATATACACATACCTACCTATACATACAGTGGAGTATTACTCAGACATACAGAAGAATGAAATCTTGCCATTCTCAACACCATGGATGGCAATAGAGAGTATACTACTAAGTGAAATAAGTCAGATAAAGACAAAAACCATATGATTTCATTGGAACAAAACAGAAAAAAAGAAACCAAAAAATATACTCAACTGTAGAGAACAAACTGATGGTTATCAGAGGGTAAGTGGGTGGGGAGATGGGTGAAATAGGTGAAGGAGATTAAGAATACATTCATCTTAATGAGCACTGAGTAATGCATAGAAATGTCAAATCACTATATTGTACACCTGAAATTAATATAGCACTATATGCTAACTGTATTAGAATTCAAATTAAAAAATAAGAATAACCAGTCACAAACTGTCAACTAGTCTTTCCCAAGTAAGGCAACTGCTTAACAATGGCTAATCAAATATCCCTTGCTTTGCTTCCCCATCTTCTCTATAAAAAACTTCTCCCCTAGCTCCCATTACTGGAACACTCCTAACCACTTTTGGTTTGGCCATACTCAATTCAAACTGAAGTATGTTCAAATAAACTCTTGTAAATTTTAATAAGTCTCAGTTTACCTTTTAGGACTCATGACTACCATTTAAGCCAATACTTCCAAAGTCATTGGACAAAAGAATAAGGCTATTATCATGAAGTTACCTGACTTGGTCTTTTTGTTACATATGGCTGAGGCATGCTATATACTTAAAAAGCTAAAGCTAGATTTATCTTTTTAGGAAAAAAAAATCTAGCATGAATCTTCTATCATCTTAGATGGGGTATCTTGTAAAGAAAGGAAAATTTCCACTAAGATACTGACTTTATTTCTTGCTTATTTGCTTAGATTTGAGTATGGTTTGTTCAAAAGTTGAGAGGTAGATCAATGCATACATGAATAAAGAAAAGTGAAATAACATCTTTAAAGCTTTTTATTATACTTCTCAGTTTGTCTCTTTTTCAGAATGTGCTTCTCCACCCCATTACCTACTCATCTCTGTCCCTGACATGTACACACGTGTGGGCGTGCGTGCGCGCACGCGCGCGCGCGCACACACACACACACACACACACCACAATGGTGATTTGGACTAGAGGACCAGATGGACCTAGTTCATTTATGCAGAAAAAGAAACTGCTATATTTTGAGTATTGATCACTTTAAGATTCTCTGTTAACCCTAGCTAGCCAAATTTCTTCCTTTTCCTCCCTTGACCATATTCCTTATGTTCAATAAGAACACTACCAGTTTTAGAATTCTTCAATCATTCACAGAAAGGAATCATTTTTTAAAAAAATAAATGAGGTACCTATGTTCTCAGTTATAAAACTTTGGTGGATGGGGCACCTGGGTGGCTCAGTTAAGTGTCTGACTTTGGCTCAAGTGACCATCACATGGTTCCAGAGTTCTAACCCCATGTTGGGCTCTGTGCTGACAGCTCAAAGCCTGGAGCCTGCTTCCTATTCTGTGTCTCCCTCTCTCTCTCTGCCCCTTCCCCACTGGTGTTCTGTCTCTCTCTCTCTCTCTCTTGAAAATAAAAAAATAAAAACTTTAAATTTTCTTTTTAAACTTTGGTGGAATATATTTTAAGGTAAATGTTCAGGTACCAAAGTGCTTCTTTAAAACAATAAAAAAATATAAAAAATTAAAAAGTGCTTCTTTTTTATTACTTCAGCTCTGTTATCACTTCACCTAGGCAGGTGACTTCTCGAGAAGGGACCCTGATTGATGAATATATAGACTATATGTAGAGAATATATAGACTAATACATATTGGTCTTGATTTCTCTCTATGAAGAGAATATTTTTTTTTAGATCAGTATCAACTCTTACAATTATTTTCTACGAACTTATCAAAGACCTTAAGGGATTTCTCAAGATGACAAAAACTAATGACTCAAAACTTTCAAATGATGGAAGATTATCTGAGGATGTAAGATTTTTTTTTATGTTTTGTATTAGAAAGTATCACTTTTTAAAACTATGTAATTTTAATTCTGGGAATATTTTATTTCTAAAATATAGTTTCCAGAGCACTAATGATGTAAACAAAATTGCCAGGGTAAATTTTTTGGAAATATAGCTTGGAATATAAGGACAAACTCCTCAGTTCTAAAATACTGGGTAATTATCTTTCTTTCAAATGCAAGTTCCGAACTTTTTTACTAAATATTATGACTGATACATACTATCCACAGACCTAAAATATCTATCTGAACTTCATAAAATAGAAAGATGATTTAGCAGAAGAGGAAGGAAGAAGTATACTCTGAGCAGTTGAATCATGAAAATGCACTGACTGTACTCAGAAAATGTCACAAAAGTAGGTTCATCCACCAATGGAAAATCTAATACCTTATGTCGTTTCATGTGTCTCTATCTTGGTCAACACTCTCCCAGATGCCTAAACTTCTTGTCCTTTCCCATTCAACTTCCTTAATAGGAGGCTTAGGTAACAGTTTTTTTTTTTTTTCTTTTCCTGACAGTAACTTCCGCCTCCCTCCTTTCCATTACTGCTACTTTACAACTTCTCACATTGGGTTGTACTAATTACGTCTCACTTGCCATTGCTTTAGTCACCCATTTAACTAAGAAAGACTAATTTTGGTGAGCATTAAATATTTAGCAATATTTTTATTTTTTTATTTAGCAATAAATATTCCAATATTTATTGGAAGAAGTGTTAAAGTAGTAACTTTAAAGGTATGTGTAAATTATTCACCTAAAATACATCAAGCAGAATCAGGCAGACATCTATCTTCTATTTGAGTCAAACTCTTAGAGTTCATCCAAGCAAAATCAGATTCTCTGAAATAGCTTTGAATCAACAATAAGCCCAAAATTGGGACACTTTTTTTTTTTAAGGTAGCCTAAACATTACAGAGAACTGAACGTACTTAACCATGTATAGAATTCAGAGTGGTATATTTTTTGGATGACTTGTTCCCATAATCTGGCAAGAGCCCTTAGAAATTCATTTTGTAGACACTCAATGCTATGACATTTTTTATTTTGCTATTGAAAAATACTGAAGTTGTTTTTTTTCCCCTTTTTCCTCTTCAGAACTAAAGAAGTGTGAAGTGCAAGTTTGGAGAATTGCTGAGAACAGCCCAATAGCTCTGCCAAATGAACATCTTGGGGAATATAACTTCTGTTCATTAGAGCAAGGCTTGCTGTTTAGGAAGCTGGCTCACCTGCTGGACTTGGGGGAGGGTATCAGGCAGGCAGATGTTCACGATTCTTAAAGTGGCAAATTGAGCAGCCAATTTTAAAGGCTAGAGCATTAGCTATAGAATGGTCTTGAAGGACAATGAACTTGTTGACCTATTTTGGAGTGAGTTTTGGGTGTTTTTTGTTTTATGTTCTCAAGGCAGTAGCCTTTTATGAAGTAAAAGGGGAAAAATGGTTATGTCTAGTATTTTTTCATACATTTAAGCCAACAAATGTATTTATGTCTTCTCTTTCACATTTACAACATTATGTCTTTTGAAACTACTCCTCTTAGGGATTTGGTATATTTAAGAATGTCAAACATTGGAAAATAGTTTTAATGCAAAGTTAGCGGTATTGAGCCCTGTGTTTTAGGGGCAGTCTTATCAAAAGAAAAGAAAATATTTTAAGTCAGTATACTTCATGTTTTCATGTATAGGTCCTAAACAGTAACAATTAAAAACCTGGAGTCCCATGGGATGCTCAATTCATTCAACATTCTTTAATTGAATCTACTACAAAAGTCACTGTTGCCAAGAATACGTCTACCAGGGGAAGTGGGGAAAGGGTTAGAGAATCAAGAAACAAAAATACGTTATTACATAGTACAATAGGAGATGATAAATTCTAAAGAACAAATAAGGGGAGATGGGAGCATTGTGAGAGAGGCTGCAATAAATAGGATGGCCTAGATAGGATTCATGAGAAGGGAGAGGTAAAGATTTGAATAAGCAGAGGCAGTAATTCCTGCCAACATTTGGAAAGATATCATTCCAAGCGAAGAGAACACAAGTGCAAAGTTTCAAGATTGGAGTATTCCTGGTAAGCTCAAGATGCAGCTAAGTAGAGCAGAGAGAGCAGGGAAAGAATGTCAGTAAATTATGTCAAGATAAAACACCATTATAAGGATTTCACATTTACTCTGAAATAAATGGGATGTCATCGGAGGTTTCTAAGGATTGGTATGACATGACCTGCTATATCTTTTAATGGGGGTGGGGGTGTTGAGAATAGACTCTCCAAAGGTGGGATTAGAAAGACGAGTCGAGTCCATTGCATTAATCAATAGCAGAGATAATAGTGCTTGCAAGCAGAGCAGGAGTGATGGAGATGGTGAGTAGTTGCTGGTTCTAGATACATTTTGAGGGTAGAATTAATGAAAAGAATCTAGCATATGGGTGAAAAAGGAAGACTTGCTTGAGCCACCGGAGGATAGTGTAATTTCCTATATCAATTACTGGCAACAAGTAAAACAGTATCAGAAGATTTCATTTTAAACACATTAAGTTGGAGATGTCCAGACTTTCTATTAGAAATAAGTTGAGAGGTCATCCAGTAGGTAGTTGGATAAAGAAGGATGGATTTCAGGGGAGAAGGCAAGCTGCCGAAATGAATTTTCAAATCATCAGCAAGACATGAAATATACATGGAGATTAAGGGAGTCCCCTAGAGGGATTATAACTGAAGACAGAAGTTGTCTGAAGACTGAATTCTAAGGGCCTCTAATCTTAATAAAGACTGAGGACGTGTATTAGCAAGAGAGAAAATGAGAATGTGACCAAATGAACCCGAAGTAAAAAAGGTATTTCTTGATGGAAGGAATAATCAAATGTGCCAAATGTTTTATTTAGGACAAAAATATGAGAATAATTGACTCAGACTTACTAATGGGAAACTCATTGGTGATGTGCAATAAACAAAAAGCCTCACATTATTGTGTGAGTCTTTCCAATCTTTATAAGCATTTCTTATAAGTAGAAAAAGAAACGCAGTAGTATTTTGAGGAATATTTTATTGTTATGACTTACTAACTGCTGAAATAATCTTACATTTCATTTAGGCTGTTGACGTGTCCTCTGTTTCAAAGGATAGGTATAGCATGGATTTTGTACAATTAAAGACATGGGCTTGAATCTTAATTCTTGAATTTATTAGTTCACTTA
Source organism: Herpailurus yagouaroundi (assembly GCF_014898765.1). Taxonomy (NCBI): domain Eukaryota; kingdom Metazoa; phylum Chordata; class Mammalia; order Carnivora; family Felidae; genus Herpailurus; species Herpailurus yagouaroundi. Next base: position 14,484,736 of record NW_024412394.1, on the reverse strand, counting down.
ATCAAATTATAAGTCAGTTAAAACTATGAATGAGAATAATACCCAATTTACAGAGCTGCTGTAAGTATTGGAGGTTTATCATTCACAGATTTAGCAAAGGTTAATCTATACAGTAACATTCAATTTGTATTGGAATAGCTTCTCTAGAAAGACAGATTCAACACCCATTTATCATTTCTTAGTCCTGAGACTCCATTATAATGACAAAATAAATAAAGGATAAATATTCAACAAGAAGAACCAAATAATCAGCAGATGAAAGATTTCAGCATCTTTCTGAAAGATGTAAAAGTAGCTGAACAGTGGAGACTGATAAAGCAGGGCAGAAAGAGCTGCAGCCTAGAATGTGTATGGTACAAGCCATTGTGCCAAGAAATTAGAGTGCTTATTTCATTAATCCTAGGAATAAAGGAATCATGTTAGTACCTCCATTACATTGAAGAGGCAACTGAAGCTTAGGCAGGTTAAGATCTATTACTATGATCCTGAAAGTCATAAATAGTAGAGCCAAAAATTTTTTTAAAATTTTTAATGGTTATTTTTGAGACAGAAACAGAGAGAGAGAGACAGACAGCAAGCAGGAGAGAAGCAGAGAGAGAGAGGAAGGGAGAGACAGAATCCAAAGCAGGCTCCAGGCTCTGAGCTGTCAGCACGGAGCCCCACGCGGGGCTCAAACTCACTAACTGTGAGATCATGACCTGAGCTGAAGTCAGACGCTTACCTGACTGAGCCACCCAGGCTCCCCTGATTAATTTTCTAATTCCAATGGTTGATACTGGCCAAAGTTTTAACAGATATAACATACCCATGAATACAATGTGCCTGTCAGCCTAGGAGATTTTTTAATGTCCAGGTATTTTTTTTTTAATTTTTTATATTTATTTTAGGGAGAGGGAACACAAGTGGAAGTGAGGGACAGAGAGAAAATCTTAAGCAGGCTCCACACACTGTGGAGGCCGACATGGGGCTTGATCTCATAATCCTGGGATCATGACCTGAGCCAAAATCAAGGGTAAGACCCTCAACCAACAGAGCCACCCAGGCACCCCTAACTGTCCATGTATTTTAAGATATAAGTTTTGGTATCCTAAAAATACTTAGTCTTTAAATGTCATACTTACCTGCATTTCTTTCCAGTCTGAGTTAAAAGCCAAACAGATCACTTTCATTTTTTTTTTTTAAAGGGTGATCTACATAGAACAAAGCCAATAAACTACTAATACGTTTTGACTAGCTACTGTATAAACAAGAACAGTTGATCAATAAGGTAGAAAAGTAAAGAAAATGATGTCAGCATCAGCAAAAGCATTGAAGAGATTTAAAAATGGGGCAGGGGGGAGGAACGCTGAGTAGGGGTATGGTATTTAGGGAACAAGGTGCAACCCCATGAGGTTAGTCTTGAATCATGTGAGTGATGGTTAGGTTAGTATCCTAAAGGAAAACAACGGAGACATGAGATTGGTTGCTCTCTAAAACCAACTCCTAGATTACATAAGATTCAAATCTCTTTTGACTTCAAAATTCTACAGATTCCCCCTATGCTGAAACAGATCAACTCCCCGTGGCCAAGCACCTATTCTTATTTAAGGTCTGCTATCATGGTAGTGACCCAAAGGATATTGAATATTATTTGACGGTTAAAAAGGCTATAAAATCACAAGTTATAGTGAAACTCTAATCCAATCATTCAATTTAAATCAAGGGTGTACATACTCATGATGCTTGCCTTCATTCATGAAGTCAAGAGCAGAAGGAAAATGAAATCTGTTTGGCTGTCACAGTCGAAGCCTTGTGGATAACCAGGATATGAGAGAGACTATAATGCAGGATATCCAAAAATGACCACTTTTGTGGCATAGATGTGTAGATTGAGATGCCAGCAAGCCACTTAATTAGAATGGGTTCTAGGTTTCATCATCTCTTATTCCTTCCGAAACTTTTTTTTTCTATTTTCAAGATACCGTTTCCTAGATCCATTCCTCACTAGGGACATTTTTTTTTTTTTTATATATATAAAACCTGAAAGTTGAATGTTTTCAGGGATATACTATTCATCATGCTAGCTGCTGAGTGCTCTTTCTGTAGATCAAGGTACTCAAACTTGATTGCAAGTTGGGAATCACTGGGTTAGTGGAAGTAGTGGTGATGATAGTGGTAATCGTTAAAACAGCATGAGCCTCACACGAACGTAAGAAATCTTCATACTAATTCACGTAACTCTTGCAAATGACTGAATGAGATGGGAACTGTATTAGTTTTTTTATATGGAGAAACGGATATAGACAGGTTTAGTAATTTGTCTGGGTTCACACTGCTTGTTAATGAAACAACTGGGTCTCAATCCTGGCACTCCAGCTCCTGACCTCTGCTGCTTTAAATGAAAACATTCTACTTCTGCAATTGTTACACATGTTTTTGAAAACGTATCTTGAGCCTTCACATGGGTTCAAGTTCAGTAATTACGCATTTTAGGGACATTCTCAATCAAAAGAACTATTTGCACCGATCCATAAGTTACCATTTTTTTTCTGACCATTGGCATATCTTCACAAGACGGCTGATCTGATGAAGAGGAAGGTCTCTAGTTATAGAACTGTCAAGTTTGTAGGTATTTATTAACCTAATCTACACATGATTCATCAATTTATTGCATTGAATTATGCTAGTATTCTGGAGACTGAATACTTATTTTCTTTCTAGAACAATTCTATATTAATAGACAACATTTTGCCACATTGATTCTATTTGCTAAGATTTTTTTTAAAGATTTTTCTGCTTTTATAGTAATGTTTGATTTTCTTTTTTAACTTATTAGTCAATCTTGTCAGATTTTGGTATTAAATTTGTTCTGGTTTTGTAAAATGATTAGAAAGATTTCCATTTTTTTCCTATGATGAAAATGTATGTTCTATTAAAATGATAGTTCCGATTCTGTGTCTCCCTCTCTCTCTGCCCCTCCCCCGTTCATGCTCTCTCTCTGTCCCAAAAATAAATAAAAACGTTGAAAAAAAATTTATAAAATGCTAGAACTCATGATTTTCCTGATTCTAGAGTTTTCTTTGTTCTCACAATGGAGATCTTTAGTTTTATATTCTCCAATAAGATTATGGAATTTTTAAGTTTGGCACTTGTTCTAGGGTAACATTACGGTAATTCACATTTTTAGGAGAAAATCATCCATTTCTTTTAGTGTTTCAAATTTGTTGCTATTGAGTTTCAAGTAGGATTAACTTTTTTTAATACTTCCCAAGTTTTGCATGCATGTCATTTTACTTTTATAATGTTGAAAAAAAATGAGTAATATTCATGTATTCTTATCAAAGATCTGAAAATGAGAAAATTCAGCCTGTTATTCTAGAATATAAATGGATAAAATCTAATAACTAGCCTATAGTTTAGATAATGATGTATTTTAAGACACTAATAGAAAATATCATTCTAAGGAACGCCTGCGTGGTTCAGTGGGTTAAGCGTCCAACTCTGAATTCAGCTCAGGTCATGATATGGAGTCTCATGTTGGGATCCATGCTGGGTGTAGAGTTTCTCTTTTTTTTTTTTTTTCAACGTTTATTTATTTTTGGGACAGAGAGAGACAGAGCATGAACAGGCGAGGGGCTTTTCTGAGGAACTTTACATAACTATGCCCACAATTGCAAAATGGCTACAGCAACTCTAGTCATTTAGGCACAGTAAATAGGAAAAGGGCTTTCCCCTAGCACTTTTGCTATTTTTGTAAAAGAAGTTGACTCTTCTTAGTATAGATCTTTTTGGTCAAAATTTGAATTTTCTGGCTTCAAGGAGGGCTGCTGTAAGTGAGCTTTCCAGCCACTATTATAAAATTAGGCCTTTTTAGAAAGCAGATGAGCAAGAAAGTTGAATAAGAATTTTCAGATTCAAAGTATCATTAATTTATCTCAAGCACAAATGTATCAAATATCAGAGGCTTAAACTAAATAAATCTAAAGGAAATGTTTTTCTTTCAACATCTCAGGTTTCTAATTTTATTTGTGAATTTAAAAATTCCCATACAGTTTTTAAAAACACTCTACATTTCTGTATTATAGGAAATCTAACGAAACTAAATAAATCATCTATGTGTGAAAGGTACATTCTAAAGCAAATTCCAAAGCTAGAGGCTGATAAAGAAACTAGATTTAATAAAGAAATCAGATTGTATGATAGAAATATTTTACTTGACAAAAATATTGAATTGATAAAATTACACTTGAAAAAACTTATACTTGAAGATGTCTAATACCCAAAATGTACTCCCCAAAATTTTCTTACATGTTGACAGTAAAATGAAGGAACCAAGAAGAAACATATATTCAAGTCTTTAAAAACAAAACAGAAAAAACAACATGAAGTCTTCCCCTCATCACATGTAGCCTCAAAATTAACTTTCTCCCCCCCCTTTTTTTTTTTTAATGTTTATTCATTTTTTGAGACAGAGCCTGAGTGGGGGAGGGGCAGTGAGAGAGGGAGACAGAGAATTGGAAGCAGGCTCCAGGCTCCGAGCTGTCTGCACAGAGCCCAACATGGGCTCGAATTCACAGACCATGAGATCATGACCTGAGCCGAAGTCGGACGCTTAACCAACTGAGCCTCCCAGGTGCCCCAAGCTCCTTACCTTATTTCTTCACAAAGTGGCCTTGAATAAATTTGCCCATGCTGTTTACATTTGTTCACTGTAACTCTGAATTCCACTTCCCCAGTGTAGTTTCCAGCCCACTACACAGCTGAAACTGCTTTTTCAAAGATAGCCAACCTCCTTGAGGCTTAATCCAATAAACCTCTTATTTTCTTCTTCACTTTGTTAAGCACTATAAATCATGCCCTTCTTCCCAACTTTCAAACTTATTATTTGAATTGCAGACTTACAGGAAGTTGCAAAGTACATAGAGCTCCTTGTATACTATACCTAGAGCTTCTCTGCATGGCATTATTTTATGTAATTGTACAATATCAAAATTAGCAAACTGACCCTGGAATACTACTATTAACTACACTGCATACCTGATTCAGATTTTAAATGATTTGTGTGCGTAGTTTTATGCAATTTTACTTTCTATACATGTCTCATGTAACTACCACTAACATCAAGTCATGGAATTGTCTCATCACCCCAAAGGAACTCCCTTGTGCTACCTTTTCCTATCCACCCACATGCTTCCAACATTATTTTGTTTCTGTTAGGAGATCACATTTTCCTGCTTTTATCTTACCTTTTTGTTTATCATCTTTAGACATGTATGTTCCTCACAGTTCTGCCATAGACTCTCTTTTCTTGGAACTCCCTATCAATACTTTTTAAAATATCATATATAGTATATACATATATGTGTATATACTATATATATATATATTTTTTTTTGAGGGTGGGAGGGAGGGAGGGAGAGAGAGAGAGAGGGCAAGCAGGGCAGGGAGAGGGTAGAGGATGAGGGAGAGAATCTTAAGCAGACACCATGCCCCGCACAGGAGCTTGATCTCACAATCCTGAGATCACGACCTCAGCCAAAACCAAGAGTCAGACTCAACAGACTGAGCCACCCAGATGCCCTCCCTTATTGGCACTTCTTAGGGAGGAACTGACACCACTCCACTCATGTTTAGTCTTCTAAATCAGTACCTTTTCCTTCAAGAAATTTACAAATTGAATTCCCTCTCCCTGAAACACTCCTATAACTCATGCCCAGTCCCAATCCCCCACCTTTTCCCTTCCACTCTTACTATGTCTCAGGAGGCTTTCTCACCTTCTTCCCATTGCATTAAGTTATATCCCCTTTTTACGCCCTCCCCTTAGAGCTGTACTTGTTATATTAAGAATAATATGCTCTTTTAATTACTGGATGACTTTCCTGGTAAAATATTTAGCCTGTAAGGGAAGGGAGTATTTCTGTTTCATTTTCTATTGCTCTCCCAGCATCTAGCCTTACTTGGCCTGTATGAATCACTTAATAATATCTGTTAAATGAAGTCCTATAACTTAATGAACTGATAAACTTAGTTGACTTGATTGTTGGTCTGACCTCAAAAGATAAGTCTTGGCTTCACAACTTCTGTTCTAGTTCCCATAATCTGTTCAAGTGCCTCAATTCTTGACTTACAGCATAGCAAAGTCATGTAAGACAGCAGAGATGTATGGAAAAGGAACAAGGAATTATATTAAAGAATGAAAATTTCCCCATTCTTTCTGTACATTGCTGATTTTAGTTAAAGAAAGAAATCTCTATCAAATGAGGGAAATGAGGATATATTCTATAAACAAGCCAAAAAATAGTTAACATCTTTCTTTGGAGATTCATCTTGGACTTGAGGCCAAACTCAATTTGCAGCTCAACTCCCCAATATCCAAAGGAAGATTTCCAGCTTAGATGCTATTTTGAAAGTTTGGCAAGGAGCGGTTTATGTGTTGTTTCATTAAGCTTATCAAAAGCTCTTCAAATTCTCAAACATATTTTCACCTGTTTTTCCCAAAGCCTAATAAACTGTTCCATTACTGCCATTTTTCTTCCTGTTTACATAGCCTCTCTATTCCCCAAATACCCAATCTCAATGCACGTTCTTTTATTATCCAAATTCCATTTCTGCCTACAGGCTGAAGTACACACAGTTCTTTGCCTTTTCATTATTTCTGCCTATCTGTGGTCTTCCTCGATGGTGGGTGGGTGTGTGTGTGTGTGTGTGTGTGTGCACGCACGCGCGCATTCCTATTCTGTCAAACATTTGAGGTTTTCTTTTCAATATTCGTAAGTCACTCTGATACCAGAGTCATTCAAATATAGGTGGGAGAAAGGACATAAGATAAATATTGTGTTTAAGGGTATCATTTTTATATGCCTCAGTCCCTTCCTCACTTGCTTTTGAAAAGCTTTGTTACTGCGGTTGTTCTGATTGTTTTTTATTCTTATTTTGTTTTAAGTACCAATACTTCTGAAATAGTTAAGTACATGATTTCTCTTCAGCCAGCCCATTTAAACAAAGAATTTGTGGGGTACCTGGGTAGCTCTAGTCAGTTAAGCATCTAGCTCTTGATAACAGCTCAGGTCATGATCTCATGGTTGTGGGACTGAGCCCTTGTGTCAGGATCTGTGCTGAGTGTGGAGCCTGCTTGGGATTCTCTCTCTCCCTATGTCCCTCCCCCATGTGTCCTCTCCCTCTCTCAAGATAAACAACAACAAAAAAAAAAGAATTTGGTCTACAAAATTGTGGTTAGTAGGAGATCTTGCAACATTACTCTGCAGTTGGCCAAAATATTACTTATGACCTGATAATGGATGATACAAGGAGTGGAGTGTTAAAGAACAGAGAAATTGACACGAGCTTTTTCTGGAAGATGGTAGAATAGTACGATTTTGAACACTCTTGGTCCCATGGACATACCAAGTCAACAAACGCATGTATGAAACTAACTGAAAAGGATGTAAAGCATGGCAGAACAGATTTTCCACAGCTAGTTGTAGAGACAAAGCCATATCTAAGTGGGTAGAAGGGATGGAGACATGATCAGGAACTAAATCCCCTGAGTGACTAACCACAAACAGGAAGGACATCACAAACACAGAGGAGCAAGAGGATCAATCTCCACACAGGACACTCCTAGCCCTAGGGACCCACACTGGGAAAAGGAGTCCTTGTAGCACCTGGCTTTGAAATTGGTTCATCTTAACTCCAGAAGAGGCAAAGGATGATAGAAAACGGAATCCCCATCCTTAAAGAGCCACCACACTGAGTAGATAGTCCCAAGACATAGCAGAGAAGCAACAGTTTGAAAACCACCTGGATAGAGATTTTTTCACAAATATTTAGAACATGTGCCATAGGCGCAGGGTACTACAGGAAAGTTCTTCAAGAACAAAAGTACTGGAGGGTGATTGTTTTTTTTTTTTTTTGCAACCCCCTAAGCCTAGGTATCCAGATGCTTGCAGGAGCCAATTCTAACACTTTCAATCTATGTTACTAGCACTCTATGCCCCATTTCAACATTCTCCTGCAGACCCATCTCATCCAACCCATATAACCTTGACAGAAATCCCTTCAAAGTGGCCTTAATACATCCAGCATGCAGTCTGAAACAGGACCAATGCCACTCCATAGTGAGTCCTGCCCTGGGGAAGAAGGGAGATAACCTTATCTATCAGTGTGTGTGCAGTTCCTGCAGCCTGACCTCTTAGCAGGCAACACGGGGAATAAGCCAGGTTCTTCAGGATACCAGTAGCTGTGGCAGAGGCTAACTGTAGACATCTAGCCTGAGTGCCAGCCAAACCCACCAGTGAGCCCATGGTGACCGCAGCCAGGCTTTTAAAACCCTGCCTAGTGCACCAAGAGCACACAGAACTGGTCACTGCATCCAGCTCTCACCCACCAACAAGCCCTCAGTAAATTTGGCTCAGCCACTATGGGAGGGTGAAGGCAGCCCACAAAACCACCACCCATGGAGCACAAGGTTCTGGTCAGGAAGTAGGGATGAAGGGTGGGGGTGGATTTTACTACAGGACACCACAGGACTTCTTCTATTCTTTTAATGTTTACTTATTTATTTTGAGCAGGGGAGAGGGACAGAGACAGAATCCTAAGCAGGCTCCACATTCAGCATGGAGCCCGATGTGGGCCTGACCCCACAACTGCAAGATCATGACCTGAACTGAAATCAAGAGTCAGATGCTTAACCTACTTAGCCACCCAATATCCCCAGGACCCCTTCTATACAAGGCCCCTACTTCCAAGACCAGGAGGCACAGTTAATCTACCTAATACATAGGAGGAAATAAACAAAACAAGGAGACATAGGAATGGTAAAAAATAAAAGACAAAATCACAGCAAAAGGGCTAAATGAAGATAAGCAATGTACCTGATAGGGAGTTCTAAAGTAATGGTCAAGAAGATACTCACCAGACTTGAGAAAACAATGAATGAACTCAGTGAGAACTTCAACAAAGGAAATATAAAAAGGAACCAGTCAGAGATGAAGAATAACAAATGAAAGATACACTAGAGGGAATCAACAGCAGATGAGAAGGTAGAGAAGGACAATCAGCACTCTGAAAGACAGGATAATGGAAAGCAACCAAATTGAACAGCAAAAAGAAAATGACAAGAGTTTAAGGGAACTCTGATGACATCAAGTAATAATATTCACATTATAGGGATCACAGAAGGAGAAAGGAGAGAAGGGGCACACAAAATGTATTTGAAGAAATAATTGCTGAAAATGTCCCTAATCTGAGAAAGGAAACAGAAATCCAAGTACAGGAAACAGAGAGCCTCTAAATAAGATGAACACAAGGAGGTTCCCATAATAATAAAATGGCAAAAGTAACAAAGAAAATCTTAAAAGCAGCAAGAAAAAGTAACATACAAGGAAAGCACTTCAGTATATTAGCTTATTTTTCAGCAGAACTCTTGTAGGCTAGAAGGAAATGGCGTGATATATTCAGTGTGCTGAAAGAGAAAAACAAAAACAAAAGCAAAACCCCACAACCAAGAGTACTCTAGCTGGCAAGATTATCCTTATCCTTCATTCAGAATTAAAAGAGTTTCTTAGACCAAAAAAAGTTAAAGAAGTTTACATCATTAAATCAGCCTTATAAGAAATGTTAAAGGAAATTCTTTAGGAGGGGATAACAGGTCATACCTAGAAGAAAATTACAAAAAGGAAAAAAAAAATCTCAAAAATCTCAAATTTTTTTTACTCATTTAGTAAAAAAATAGATTAATCACTTACAAAGCCAATATAGAGGTTAAAACACAAAGTAGAAAGATCTACAAAAATTAGTTAATTGACACAAAATAAAGATATAAAATATGACATACATAAAACATGGCAGGGGAGTAAAAAATTACTGCTTTTAGAATGTGTTCAAGGTTAGGAAACCATCACAGCTTAATAGAGACTGTTGAACACATAGCATGTTATAGATGAACCCAAGTCAAAAACCTATAATAGATACATGCAAAATAAAGGGAAAGGAATCCAAACAGAATACCAAAGAAAGCCATTTAAACCACAATGGAAAAGACCCAAAGAAAAAAGAATTACAAAGACAACCAGAAACAAAAAAATTAACAAAATGGCAATCAGTATATAACTAATAATAATTACTTTAAATCTAAATGGACTAAATGCTCCAATCAAAAGACATAAGATGATAGAGTGGAAAAAAAAAAAACTAAAAAAAAACAAAAACAAAAAAAATAAGAACCATCTATATGCTGCCTACAAGAGACTTACTTCAGACCTAAAAACACATAGACTGAAGGGATGGAGAAACATCCAATGCACATTGAAGGAAAAAACAAAAAGTTGGGGTAGCAATGCTTATCAGACAAAATAGGTTTTAAACCATAGACTGTAGTAAGAGAAAAATATCAACACTACATAAAAAAAGACATCAAATTCATCAAGAGGATAGAACAAGATTTGTAAAATTCTTTGCATCCAACATAAGAGTACCTAGATACGTAAAGCAAATATTAACAGAGGGATAAATTGACCATAATACAACAATAGATTAGTTTGTCATCTCACTTACATCAATGGATAGGACATCCAAACAGAACATCAAAAAGATCTCAGTGGCTTTGAAGAAAGGACACATTAGACCAGATGGACCTGACTGACATATACAGAATATTCCGTCCCCAAACAACAGAATACACATTCTTTTCAAGTGTACATGAAACATTCTCTAGGAAAGATCACATGCTAGGCTACAAAAGAAGTCTCAAATTTGAGATTGAAATATCATGCATCATTTCTGATCACAAACATGGGAGATCAATCACAAGAAAAAAGACTGGAAAAAAACAAATACATGGAGGCTAAACAAAATACAACTTAACGAGAAATGGGTCAATGAACAATCAAGGAGGAAGTAAAATACCTAGAGATACAAGAAAATGAAAACATCAGTGGTCCAAAATATTTGGGATGCAGCAGAAGCTGTTCTAAGAGGAAAATTTGCAGTCCTACAAACTAACCCCACAAAATCAAGAAAAATCCTAGGTTAAAAAAAAAAAATGTAACCTTACACTAAAATAACTAGATAAACAAAGCCCAAAGTTAGTAGAGAGGAAATAATTATCAGAACAGAAATAAGTTAAATAGGATCTAAAGAAATAGAAAAAAAAATGAAACCAAGAGCAAGTTCTTTGAAAAGACAAAATTGATAAACTTTTAGCCAGACTCAAAGAAAAAGAACTAAAAATTAGAAACAAAAGAGAAAAAGTGACAGCAATACAAACAATTGTAGGAGAATACTACAAAAAATTATATGCCAACAAATTGGACGACTTAGAAGAAATGGATAAATTCCTGGAAACATACAATCCTCCAAAACTGAATCAGAAAGAAATAGAAAATCTTAATGGACTTACTACTAGTAACAAAATTGAATTGATAATCAAAAAACTCCCCCAAAACAAGTCTAGGACCAGATGTCTTCAACAGGTGAATTCTACCAAATATTTAAACAAGAGTTAATGTCTATTCTCCCCAAACTATTCTAAAGATAAAAGAGGAAGGAAAATTTCCAAATATATTCTATGAGGGCAGAATTATACTGACAAACCAGAGAAAGACACTATCCAAAGCCCCCTCCCCGCTGACACATACACACACACACACGACTAGAGGCCAATATCTGATGAACCTAGATGCAAAAATCTTCCACAAAGTATTAGCAAACTACATTCAACAATACAGTAAAAGGAACATTCACCACAATCAAGTGGGATTTATTCCAAGATCACAAGGGTGGTTCAATGTTTGCAAAACAATGTGATACACCACATTAAGAAGAGGAATAAAAGCCATATGATCTCAACAGATGCAGAAAAAGCCTTTGACAAAATACAACATCCATTCATTATAAAAACTTTCAACAAAGTGGGTTTAGAGGGAACCTATGTCAGTATAATAAAGATTATATGTGTAAAACCCACAGCTATCATACTCAATGGTGAAAAACTGAAAGCGTTTCCTCTGAGATCAGGAACAAGATAAGGATGTCACTTTCACCACTTTCATAGAACATAGTACAAAAAGGCATCTAAATTGGTAAGAGTAAAACTGTCTCCTTTTACAGATGACATGATACTATACACAGAAAATTCTAAGGCTCCACCAAAAATAATAAAAAACTAATAAATTCAGTAAAGTTGCAGGATACAAAATTAGCATACAGAAGTCAGTTGCACTATACTAACAACAAAGTAGCAGAAAGAAAACAATCCCACTTATAACTGCACTAAAAATAATAAAGTATCTAAGAATAAACCTAACCAAAGAAGTGGAAGACCTATACTCTGAAAGCTATGGAGACACTGATAAGAAAAACTAAAGATGACACAAACAAATGCAAAGTTACACTACATTCATCAATTGGAAGAATACTGCTAAGTCCAACCTGCCCAAAGCAATCTACAGATTCAATGCAATCCCAATCAAAATACCAATAATATTTTTCAAAGAATTAGAGTAAGTAGAACACACGATGAGGGAAAGATGGTCTTTTCAAAGGTGTTAGGAAAACTGGACAGCTATGTACAAATAATGAAACTGGACCACTTTCTTATACTATATGCAAAAACAAACTGAAAATGGATTAAAGACCTAAATGTAGCAACCATAAATTTCTAAAAGAAAACCTAGGCGGTAATCTCTTTAGTCTTAGTAACATGTTTTGAATATGTCCCCTCAGGCAACAAAAGGGAAGCAAATGCAAAAATAAACTGACTCCACCAAAATACAAAGCTCTTGTGCAGCAAAGGAAATCATCAACCAAACTAAAACAATCACCCTGAATGGGAGACAATATTTGCAAATGATATATTTGATAAGGGGCTAATATCCTAAACGTATAAAGAACTTATACAACATAAATATGCAATTAAAAAATTGGCAGAGGAGCTGAATATTTTTCTAAAGTATATTATGTATGTAGATTATATATGTAGATTATATATATATGTAGATTATATATATGTAGATTATATATAT
>NW_024412394.1:14390289-14471725 GCF_014898765.1 Herpailurus yagouaroundi | reverse complement strand
GTAGATTATATATATATGTAGATTATATATATGTAGATTATATATATGTAGATTACAGATGTATAGTCACCAGAGACATGAAAAGATGCTGAACATCACTAATCAGTGAAATGTGAATCAAAACCATGAGGCATCATGGATATCATCTTGCGCTTGTTAGAATGGCTAGTAACAAAGACAAGAGTTATCAAGTGTTGACAAGAATGGGGAGAAAAATATGCCCTTGTGCAACTGTCGGATGAAACGTTAATTATTGCAATCACTGGAAAACATTATGAAGTTTCCTCAAAAAGAAATTAAAAATAGAAATACCATATGATCCAACAATACCACTGCTGGGTATTTACCCAAAAGAGAATGAAAACAATTTAAAAAGACACGCACACCTCTAGGTCTATAGCAACCTTATTTACAATAGCCAAGATATGGAAGCAACCCAAATGTTCCTCAATGGATGAAGAAGATGTAAATATGTATGCAATAGAATACCAGTCATAAAAAAATGGAGATCTTGCCACTTTTGGCAATATGGATGTAACTAAAGAATATTACGCTAGGTGATAGAAGTCAGACAGAGAAAGACAAATACCATATACCTTCGTGCAGAATCTAAAAAAAAAAAAAATCAAAACACTAAACCATTAGAGAACTGGTGGTTGCCAGAGGGAAGGAGAATGGAAGGATGGGTGAAAGAGATAAAGGGTATTAAAACATACAAGCTTCCAGTTATAAAAAAAGTCAGAGATACAAGGTATGGCATAGGGAATATATTCATTGTATTGTAATTACTTCTGTATGGTGACTACACTGATGGTGAGCAGTGAGTAATTTATAGAATTGTTGAACATGGTGTACACTCGAAACTAATAGGACATTGTATGTGAACTCTACTTCAGTAATAGAGAAACTGACACATACTGGCCTTTAATACTTACTAACAAGGTTAACCCTACACCTCTTACATAGAACTATTTTTTCATATACATGGTGATAATTTGAGAAAATACTGCTACTTAGGAAACAGTATCAGGGCAAGTGTTACAATTCTAACTTTTGAATAACTTTATAGATCTAATGACATAAAATATTAGCTTGATTTTTAAAGATTTTTTTTTCTTTTCAAAGCTAAATATTTGAAAACTGAGCATATTTGAGCAATTTGTCAAAAAATAAAAGTTACAATGGGGAGTTTCTGGTAAAAAAAAAAAAAAACAAACTAAGATCCATGGTACAGTTGGAGATTCTACTTTATGTGAACTAGATGAAAATAAATGGACGAGTGGAGGTTTTATATGTCTTTATTACATGGATCTCTGTAACAAACGAACTCTAACAATGATAATGAAAACTAAAACTTGAAACTGGGTAACTCAGTTGGTTAAACGTCCAACTCTTGATTTTGGCTTAGGTCATGATCTCCCAATTCCTGAAATCAAGCCCCCCACCTTGTCAGACTCTGTGCTGACAACATGGAGTCTGCTTGGGATTCTCTCTCTCCCTCTCTCTGCCCCTCCCCCCTTGCACTCCTTCTCAAAATAAGTAAACATTTTTTAAGAAATCTACTTAGGATGCAATGGACAAATTACTGCTAAAAGAAATGACCTCCTTGGTTTCTACTGTTTGTAAGCAACTTTTTTTCCTCCATAGATTCATATTTTCAATATCCAAAATGATCTGCCTTTCATGAGACTTTAATATTTCTCTACCGTTGACAACTGTCACCAAAAAGTGTGTTAAAACAAATCAATGATTTTATTGCTGAAGCAGATTTATATTATTTATCTTTGCTTTCCAAGCTTCTGCATGTCAAATGCATAATTTGCTTTGGGTTTAATGAAACTTCTTCTCAAATTGCATTTTACTAAGTCCCCAGAGAAAGCATAGAGGATAACACAGAATAAAGATTACAAGTGATCTCAAATATTTTCCTAGTTGAGCATATGAAATAGAGAGCACATTGAACATTCTAATTATTTGTATCATGGGATTTTAGTATCAGTTTGTAGCTTTTAGAATATATATGGCTTAGAGTTCTGATTTTAATATCATTGTTAATGGTTCTATTGGATAGATTTTTCTTTTATACTTTAATGATATAAAAATTATTTGCATTTTTATTGATATAACCCCTACAAATACATTTGTGTATACAACATAGTACGATCTTTGGACTGCTCCATAGAATCAAAACTAATACACAATAGATAGCTATATATAGCAATTAACACTGCATTATCACAAATGTAACTCATTTGATCCTCATAATTCAAGGTACTAAAACCATAAATGTTATGAATTGTTCCTTACCATGTTATATACAATGCATACTAGAATAAGAATACAAAGCCCTATCTTGGTTTTATTCTTAACTCTAAAGTCATCTAATATAAAATCTTTGGACAACTCATTTAACCTCTTTATATTTGAATTTTCTCACAATAAATTGGGAGGGTTGAATTAGATCAGTGGTTCTCATCACTGGCTCTACATTAGCATCACATAATGAGCTTTAAAAAAAAAAAAATTAGGGACATGCAGACCCCACCCAAAGGATTTTTAGAATAATTGATGCAGATTAAGGACCAAGCATTGAGATTTCTCAGATAATTTTAATGTGTAGCCTGACTTAAATATTGCTGAATTAGGTTTTCTCTAACATCCTTTGCAAGCTATAAGAATGAAGTCAAAATTGAATTTTGATGTATTCTGTTTTTCTTGACTTAGAGAATATTAAACTTTTTTTAACCACTTCTGAGGACAATAATATAGCATAGAAAAATATAAATTGTAAAATATATTTAAGGGAAACAAATATTTTATGCATAAATATATTTGCTTTTACCCTGTGAACTTTTATTTTTATTTTTTTTTTTATATTTACTTTTGAGTGAGAGAGAAAGCACTAACAAGGGAGGGGAAGAAAGAGAGGGAGACATGGAATCTGAAGCAGGCTCCAGGCTCTGAGCTGCCAGCAGAGAGCCCGACATGGGGCTCGAACCCACAAACTATGAGATCGTGACCTGAGCTAAAGTCAGACACCCAACAAACTGAGCCACCCAGGCGGCCCAGATTTATTTTTAATGGCTTTTGGATCTCAGGCTGTATCTATGCAGAGCTCATTACTTGAATAGTCCAACACTATACTGATCCATATCTGCATTGCAGCATCTGAAATACTTCCAGCAGCAGACATAAAACAATGTCTGATAGGTTAGAATACCTTGGTAGAGCCTTCATGAACCTGAATTCCTATGGTGTGTGAGGACTCATTTTGCCAATAGAGAAAACAACCTATGACTTTCAGTCAACATATACCTAAAACTTGATTTAGATACTTTTCTCATTAAATCAGATGTCAAGAATTGTTTCATCTATGAAAAATCTCTCATGAAGATATGTGAAAATACAAATATGTAAAATTTTTAAGCCTTCAAAGAAAACAAGCTACCTGCCTGAAATTTAACTGCTCAACCAACCAAGCCTTCATTTCTCAGTACTTATTTTCTGTTTGGTCCAAATCACTATTTTTGACAAAATAGAATCTTTATTAAGTGATCAGGTATTTTAATTAATTGATCAAATATATACTGTTTAAAGTAATAATAGTAATACTCTTGATGGGAAGAGGGACCAACATGGCAGAGAAGTAGAGGGATCAGAAGTTTCCTGGTCTCTCAAAGCAGTGTTGAAACTAAAGGACTTTGAACTGACAGTCCGGGAGGCAAAGAGACAGTTGCTTCCAGGGATCCACAGGGACAACCTGACAGGCAATAGGTTGTGAACTGGGAGAGAGAAAATGAACAGAGGGGAGGGATCCCCTTCTGTGGAGAGACAAAGGGAAGAGAAAGAGAAGCTGGAGAAGCATAGGACTGTATCCGGACAAGAGAAAAATCATGGATTGGGATAGAGGAAGATCCAATCTCTAACTGAGGGGCTTTCTCTGGACTTGGGCTGGCTGCCTGGATCACACACCTGGGGAGGAAGGGAGCCAGCCCTGAGCTGGGTGGCTAGGTTAGGGCTGTAGTTCACACCGTAGGAGAAAGCTATCCCCACCCTGGAATGCTGTGGGACAGGACAAAGCCTGCCTGCGTCTGGCAGCCAGAGACCATATATCGGGCAGCATGGAGCTGTACTCCCCCCACTACTAGGGCACACAGAACAGGAGTTTGAACCCCAGCCAAGCGCCAGGGCGTGGGAGTCCGTGGAGCAGGACAAAACGCTTCATTTGTGTCCACAGCACAGTGAGGACGGCTCAAACAGAGTGGTTTCAGATACCTGATCCATGGAGGAGAGACTGAGGTATCGCCAGTTTTCTCCCCACCACCACCAAAGTGGGGCTTCAGGAGTCAGACAGCCTGCCCACATTGGAGGCAGGACCGGCCTACACCAAACCACGCCCCTCCATGACTGGTAACTGAATCTACTAGAGCTGGACTGACACTGAGGAAACACACTGGCCCCTCCTCCAGACCAGCACAGCTGCATTGCCTGGTTTAATTCTTGGACAATTCTTATTATACAGCTATATTCCTTCCTTTCCCCCCTATCTCTTCCCTCCTCTATTCTGGTTACCCTAGTTGTTGGTTTGTTTAAGCAGACATATTTAATCCATTCTCTTGATACATGTTCCCCACCTCCCTTATTCTTTCTCTCTCTGGATTAAGCCATATGGTTTCTCAGTCCGGCCAATTTTTTTTCCCCCCCACCCTGTCGTTTCTCTCATTGTATGGGATAAGGCCTCTTCCATCAGCACCACCTCCATGCTGTTTACTTGTAGCTGTTGTTTCTTGTTTTTTGGGGTTTTTTGGGGGGTGAGGGGTGGGAGGATTTTTGTTTGTGTGTTTTGTTTCCTTTCCAGGGCTAATTCAAGGAACAAGTCAAAGCACACCTGGTGGAGGGTCCAAAACATCACTACCACTAGAAGATAAAAGAACCAAAGTCACAACAACAGAGCAAGTAACACTCTCCAAGAAACACCTCCTGAAGGGCCAGGCCCTAGACAGTGTATGATCCTCTTTAATATAGTAGTGCTCGCAAGTGTAGGGCACAGAACCAGGTTTTAAAACACATAAGGGACAGAAAAATAGCCAAAATGCTGAAACAGAAGAATTCCCCTCAAAAGAAATTTCAGGAGTAAATGATAGCTAAAGAATTGCTCAAAACAGATATAAACAATTGAACAAGAATTTAGAATAGTAACGAGATTAATTGCTGGACTTGAAAAAAAAAAAACACATAGAAGACAGCAGAAAATCTATTGCTGCAGAGATCATGGAACTACAAAAATAGTCGTGATGAATTAAGTTCTGTAAATGAGGTGCAAAATAATCTAGAGGTGGTGACGGCAAGTATTGAAGAGGCAGAGGTGAGAATAGGTGAAATAGAAGATAAAATTATGGGAAAAGAGGCTGAGGAAAAGATTTTTAAAAATTCTGGATCACGAGGGGAGAATTAGAGAACTAAGCGACTCAATGAAATGTAACCATATCCATATCATAGGAGTTCCAGAAGAACAAAGGGGCCGAAGGTGTACTTGAACAAATCATAGCTGAGAAGTTCCCCAATCTGGGAAAGGAAACAGACATTGAGATCCATGAGGCACATAGAACTCCCTTCAGATGTAACTTGATGTTCTACACAACATAGCATAGTGAAACTGGCAAAATAAAAAGATAAATAGAATTCTGAAAGCAGCTAGGGATAAATGGGCCTTAACCTACAAGGGTAGATACATAAGGGTACTAGTGGACCTACCTACTGAAACTTGGCAGGCCAGAAAGGAACGGCAGGAAATTTTCAAATATGCCACCAAGAATCCTTTATCCAGCGAGTCTGCCATTCAGAATAGGAGAGATAAAGGTTTTCCTAAACAAAAACTGAAAGAACTCATCACTAAACTAGACCTACAAGAGATCCTAAGGGGGACTCTGAGTATTACAAAGACCACAAAGGAGCAGAGATATCACTACAAGCATGAAATCTACAGATAACACAATGACTAAACCTGTATCAATAACACTGAATGTAAACGGACTAAAATGCTCCAATCAAAAGACACAGGGTACCAGAATGGATTAAAAAAAAAAAAAAAAAGACCCATCTATTTGCTGTCTACAAGAAACCCATTTTAAACCTGAGGATACCTTCAAATTGAAAATGAGGGGAAGGAGAACTATCATGCTACTGGAAGTGAAAAGAAAGCTGGAGTAGCCATACTTATATCAAACAAACTAGATTTTAAACTAAAGACTGTAACAAGAGATGAAGAAGGGGATTATATAATTATGGGGCCTATCAATCAAGAAGAGATAACAATTATAAATGTTCATGCACTGAATTCAGAAGCACCCAAATATATAAAACTAATCACAAACATAAGCTATCTTATTGGTAAAAATGTTCCACTATTCCACTATTAATATTCCACTTATAGCAATGGACAGATCTAGATAATCAATAAATAAACAGTGGTCCTGAATGATACAGTGGACCAGATGCACTTGACAGATAGATTTAGAACTTTTCATCCTAAAGCAGAGCATACATTCTTCTTGATCACACATGGAACATTCCCCAGGATAGATCACATACTGGGTCACAAAACAGCCCTCAATAAATAGAAAAGAATTGAGATTATACCATGCACACTTTCAGAACACAATGCTATGAAACTTGAAATCAAGCACAGGAAAAAGTTTGGGAAACCTCCAAATGCATGGAGTCAAAGAACAGACTACTAAAGAATGAATGGGTCACCAGGCAATTAAAGAAGAAATTTAAAAATGTATGGAAACAAATGAAAATTAAAACAACAATCCAACCCCTTTGGGATTCAGCAAAGATAGTCCTAAGAGGAAAATACATTGCAATCCAGGCCTACCTCAAGAAACAAGAAAAATCCCAAATACAAAAATCTAAGAGCACACTTAAAGGAACTAGAAGCAGAACAACAAAGACACCCCAAACCCAGAAGAGAAATAATAAAGATCAGAGAAGAAATAATATAGAATCCAAAAAACAGAACAGATCAATGAAATTAAGAGTTGGTTTTTTGAAAAAATAAACAAAATTGGTAAATTCCTAGTCAGACTTCTCAAAAATAGGATCCAAATAGGTAAAATCAAAAAGTAAAATGGATTTATCACAACCAATCCCTCAAATACAAGCAATTATCAGAATTCTATAAAAAATTATATGCCAACAAACTGGACAACCGGGAAGAAATGGACAAAGTCCTAGACACCCACACACTACCAAAACATAACAGGAAGAAATAGAAAACTTGAACAGACCCATAACCAGCAAAGGAATTGAATCAGTTATCAAAAATCTCCCAACAAATAAGAGTCCAGGACCAGATGGCTTCCCAGGGGAACTCTACCAGACATTTAAAGCAGAGATAATACCTATCCTTCTCAAGGTGTTCCAAAATATAGAAAGGGAAGGAAAACTTCCAGACTCATTCTATGAAGCCAGCATTACTTTGATTCCCAAACCAGACAGAGACCCAACAACAACAACAACAACAAAAAAAAAACAACTACAGGCCAATATCCCTGAGGAACAAGGATGCAAAAATTCTCAACAAGATACTGACAAATCAAATTCAACAGCATATTAAAAGAATTATTCACCATGATCAAGTGGGATTCATTCCTGGGCTGCAGGGCTGGTTCAATATTCACAAAGTCAAATCAATGTGATACATCACATTAATAAAGGAAAGGATAAGAACCATATGATCCTGTCAATAGATGCAGACAAAGTATGTGACAAAATACAACATCGTTTCTTAATAAAAACCCTCAAGAAAGTTGGGATAGAAGGAACATACTTAAACATCATAAAAGCCATATATGAAAAGCCCACATCTAATATCTTCAAAGGGGAAAAACTGAAAGCTTTCCCCCTGAGATCAGGAACACGACAGGGATATCCACTCTCACCACTGTGGTTTAACATAGTGTTGGAAGTCCTAGCATCAGCAATCAGACAACAAAATGAAATAAAAGGCATCCAAATTGCCAAAGAAGTGAAACTTTCACTTTTCACAGACACGGGATACTCTACATGGAAAACCCAAAAGGCTCCAACAAAAGACTCCTAGAACTGATACATAAATTCAGCAAAGTCACAGGATACAAAAATCAATGTACAGAAGTCAGTTGCATTTTTATACACCAATAATGAAGCAACAGAAAGAGATAAAGGAATTGATCCCATTTACAATTCACCATGAATCATAAAATACCTAGGAATAAACCTAACCAAAGATGTAAAAGACCTATATGCTGAAAACTATAGAAAGCTTATGAAGGAAATTGAAGAAGACACAAAAAAATGGAAAAGCATTCCATGCTAATGAATTGGAAGAATATTGTTAAAATGTCAATACTACCCAAAGCAATCTACACATTCAACGCAATCCCAATCAAAATCGCACCAGCATTCTTCTCGAAGCTAGAACAAGCAATCCTAAAATCTGTATGGAAGCACAAAAGACCCCAAATTGACAAAGTAATATTGAAGAAGAAAACCTACACAGGAGGCATCACAATCCCAGACTTTAGCCTCTGCTACAAAGCTGTAGTCATTAAGACACTATGGTATTGGCACAAAAACAGACACACAGAACAATGTAAGAGAGACTCCAGAACTGGACCACTAATGTATAGCCAACTAATCTTTGACAAAGCAGGAAAGAGCATCCAATGGAAAAAAAGAGTCTTTAGCAAATGGTGCTGGGGAAACTGGACAGCAATATGAAGAATGAAACTTAGACCACTTTCTTACACCATACACAAAATTAAACTCAAAATGGATGAAAGTCCTAAATGTGAGATAGGAAACCATTAAAACCCTAGAGGAGAAAGCAGGCAACAACCTCTTTGACCTCAGCTGCAGCAATTTCTTACTCGACACATCTCCCAAGGCAAGGGAACTAAAAGCAAAATGAACTATTGGGACCTCGTCAAGGTAAAAAGCTTCTGCACTGCAAGGGAAGCAATCAACAAAACTAAAAGGGAACCGATGGAATGGGAAAAGATATTTCCAAATGACATATCAGATAAAGGGCTAGTATCCAAAATCTATAAAGAACTTACCAAATTCCACACATGAAAAACAAATAATCCAGGAAAGAAATGAGAAGACATGAATAGACGTTTTTCCAAAGATGACATCCGGATGGCCAACAGACACATAAAATGATGCTCAACGTCACTCCTTATCAGGGAAATACATATCAAAGCCACACGGAAATACCACCTCACACCAGTCAGAGTGGCTAAAATGAACAAATCAGGAAACTACAGATGCTGGCGAGGATGTGGAGAAACGGGAACCCTCTTGTACTGTTGGTGGGAATGCAAACTGGTGCAGCCATTCTAGAAAACAGTGTGGAGTTTCCTCAAAAGATTAAAAATAGATCTACCCTATGACCCAGCAATAGCACTACTAGGAATTACCCAAAGGATACAGGAGTGCTGATGCATAAGTGTACATGTACCCCAATGTTTATAGCACCACTTTCGACAATAGCCAAATTATGGAAAGGACCTAAATGTCCATCAACTGATGAATGGATAAAGAAGATGTGGTTTATATATACAATGGAATACTACTTGGCAATGAGAAAGAATGAAATCCTGCCATTTGCAGTAATGTGGATGGAACTAGAAGGTATTATGCTGAGTGCAATAAGTCCGAGAAGGACAGATATTGTGTTTTCACTCATGTGGATCCTGAGAAACTTAACAGAAGACTATGGGGGAAGGGAAGGGGGAAAAAGTTACCAACAGAGAGGGAAGGGGCAAACCACAAGAGACTCAAATACAGAGAACAAACTGAGGGTGGATGGGGAGGTGGGGGAGAGGGGAAAATTAGTGATGGGCATTGAGGAGGGCACTTGTTGGGATGAGCACTAGGTGTTGTATGTAAACCAATTTGACAAGTTATATTCACAAAAAAGTAATACCCTTGATTGTAGTATGTATTTATATAAATGAAATGACAATATTTTAAGGGACTGACATTGAGAAGTTGCAAATAAGACAGCTGTACTCACAAAACACAGTGTTTGAAAGGGAATTTAAATTTTAAATGTTTATTGTAAAATATAAGGCAGCTATTTTTTTTCGTTATGTTTAATACACTTAGACAAATGAAATCATAAACTCAAACCTAGAAAAGACAGAAGAGAAAAACAAAAAGTATAATAGAAAGTCACACACTTAGTAAATTCACTAGATCAACAACTTTCAAGGTGAATGGTCCACATACACCAACTAAAAGATACTTACAAAGTTAATTTTTTAATGTTTATTATTTGTTTTGGGGAGTGATTTTTCTTACTTTTATTTATTTTTGTTCTCAAGTTAGTTAAACATACAGGGCAGTCTTGGTTTCAGGAGTAGAACCCAGTGATTGATCTCTTATATAGGATACCCAGTGTTCATCCTGCAAAGTGCCCTCCTTAATGCCAGTCACCCAATTAGCCCACCCCCATACCCACTCCCTCCATCAATGCTGTTTGTTCTCTGCATTTAGCAGTCTCTTATGATTTGGTTCCCTGGTTTTATCTTATTTTTCCTTCCTTTCCCCTATGTCATCTGTTAAGTTTCTCAAATTCCACATATGAGTGAAAACATGATATCTTTCTCTAACTGACCTATTTCGCTTAGCATAATTCCCCACCAGTTCCATTCACGTTGCTGCAAAAGCCAAGATTTCATTCCTCTTCATTGCCAAGTAGTAGTCCATTGTGTGTGTATACACACACATGCAGATATGTGTATACACACATATAGGTATATATATACACACACACACATGTTCTTAATCATTCATCAGTTGATGGACATTTGGGCTATTTCCATAATTTGGCTACTGTTAATATTGCTAGCTCCTCTAGGTGTAAGTTTAGGTTGTGTATTTTGAACCTTTCTTGCTTCTTGAGATAGGTTTCAATGGCCATGTATTTCCTCTTAAGACTGCCTTTGCTGCATCCCAAAAGATTTGAGCTGTTGTGTTTTCATTTACATTTGCTTCCATGTATTTTTTTTATTTCTTCTTTGATCTCCTGGTTAACCCGTTCATTCTTTAGTAGTAAGTTCTTAACCTCCATATCTTTGGGGGCTTTCCAAGTTTTTTCTTGTGGTTGATTTCAAGTTTCATAGCATTGTGACCTGAAACTATGCATGATATGATCTCAATCTTTTTGTACTTATTTGACAGCTGCTTTGTGACCCAGTATGTGATCTATTTTGGAAAATGTTCCACGTGCACTGGAAAAGAAGGTGTATCCTGCTGCTTTAGGATGAAAAGTTCTGAATATATCTGTTAAGTCCATCTGGTCCAACGGGTCATTCAGAGCCATTGTTTCCTTATTGATTTTCTGCCTAGATGATCTTTCCATTGTTGTAAGTGGAGTATTAAAGTCTCTTACAATTACAGTAGTATTTTCCCAAGTTTATGTTTGTGATTAGTTGATTTATGTATTTGGGTTATTCCACCTTGGGGGCATAAATATTTATAATTGTTAGCTCTTCTTGATGGATAGAGTCCTTATTTATGAAATAATGCCTTAATCTCTTGTTACAGGGTCTGCTTTGAAATCTAGTTTGTCTGATTTCAGTAGGACTACTCTAGCTTTCTTTTGATATCTGGTGGTGTGATTGAGGGGTCTCAAGCACCTCACTTTAGATTCATCTTATTTTTTATCCATTTGATACCCTATGTCTTTTGATTGAATGAATGGACTAAATGCCCCAGAGTGATTATTACAAGATATGGATTTAGGGTAATTGTTTTACCTGTAGATTTCATGTTTGTTGTCATGTCTCTGGTCCTTTATAACCTTTGCTGCTTTTCAGAGTCCCCCTTAGTATCTTTTGCAGGGCTGTTTTAGTGGTTATGAACCCCTTTAGTTGTTGTTTATCTGGCAAAGTCTTTACCTCTGCTTCTATTCTGAATGACAGCCTCACTGGATAAAAGAATCCTGGCTGCATATTTTTCCTCTTCAGCACATTGGCTATTTCCTGCCACTTCCTTCTGGCCTGCCAAGTTTCAGTGGACAGGTCCGCTACTATGTGTCTACTATTGTAGGTTAAGGAAGGTTTGTCCCTAGCTCCTTTCAGAATTCTCTTTATCTTTGTATTTTGCCAGTTTCACTATGATAGTCATGGTGATGACCTGTTTTTATTGATTTTGAAGGGAGTTCTCTGTGCCTCTTGGAGGTGGGTGTCTGTTTCCTTCCCCAGATTAGGGAAGTTCTCAGCTATAATTTGTTCAAATAAATCTTCTCCCCATCTCTCAAACGGTTCTTCTGGGTCTCCTATGATACAGATATTGTTTCATTTCATGGCATTACTTAGTTCTCTAATTCTCCCCTAGTGATCTACTAATTTCTTTTCAGTTTTTTTCAGCTTCATTTTCAGTAACATTATCTTCTATTTCACCTATTCTCTACTCTCCTTCTTCCATCCTTGCTGTTACTTCATCTAGTTTTACATCTCAGTGATAGCATTTAATTTATCCTGACTAGTTCTTATGTCTTTCATCTTTGTAGCAAGAGTTTCTCTGGTGTCTTCTATGTTTTTTTTACAAGCCCAGTTATTAGTTTTATGACTGTTATAACCAATACATCTGAACAATAATTTAGAATATCTGTTTTGAGCAATTTTCTGGCTGTGATTTATTCTTGACCTTTCTTTTGAGGGAGAATTCCTCCATTTTGCCATTTTGGCTAAGCTTCTGTCTTTTGCATGCTTTAGCTTGTTATGTGCTCTGTACCTGGGAGTACTTCTATATTAAAAATGGGTCATGGCTGCAGCATCTTCTTACTCAAGCCCATGTCTCCAGAGGCAAGGGAAACAAAAGCAAAAATTAACTACTGGGACCTCATCAAAATAAAAAGCTTCTGTACAGCAAAGGAAAAAATCAGCAAAACTAAAAGGCAACCAAATGGGAGAAGATATTTGCAAATGACATATCAGATAAAGGGTTAGTATCCAACATCTATAAAGAACTTCTCAAACTCAACACCCAAACAACAAATAACCAGTGAAGAAATGGGCAAAAGACATGAATAGGCACTTCTCAAAAGACATCCAGGGGCGCCTGGGTGGCGCAGTCGGTTAAGCGTCCGACTTCAGCCAGGTCACGATCTCGCGGTCCGTGAGTTCGAGCCCCGCGTCAGGCTCTGGGCTGATGGCTCAGAGCCTGGAGCCTGTTTCCAATTCTGTGTCTCCCTCTCTCTCTGCCCCCTCCCACATTCATGCTCTGTCTCTCTCTGTCCCAAAAAGGAGTAAACGTTGGGAAAAAAAAATTAAAAAAAAAAAAGACATCCAGATGGCCAACCAACACATGAAAAAATACTCAACATTACTCATCATCAGGGAAATACACATCAAAACCACAATGAGATACCACCTCACACCTATCAGAAGGGCTACAATTAACAACTCAGGCAACAAAAGATGTTGGCAATGGATGCAGAGAAAGAGGATCTCTTTTGCATTGCTGGTGGGAATGCAAACTGGTGCAGCCACCCTGGGAAACAGTATAGAGATTCCTCAAAAAATCAAAAATAGATTACTCTACGACCCAGGAATTGCACTACTAGGTATTTATCCGAGGGATACAGGTGTGCTGTTTCAAAGGGACATATGCACCCCAATGTTTATAGCAGCACTATCAATAGCCAAAGTATGGAAAAAGCCCAAATGTCCATCAATGGATGAATGGATAAAAAAGATGTGGTATATGTACAATGGAGTATTACTCAGCAATCAAAATGAATGAAATCTTGCCATTTGCAACTCTGTGGATGGTACTGGAGGGTATTATGCTAAGCAAAATTAGTCAGAGAAAGATAAATATGACCTCACTCATGAGTACTTTAGGAGACAAAACAGATGAACATGAGGGAAGGGAAACAAAAATAATATAAAAACAGGGAGGACAAAACATAAGAGTCTTAAATATGGAGAACAAACAGAGGGCTACTGGAGGGGTTGTAGGAGGGGGATGGGCTAAATGGGTAAGGGGAATTAAGGAATCTACTCTTGAAATCATTGTCGCACTATATGCTAATTTGGATGTAAATTAAAAAAAATAAAATTTTAAAAAATGGGTCATACCCTGTCCAGCGCCTGGCACTTCTGCAAGTGTTTTTGATGTATGTGGCATGAACTCTGTTCTTGCATTTTGGCTGCTGTATCCCACTGGTCGGTCCTCTGCAGAACTCCTCCTTGCTTGTAGGGGCCCAGTGTTTGGACATTCACCCAGGTGTGCTTTGATTTGTTTTTTGATGTAACCCTGGGGGGAAAAAGGGAAAATGGGTGGGGGGTGGGGGAGGCTGATCCCACAAAAAGAGAAAAATGAAAGAAGAAAAAAGACCAAACCGAAAATCAGAAGAACTAGAAGGCTAAATGCAGAGAAAGAGAAAAATAGAGAAAAAGAGAAAAGATGGAAAAACAATAGAATAAAAATGCCTGGGGTGCCTCCATCAATTAAGTGTGACTTTCGCTCAGGTCATGATCTTGCAGTTCATGAGTTGGAGCCCCACGTCAGGCTCTGTGCCAATAGCTCAAAGCCTGGAGCCTGCTTTGGATTCTGTGCCAACCTCTCTTTCCGCCCCTTCCCTGCTCGTGCTCTCTCCCCCTTCTCTCAAAAATAAGTCATTAAAATTTTTTTAATATAAAAATGCCTTATCCAATATATAGTTTATGTGTAAAATTCTATAAATTTATAAAACAGGCAGAAAATCTCAAAGAATATGGTTGAACTGTATAGTACCATCAATAAACTAGACCTAAATGATATTTGCATTATATACCTAAGACTTTATTATATATAAAAGACTATGTGTGTGTACGTGTGTGTGTGTGTGTGTGTAAGAATTGACCAAAGACAAATCCAAAACTATGAGCCTGATTCCAAAAGAAAAAAAAAAAAGGGTGAAGAAAAAAATCAAAAAACAAAACAAAAACGGTTGTCTGTTGGTGCCTGGGCCCTGTGTCTGTGCGAGTCTGGAGGAGTCAGTCTCCCTCCAGTAGATGAGTAGTTGCCAGGCAAACAGGCCCAGGGTTTGGTGTAAATGGGTCCGCTTCCATTAGGGGCTGCTGCGCTGCTCTCTGAAGTTCCCACTGTGTGGGTGTCGGGGAGAAAAATGGCAACACCCCAATCTCTCCTCCCTGGAGTGGGTGTCTCCAAACTTGCTGTTCAGGCAGCCCTCACAGAAGAGTGAGGGCTGTCAGCTTGCTTTGCTTCACAGTTCTCCTGCACCTTCTCGGTGCTCAGCTGAGATTCAAAACTCTCTATCTTAAAGGCTCCCACACCATGCAGACCCTGTTCTGGAGTAGTGCCCCTCCATCCTGCTGATAAAAGGCCTTTGGCTGGTACCCGCAGGGTCTTTTGTCCTTGGGGCGGCATTAAATCTCTTCTCAAAGTACTCCAGGAAGGGGACTTGTCTCTCCCAGTGCACCCCTGAGATCGCTACACCACACTATGCATTCCAGGGCCAGCTCCTCCCTCCTCAGGAACATGTACCAGGGCCCCTGGCTTCACTCAGAAGGTCTCACACTTCTAAACCTCCGAGTTTCAGCTCCTACGGCTATTTGCAAAGAAGAAACTGGCACTTTCTGTATTTCTTGTTCCTCAGTCCATGGTCCAGAGTGGTTTTCCTCTTGTGCTAACTCGATGTTGCACTTTTACAACCCTCTTTCTCTCCCTTTTGTCTCTGCGCAGAAAGGGTCCCTCCTCCCCTCTGTGCCTATGCTATTCTATCTCTCCCAATTCATATACACGAACCTCAATCCTGCCAAGTTTCCTCCTTCCAACCGTGGAGATCCTTCTGTCACTCTGCAGATTGATTTCCTGGGTGTTTCAGGTGATCTGACCTCAGTACAGCTGTGATGGAGGGATGAGGAAAATCCCGGTCCACCTACTTCTCTGCCATCTTAACTCTCTCAACAGAGTGAATTTTTTTTTTAAAGACTCAAAAAAAAAAAAAAATCACTTGAAAACTGAAAAACTCCCAAACTGTTTGGAGATTACACACATTTTAAATAATTCAGAGGTCAAAAGAAGTCTTAAGCATTTTTTTGAAAATATTTTGAACTAAATTAAAGTGAAAATATATCACAACAATATGTAGGATACAGCAAAGCAGTACTTAGTGGAAAGTTTGTAGCACTGGATATGTAGAAGAGAAGAAATGTCTAAAAGCAATAATCTAGGCTTCCATCTTGAGAAGCTATCCAAAGAACATCCATTTAAACCTGAAGCTGAAAAGTTACATAAAAAGCAGAAATCAATGAAATTGCAAACAAGAAATCAGAAAAACAACAATTGCAAGCTGATTCTTTAAAAAAGTCAATGAAGTGGATAACCCTCTACCCATGCTAACAAAAAAATACAGAAAATACCAATTATCAGAAATGAAAGAGGTCATCACTACTGAATCCATGGGCATTAAAAGAAATTATCAACTCTAATTTGATAACTTAGGTGAAATGGACCAATCCTTGATATTCACCAACTATAGAAACTCACAAGTAGATAATACTATTCTTATGCCTATCAAATAAATTGAATCAATGCTTAATAATCTTTCTGAATTCTCATGGGTTCACTGGTGAATTATACCAAATATTAAAAAAGAAATTATACCAATTCTCTACGCTATCTTGTAGAAAACAGAAGCCATAATTACGCTAATACCAAAACCAGAAAAAGAATTACAAACAACCAGACCATGAGCACAGATGTAAAATCTTCAATAAATTAGAGTCCATAATTTATAGAAGAATTATACACAATGACTACATAGGATTTATTTCAGGTATTCAAGGAAAGTTCAACATTCAAAAATAGATTAATGTAATTCACTCTATTAGCTAAAGAAAAGAAATCTTATGAATTCATCAGTGCGGAGAAAGCATTTAACAAAATTCAACACTCATCCATGATAAAAAGTATCAAACTAGAAATGTAGGGGGGTGGGATTTCCTCAACTTAATCAAGAGTACCTACTAAAAACTTATTTTCAATAATGAAAAATTGACTATTTTTCTCCTAACATTGGGAATGATGTAAGAACATACCACCTTACCACACTTAGTCAACATCATACTGGAAGACCCAGGTAGTACAAGAAGACAATAAAAGTAAGATGCGTACAGATTGCGAAGGAAGTACAAACACTACTTTTGTTCACATGTAGTATTATCATCTACGTGGAAACACCAAAGAGTTGACAAAATCTCTTGGCACTCATAAGCAATTATAGCAAGGTCACAGGATAAAAGATTAACATACAAATTTGGTCGTTTCCATGTTTACTATGGGTAATTTTGAAATAAAGATACCACATATATTAGCTTCCCATATATGAAATCCTTAAGGAATAAATGTAGTACCTACATGAGGTTAACACTGATGAAATAAAGATTTAAATTAAGAAATATTTCATGGCAATGGATTGGAAGACTCATGATTGTTGTAATACCTATTCTTCACAAATTTGTCTATGTATTTAATACAATCTGAACCAAATTCTCAGCAAGCTATTTTGTGGATATTGACACATGGATTATAAAATTTACTTGGAAAGGCAAAAGACCAAGAATAGCCAACACAATGCTGAAGAACAATGAAGTTTGAAAACTGACATGATCTGAAGATTTATCTGATCTGTACTCTAATGAGGGCATCTCAGCATTGTCAAAATAGGTACAGTTTTTTTTTTTAAGTAGACACATAGGACAATGGAAAAATATAGACGGTTCAGAAATAGACCTACATAGATATAGTCAACTGGTTTTTGCCAAGACAAACCAATAATCTTTTCTACAAATGATACTAGAAATGTTGTATATGCATATTCAAGGGAAAGAAGTCAATCCAGACTCATACTTTACCTATTTCACCAAAGTTTACTCAAAATTAATTGGTGAATGGTTGCCAGGGATTCAGGCCAAGTGGGAAGTAGGTGAAGGGATTTATAAAGCCAAGTATTCTGATACTATATGATAAATACATCACATTATTGCCAAAACCCATAGAACCTTCCAACCCCCAAAAGTGAACCTTAGAGTATTTAAGTATTTAAATAATTTGAAGGTGGAGGTATTCCAGAAAAAAACGCAGACCGTGATCAGAGAATATAACTGTAAAAAAAACCTCTCCTGGAGGTGGTGGGGAAAACAGTGCTAACCTAAGTAACTCGGAAATAAGTTAAGACTAAAAGGCAAGTAACTACACATGAGTACTAAGCTGGAGTTGATAACATTTTCAACTGGGACAAGGGGTTAACAATTCTGATACTGCTATTCATATATAGTCAAACTGAACAATTCAATAATTACCAAATGGTGGGAGCCATTTTTCTCACCTTTGGAGTGAGAACCTACAGATAACCAGGAGGAGGGGACTAGAATAATTTATGTGGTAATAAGTAAGAGTTCAAACAGTAACCAGGAGGAGGGGACTAGAATAATTTATGTGGTAATAAGTAAGAGTTCAAACAGTAAGAGCTCATGTTTAAGTCAAATCCAAACCTTGATTTCTAGCACCATTAAAAAGAACCAGGGGTTCTTAGAGAAATGCTGATTCTAGAACTGGGGTGGGAATTAGGAAGTATACAGGATGAGACTGGAATATCTTACAGTAACAGAAAGTAAGGAATTCTAAGAACAAAAACAAAATAAGCCCACAATACACATTAGTGAGGTATTTCAAAGGTACACAGGAACCAACTGAAAGGGCTGTCATTGGCCAAATCTGGAGCCATTTGGCTGAGAATAGTATGGGAGTATTAGATTAGGACCCAAAATATAAGTATCCTCAAATCTAGACTAGTAAGTAGTTAAATAAATTCATAGATGGAGACAAATATCCAATGGAGAATTCCAAAGAAAGTATGTGGATACTCTAAAGAGGCGTAACAAAAATCCCCACTTTTTAAATGTGAGTTGTGCATAGTTACTTCTATCCAAAGAGTCTAGTATGGAAGGGGTGGGTGGGGGGTGGGGGGAATTGGAGATTAACTTGAAAGTGGGAAAAATTTTATAAGCACAAGTTCAGCCAGGTAATTAAGGTCAACAACAGCTATAAGTCACATTAATCATATACTCTTGAAATTATGTGATGAGATAGAAGCTTATCTGTGATTTTCCCCAAAATTCACGATGCCAGCATAATAAATTTCAATAGACATCTATAATATTGGTTTATTCCAAACAAGGAAAGTCTGCAAAACTGTTACAGCCAAGAGGAGCCTAAGACATGCCTATTAAATGTAATGTAGTATCCTGGATGAATTCCTGGAACACAAAAGGACATTAGATAAAAACTAAGGAAATCTTAATAAAGCATGAACTTTTACTACTACTAATGCATGAATATTAGCTAATTGTGAGAAAACTACCATGATCATCACAAAAGATAGTATTAGAGTAAATTGTATAGGGGTATATTTGGGAACTCTACTGTCTGTTCAGTGTTTCTGTGAATCTAAAACCTTCTAAAAATACAATAAAACATTTTCTGCATTAAGAAAATTACTTCCATAGAATATTCTGGCTACCGAAATGGTCCTAACAGTTACAAAGACATCCAGTTTTAGGTCACCTATTGTACTATATAAACTCCATTTGTTCAGAAAATTATTAACGTCCACACCTCTTTGGAGCAGTAGCCCATGGTCTAGTAACTCTGGACATCAAAGCAAGATGTGAGACTGATCTGAAGGAGATCCTTTTGCTTTGTTAAGATCTTGGCTGGGGATGAGGAATGGTGGGGGGGGGGGGGGGGGGGGAGGGTTATACCTCCATCACTAACACTAGAGAGTCCTGGAATAGCTGATTAATTTTCACCAGGATTATTTTAATGTAACCGTGTCTCATAGCAATAATGCACTAATAACAAAGTATCATCTGGACTTTTCAGGTTTGACTATCAGTGACCTCCACAACAAGTATTTACTTCTTTGCTCATGTTGTGTATTAACAGCTATGGAACAGCTATGGTACCTCTGTTCTGGGCTTGGGTTGAACCTATTATATGGGTCTTCTTTTCCTGGTTCCCAGGTAGGAACACTCCTGTGAAGTAATGCTAATATGGAAGAAGACCAGATCAAGAGGGCTGGTGGAAACATTGTGTTTTCTAAAGCATCTACTTGAGAATTATCCACTTATTTTCCATTTGTTAAAGCAAGTTATATGGCAAAGCCCAACCTCAGGGCCAAAGAGCAACTTGTATGTTTTCTTAGAAATAAGAAACTTTCAGTTATAAAATAGATAAGTCTTAAGGATGAAGAGTACATCATATAGCATATAGTCAATATTTTAATAACTTTGTATGGTGACAGATGGTAACCACACTTATGGTGAGCATTGTGCAATATACAGAACTCTCAAATCACTATGTTGTGTATCTGAAACTACTGCAACATTGTAGGTCAACTATACGTAAATATATATACATACGTATCTATATATACACACACACACAGTCTTGCTACCCTTACCAGTTATCAGAATCACCAATTTCTTGGAAATGAAGTCCATAAAACAGGATCCATATTTACCTGAAACAATTATAATGTGACTATGTTCATTGCTAGAAGGGACCATGTATTATTTAATATCTTTAAATTATTTAGTATCTTTAAAAATTCTTCATAGCGTTGGGTGCCTGGTTGGCTCAGTTGGTTAAGTCTCTGGCTTTGACTCAGGTCGTGAGTTCAAGCCCTACACTGGGCTCTGTATGGACAGCTCAGAGACTGGAGCCCGCTTTGGATTCTGTGTCTCTGCCCCTTGCCTGCTCATGCTCTCCCAAAAATAAAACCTTGAAATTGGTTTTAAAAAAAAATTCTTCATAGTATTTGACAGAGCCTCACACAGAGTAGACATTCAGATATTTGCTAAAGTGAGCTGATTAGTTGTGAATGGTTCAAAATAGAGAATAGAGCAGTCATGGCAAATAAAAACAAAGGAGGTAACTTTGGGGGATATCTAGAAAAGTGGTAGAGACTTTAAAAATCTGTCCATGTGTCTGGATGATTTGGCAGATACAAGGGACTTAGTATGTATTTTAATTGAGAGGGTCTACATAATAGCTGTTGACGGGACATCCTTTCTAGAGATCAGTCCCTAATAATATAAAAATCCATATTCAGCTCTCAGCCTTATTCTTACTCCTAACAGCTTCCCAATGATGTTGAAACTAGAAAAAGTGCATTGTGGCATCTGAACATTGTGAATAAAGACAACCATTTGCTCATTCATAAGACTGTTGCTTCTTAGTATAGTCCTAGTGAATCAAGTGAAGATAAAAATATCTGAGAGGAATGCTTGAATTACATCTAGTGTTATGTACCTTTTTCTTAAGCTGAGAGAGAGAGAGAGAGAGAGAGAGAGCGAGAGAGAGAGAGCGCGCGAGCGCGCGCAAACAGGGGAGGAGTAGAGAGAGAATCCCAAGCAGGTTCCACTCTCAGCATTGAGCTGGACTTGGAGCTCTAGCTCAGAACCATGACATGACCTCAACTGATGTCAAGAGTCAGACACTTGACTGAGCCACACAGTGGCTTGTAACTTTTAGACTGAAAAAGTTTGTGTGACCAATTCAGTGCTTCATCAAGTTTCAGGGTATACTGTTCAGAAGTCTTGGGATACTAGAAAGTTCTTTCAAAGGCAACAGATAATGGTAGAGCTCCTGGATTTTAATTGAGTCATATTGTTTATCTGTTTATCTCTGAAACACCAAATTCAGTAATAAAGTCATTTAAACAATTTTATTAATCAGTGTGTTAAATAATAATGATACATTATTTTCACTCATTTTTTTCCCTGCAAGTCAAGAAGTTGTGAAAGCAAACCAAGCTAAAGGCAGAGAAGAAACCAGGACAGGGTCTTAGAAACTTCTAATTCAGTATTAGGAAGCAGTCTTCACTAAAAATCATTTAAGAATTTAGTTGAAGTTTGACTTTGTATGAGAAAGAAAACTTTTGTCCTAAAATTGTGTTGTCACCTTGAAGTTTGATATAGAACAGGAGGAATATTTTGAAGAAGTGAAATGCACTCCTTGGCTTGTGGTTCTGATGTAGACCTGAAACAACGGAGTCCTTCAGAAACAAGTTAAGAAGTGGGCAGATGATATGGACAGGCATTTCTCCAAAGAAAACCTACAGATGGCCAACAGATACATAAAAAGATGCTCAACATCACACATTGGTGCTGGTGAAAATGTGGAGAAAAAGGAACACTTTTACACTGTTGGTGAGAATGCAAACTGGTGCAGCCACTGTAGATAGAAGTTTCTCAAAAAGTTAAAAATAGAACTACCCTACTATCCAAGAATCACACTACTGGGTATTTACTCCAAAAACACAAAACACTAATTCAAAGGGATATATGTACCTTTATGTTCATGGAAACATTGTTTACAATAGCCAAACTATGGAAGTAACTCAAGTGTCAACTGATAGAAGAATGGATAAAGGTTATGTATATATGTGTGTGTATACGTACAAACATATATAATGTATTTAATAAATTCAACCATAAAAATTAAATCTTGCCATTAGCAACAACATGGATAGAGCTGGAAAGTATTATGCGGAGTCTGTCAGAGAAAGACAAATACCATATGATTTCACACATATGTGAAATTTAAGAAAAAGGAGCAAAGGGAAAAAAAGCAAGAGACAAACAAAGAGAAAGACTTAACTAAGAAGAATACATTGATGGTTACCAGAGAGTAGATGGGTGGGGGGAATGGGACAATAGGGGATGGAGATTAGAGTACACTTATGAAAAATAAATGAAAGGAAAAGAAAACTGAATTCTTACTTTTGGATTCTGATTACAAATTAGAGCCATGATATGGATTATAATTTTTGGAAAATTTAAGTTTGTTATATGAAGTTTAGGTTACACTACAAGCTAATTTCTTTCACAGAATTTTAATGTTTAATGAAATTTCTGAAGTAACAGGAGGTAAAATTATTTCTCTAAAGGAGATTGGTGCTTTATTTGATAAGTATAAGTTCTGTTTTAAGATGTACAACGATTTGATAAATAAAAATGAAAATAAAAATAAATTTAAAAAATAGTCAAATTAACATATTAATCCCCTTCACACAGTTACCGTGTGTGTGTGTGTGTGTGTGTGTGTGTGTGTGTGTGTGTGTGTGTGGTGTAAGAGGACCTAATATATAGATTCTTAACAATTTTCTGGTTTTCAACGTTTATTTATTTTTGCGACAGACAGAGACAGAGCATGAACGGGGGAGGGGCAGAGAGAGAGGGAGACACAGAATCGGAAACAGGCTCCAGGCTCCGAGCCATCAGCCCAGAGCCTGACGCGGGGCTCGAACTCACGGACCGCGAGATCGTGACCTGGCTGAAGTCGGACGCTTAACCGACTGCGCCACCCAGGCGCCCCAATTTTCTGGTTTTCAATAAGGTATTAAGTGTACTCATGTTGTACTTGAGATCTCTGAACTATTATGAAACCTTATAACCTTTGACCGACATCTGTTTTTTCCACCTCCCAGTCCCAGGTAACCACCACTATATTCTTTTATGGGTTTGCCTTTTTATAGATTCCATATATGTGACATCATGCAGTTTCCTTTTCATGTCTGGTTTTCAGTTCACATAATGTTCCCCACTACCTTTTGTGGCATCATTACCAATGTCCACCACTTGCGATTTTTGAAATAAGGAAATAAAATACAAGATTCATATGGATACATTAAGACTAATAGCTAGACTCCCATGATCTATTAAGTTGGGGCCGGTGAAGAGGACTAAATTCTAGTCAGATCAATCCACTGACTCTTGATAGGTAAAGAATGAACTAAATATATTGATTTGAGTTACTGGGTAAGGGTTTTACAACACACACAACATACAGTAATCCTAAGTGTTCTTTATCTGAGCAAATCATTATATAAACACAAATGTCATGTTTTTCATTCTATTGGTCTCTCCCAAGATAAAGCTAGTGAAAGTCACCATAAAATGTGAAAGAACTGTGATCACTTACATGTCCCCCTCTGCACCAAATACAGAAGGATCTTTCACGCCCGAAGGAACAACAAATGGCATGGGTTTTGTTTTTTGGGGTTTTATTTTATTTTTATTTTTCGCATGCCTCATCAAGTGTTTGAGTATGTTCACTCTTCTTGAAAGAACAGAATTTAGGCCAGTGGACAAAGATCAATGTGTTGTATGCATCAATGTGCTGCTTGGGTATCTTATTTTATAACCACGCTTAGATTTCACAGCCTCCAAAATAATTCTTCCTAACAATTTTTTACGAAGACCTAATGTATCTCATTCCCCTCCTCTTTCTCTATTCTGATGTTTGACCAGCTGTTTTCCTATTATTTTCTTACAATGTACCATTCTAAAATTCAATACTTTAAAAGTCAACTCTGAGGTTAAGTCAACATAAAATTGTATTTATTGCTACTGATTACAACCTCAGCTTTCGTTGAGTGCGGGATTATGAATAAAAAGTTACAGTAAGAAAGAAAAATGAAAAAGTAGTGGTAAAGAATAAGTCAATTTTGCGGTAAAACATAACTAAACACATGTTTATTGTAAGATGTCTCCAACACTCAAATGAGCTAATGTATAGCAGTATTTGCAGATGCATCAATAAATGCAGAATTCTATTTATAGGATAGATTTAGAACTATTTTAAATGGCACTATAAATTTGGCTTGTAGATTGCTTGAATTGCTAACATTGAAACAGATAATACAAGCTTTGAGAGCTGTTAGTATGAAATAGTTATAAAATGGAATCATCTAACATCCTAGTATCATTTGCTCATGCTAGTTCAATGCCAACAATACTACTTGAATAGTTTTGAAACTTCATTCCAGACTGACTTCTGAAGTTGATACACCATATTCTATATTTATCTGGTACTTTAACGAATTATTTTTTTATTTTTAACTTTTATCCAGTTTACTCATAGGAACCTACCATAGACAGATTCTAAAAGATGTCAATCTTTACCAATATTAAGTCTATCCCCAAAGGATGAAGTCTTATTACCACTTATGACTTTTAAAATCGTGTTAGTTCAGGAAACACACATACATATATATGTATACACATGTATGTGTATATGTATACATATATGTATGTATATATGGTTTATGTCAAAGGCAACATTGCAGTTCAGATAAAGTGTGAGCTTGTCAATACATGATTCTAGATAATTCAGATTGGAAAAAATGTATATGGGTCCTTACATTTCATGCATAAAAATTGCACATGAATCAAGGATTTAAATGTGAACAAAATTAGAGCTATTAGAAGATAGAATACCCAGTGACTTTTAAATAGGCAAAATCTTAAGTCAGACCTGAAAAGACTAGCCATGAAAGAAAAATGGTAAATAAGACCATTAAGCATCATTAAGCAAATGAAAAGGCAACTTATATAGCTGGAAATTTTTTTTTCAGTACATATTTCTGACAGAGCATTCCACGTATTCAGAATATACATGTATGCATATTCACCAAAAACTCAAAAATCCGAATAAAGAGGGAACCCGATGAAAAATGGAAAAACAGGTGGGGAAGAGATATCCAAATTGTCAATAACCATAAACGAGTTTAATTTTATTGTGAAATACAAATTATAACCTCAGTGGGATTACATTACACCTATTAGAATAGGTAAAGAATACATAAAATTAGAAATATTGTCGGGGCATCTGGGTGGCTCAGTTGATTAAGCATCTGATTTCAGCTCAGATGATAACCTCATAGTTTGTGAGTCTGAGCCCCAGATAGGGCTCTACACTCACAGCACAGAGCCAGTTTGGGATTCTCTCTCCTCTCTGCCCCTCCCCTGCACACTTGTGTGCAAATAAACAATATTATGAAACAACCCGACAGTAATACATGGCTTGAAGGCAGGCAATTTGTACAACTTTAGCAAACCCTTTGACAACCTCTACTCAACCATGTGTACAATAGGACCCCAATTTTTTTTCTCGACAGTGGATTCTATTTTATCTAATCGTTAATATTCAATGGTTTGTGATTTATAAAAATAGCAATTTCATATACTCAAGAGAGATTTTTCCATATATACACCTCATGTTACTTTTAGTTTAATTAGAACTGACACTATTCATAATAGACCCAAATTGGAATCTAATCAAATGCTCAACAGAATAAAGTGTGATCTATTCATACATTTATTATAAAACAGTAAGACTATAGGATTTCCCACTATGTACAACTATATGGATGAATTAAGATCCTGTTGATGAAAGTAGTGAGAAGCACATACTGCAGACATTTGGTTTCATAAAGTACAGGAAGAGTCAAAACTAATCTAGACATCAGGAATCTATGGATTCAGTTACCACCGAACCCAAACAAAGTTAATCAAAGACACAAGGAGGCTCCTGGTGTGAGGATGGTGATCTGTTTTTTGTTGTTATTTTAGTCTTATGCTCACTTCACCAGTTTGTGAAGATTCCAGGAGATACACATTTTTATGTGCAATTTTTAATGTGAGTATTTCAGCAATTTTAAGTACTCAAAGTCCTCCTGCATTTGTAAAATAAGACAAGATTTTACTCAAGGCAGTGCTAGATCAGATCCTGCAGAAATTATGGAGAAAATTCTAAAAGCAATAACAACAATACCAGATTGGCAAAAAAACAAAACAAAAACTCCTACACTGTTTGCTACCATTATGACATAAGGTAATATATGGAATGATGGTCACATTAGATACTTGCAAATGTAAAGTGCAGAAACAATTACACAAAGCAACACCAATTCAAAGGTGCTCGTAAACTTTAGTATTATGGTTTCCTTTACCCAATAAAACTGAAATTTTTTAAATCACTTCACATCTTGTACAAAGTGCTTTTATAGCATAAGTCATCAGCCAATCATGACCCTTTTTACTTCTATGCATGTACCTAATGTATTTCTAGAAAAATTTATGTTCCTGTTCAGTTTTTACCTATTGGTAAAACTTTGACAATTTTAGTGATATTTAAGAACATTTAAGATCTCAGTGGTTTAAAAGTGAAATTTCTTTACATGCCTGCAAAATAAAGTCATTTCAATTTACTTGATTCAGATTTCTTTGGAACCATTTTTAGAAGAGAAATATCTTTAGGTTAACTAATTGTTTTATTCAGACACAGCTATGTGGTATGATAACTTCTATTTATTCCTCAATGCAATTTAGGGTTACTATTTCCACAGGTATTAGTACAACACTTCTTATACATAAGGCAACACTGCTTCAATGTGTCTGTAAGAGAAGTGGACCTCATAACACTACCAGAAGTTTTAAAACTACAAATGGATTTAAATATTAGGCTTTAAGGAATTAACTTTTTTCTCGGTTAAGATGCAGCTTTAAGTGTCAAGTCTGAACAGTAGATTCAGAACTCAAGAATCTATGGCTGGAATTAATTTATATTTGATAATGGATGGCAATAAAAGGTAATGTTGATAATAACTCACTTTTGTACAGCAGTTTATGGATTTGGAAGCTGAGTCTCAGAAAGCTAAGTAATTTATCCAAGATCATAAATTTAGCAAATAGTGGAGTTGGGGCTAAAAGAACAAATTTGAGAATTGTTTGCTTCGTATACTTTGCACTGTACTAGGACAATTTTCTTGAAAATGGAAATTGGTTGAAAATGGAACCCAAAATATTTGTTCTAATTTACATTGGATGAAAGAGAAAGTTGGGGATAATTTGCTTAAAAAGGAGAAATTCTATACCTAATAAGAGTCAGTTAATAGGAACTCTATACAACAATAAGGGACCTGTAAAACTAGGGAAGATAACTTGAGAACTTGTGCCATTGAGTCATGGGTTTGTGCCTGGACTTGTTCTAGGCTCTCATCCTTCAGATCCCACACAAACCAGAGGAATACAGGCTATTCTTAGGGAAACTTGGCACCTTAGTCATACTCAGCCAGCTG
Organism: Herpailurus yagouaroundi; assembly: GCF_014898765.1. Classification (NCBI taxonomy): domain Eukaryota; kingdom Metazoa; phylum Chordata; class Mammalia; order Carnivora; family Felidae; genus Herpailurus; species Herpailurus yagouaroundi. The sequence goes on along the minus strand of NW_024412394.1, from coordinate 14,443,728 downwards.
GAGTGAGAGGGAAACACCAGGACAAAATTAGAGCAAGTGGGAAGCCCTACGGGGTTATCACCACCACTTAAGTGTTATGATTTCAGGGACTCTAGATGTACATTTAGTACACTGCTCAATAGACAATGTTAAGACTTACATTGCATATATGCCGTTGCTTGTACTTCAAGACCTTTAAAGACACATAAATATGAGAATAGCAATGATGTCTAGATCTAATTTATATCCAAGTTAACAGATCTACAATCCCCATCTTGTCTACATCTTTCTAGATCTGGATAGGCAGAGGTATTTAAATAAGAATTTGAACGTTATTTAAAACACGTGTACAGAAAGTATTATTATGTTTTGCTTTTGTTGAAAACTCCATCTGATTCTAAGGCCCCATCCCTCTGAGATGGTAGGAAATTCAGTTTGGACCCTCGGGATTCTGCAGGTCTTACACAGCACATTCTCCGGGGCTACTCCCATTCCAACCAGCTCTTCAGTCTATGCCAATTCCCTGAAATTCCTTTTGCCCAGGGTCATTTCAGTGGGTTTGAAGTCCATCTTCCCTTACAGTACCATAAGGCCATGAACTTTTATAGTCTACTCATTATACAAGGCTCTGGTTAATGAGCTATGCAGGGTGTGAGAGGACTAGGGCTCACTAACAACTCTTGTGCCTGTAGACCTCCTGACCTTCCTAATTTAAGGCAAATTGTCCTCTCCTTTCTTAACTACATAACCCTGATAAATGCAGGAAGGGTTGTGAAAAGCAAAAAAACAGGTTTTCTGAAACATTCATTTCACATCTTGCTGAGGCAAGAGGCCTCTATGAATCCCCTACCTTCAAGTGAAGTGGAAGGATGAAAGAATGCAGAAATGAAGAAACCCCCATGAAATTCTATTTTTACAGGTCAAACCTCAAATACAAAAGGTATGGATTTGTTTTAGCAAACATACCTAATTGTGGTTTTTAAAAATCTTTGTATACATCAACATAACAGTTCTTATACTTCCACATTTGTGCTGTATTTATCCTTTATTAGTGGTAGTGTTTCATTTTGTTTGGTTTGGCCCAATTTAAGTCAGATGCTTTTCTTATCTAGCACAGCCCTGTTTTAGCACTTAGGTCATTTAGTATTTACTGGGTGTGGGGGGGAATATTTGTTTGTATGTATTGCTGAGTTCCCTTCCTCAGAAGGACTTGTATTTCATTTTTCTATAGCTCTAGCAGTGCCCAGATCTGTAGAAACCCTGAATCTAGAAGACCTGATAGCTACAGAAGTGGCATTGTGGCTCTGGTCACTGTTCTATTCTCTGGGTATTCTGAAGTTTGAAGATGGTAGACAGTGTATCTCAGTCTAGCTTCTTTTTTTTTTTTTTTTAAGTTTTTTTTAACGTTTATTTATTTTTGAGACAGAGACAGAGACAGAGCGTGAACAAGGGAGGGTCAGAGAGAAGGGAGACACAGAGTCTGAAGCAGGCTCCAGGCTCTGAGCTGTCAGCACAGAGCCCGACGGGGGGCTCGAACTCACAGACGGTGAGATCATGACCTGAGCCAAAGTCAGAAGCTCAACCGACTGAGCCACCCAGGCGCCCCTCTCAGTCTAGCTTCTAAAGGAGAGCAGTCTGAAGGTTAAATATGCCCTAAGGTTTTTTTGTTGTTGCTCTGGTGTTTTTTTTTTTTTAAACAACGTTAGTCACCTAGCCACTTGGTTACAGCCAGAAATTACTTTACAGCATGACTAGTGTAGTTTTTACAAAACAAAAACAAAACAAAAACAAAGAGCTAGCAAGAGTGAGCAAGCATATGGCAGGGGGGAGAGGGACAGAGATGGGGAGAGAAAAAAAAAAAAGGAGTTAGAGAATCTTAAGCAGGCTCCATGCTCAGCACATGGCCCATTGCGGGGCGGGTTCCATCCCACTATGCTGGGACCATGACATGAGCTGAAATCACATTTAACTGACAGCCACCCAGGTGCCCCTGCCCATTCTTGTGTATAGTTTTTAAAAGCAAGCTAAAAATTCTTAATTCACCTATTTATACCTAAATACAATTTTAAAGGTATATTGACAGTGTTCACTTAGTAACCAGGCATCAGACTTAACATCCTTGAAACTGGATTTGCCAGTTTAAAGGACTCATGTTTTCATTTACACCCTTCTAAGTGGAAGGTTATAGCAAGGGAGAGACTGAGGTTGAAGTATCAGCAGTTGGCAAAACTAAGATTTACATGTATGTTTTTTGAACAAATGCCTAACTTTAGGAACTTTTATGGGTTTCTTAATGAAAAGGAGACTGAACGGGAATATGTTCAAGGAATTTCAAAGTTAAGTTTAAAATGTTTCTGAGAAAATTTATGAAGTTCAAAGGTTTGGGGGAATTTTATTGCATTTAGGTATATTTTTGGGTGCAGTTAGAAGAGCTACTCAAGAGAAATCTGCCAGCCTAATGTAAGGTATCTTCCCTATCAAAATAAGCCCTGATAGGTGTATAGAATGTTATAATGCATAATTGGTATTTGGTTTACTCATGGCCCCCAAGTAAAGAAATCCCATTATTGGAATTCTTGATAGACCATGAAACTATAATGATGTGTTTCTCAAGGTAAGAATTTTAAATAACAGTCTTATGGAATTCAAGTTTCATTATTTTTAATATTGTGAAATCGTGTTTTAGGAGTTTAATGAAAAGGTCTTGAACCATAAAACAAAGGTGATTTAAAAGCTACTTTTTCCCTTTCAAAGTTTTCTACCTTAAAATTGAGATATTTCCTCTTTTTCACTGCTGTATATAATAATACCATCTATATTGTCTATTGTGTGAAGGTAACAGTTACTACTTTTAGGCCATTAAATTTTATTAGTAAGAATTGCCACTTCATGTTTAGTTCCAACTGTATAAGTGACTAGGACTTCATGGATTTAAGTCTATAGTAACACCTAAATATATCTAAAATTCGAGGTTCTTCACTTAAATTGACTTTTGGCCAAAATCCATTTTCACGGTCTTGTGAATACTAATCAACTAATAATATCACAAGTAGCTGTAGTTGAAATTGAAGTTTTGAAATACACAGGAAATAGGTAACAATTGTCATCCTTACCTACAGAGGATTATACAAGTTATAGAATCAGATGTTGTTTTAAGGGTTTAAGAACAAAAAAAAAAAGTATTTCCCATCACAGAATTTGTGCTAAGCAATTTCACCCAAAGATCTCACATCTGTCCTCTTTTATGGTAATTTCATTGAATCTCAAAATTGCATCAGATACCGCATAAAGGTGTTAATACACAATGGTGGTAGCATTTGAAAACTTCATTAGAACACTTGAGTCAATGAGAACAGAGGCAAAATAAATGGAGAATAAAATACAGGATAAGCCCCCAAAGACACGGTACAGTGGGAGCAAGGAATAAAAGATGAAGAGGCCTCTGAAGGAAAGAGGGTGAGCAATGATGGTAAGGATCAAATTCTGATTACCTCCAAATTTTGCCTCAGGCAATTGCTTTTGAATTATGCAACACTTCTAGAATGATAGATCTCAAACTACTAGATCATCAAGTTTTAAAATGTAGACTCTTCATCTTCTGAGGATATTTCTCTGACAATATTTTAATTCTCAGTACTAGTATCAAGGACAGAAAATTGTTCCCAAATTTCCCAACAATATCATACAATTACTGAGTTCTCCTTCAAGTGATGTACTTGAGACCTTTAAAGCCCTTTATAACTTTTTTTTTTTTAATTTTTTTTTTCAATGTTTATTTTTGGGACAGACCTTTATAACTTTTAAATTTTTGATATCTTCGAGCGAGCGCCCGCGCCCGCCCCCCCCCCCCCCCCCCCCCCGGGGGGGGGGGTTCAGAGAGAGAACTCAAGGCAGGCTCCAGGCTCTGTGCTATCAGCCCAGAGCTTGAGGTGGGGCTCAAACCCATAGACTGCGAGATGACCTGAGCCAGTCAGCTGCTTAACCGACTGAGCCACCAAGGTACTCCTAAAACCTTTGATTTTAAAATAAAAAGTGATGAAATATTAACTGATTTTGGTAGGTGCTTTTCCACAGGACTACCTTTCCTTGCCAATAAAATGGTCCGGACCTATCATAGCATAGGCAGGGATATAAACATACTTTGGAAACATACGATGTTGTCTCCCTTAGAAAGGTAGGTACCTTGAGTCTCAGGAACAAGATAGAAGGCAGAATTGTGTTTTGAGAGAAAAGAAACTAAACCAACCAACCTGTATCTTTCACTGGGAAGGAAGGAGCTCAAGAGAGTAGGAGAGATGGGAAGTGAAGGGGAGACATGTTTCTGGAAATGATTTGCCTCTAGGAAGGGAGTTCATTAGAAACAGAGCTATAACCTTAAATCCCAAGGAGGAGGACATTATGGGAAAGTGTAGAGGCCTGGATGTAGAATCAGCAAAGAATGTACTGGCATCCATCCATATGGCTGTGCGGAACAGAAGATGTCAATAAAACAAAACAAAACAAAAAAACCTGATTTCATATTGTCACTTTTGTGTGGCTTTGGGATAGTGATGTTTGGAAAAGTTATGTTTAGGGACTAATAGCCAGGTTTCTTGGGAAACTGAAAGTGTATATAAGAGAGGGTATTTGAATATCACAATCTCTGGTGAATAGGTCTTAACCTCTCTTGATCTGTTGATTAACATCACGCTCTCAAAATACTTCCCCAACTTACTTATTTCAATTTTTTCTTTTTACTTCAGATCTCTGAACAATTCGTTTTCCTTTAGGAGATCTCTAAGTCCTTTTGTTTATTGGACATTTCAGATAATATTTAAAAATTCTTACAAGTACATTAAAAACCACCAATCCAAAAATTAACCACCTCATGTTTCATTCTGTGTTTAACAGACTTATCAGTAGTTTTCTTCCATTTATCCTTTTTCTCATTTGACTCTTCTTCATCCCATAACCTGGAGATCTTGTAGGGTAGTCTCAGTAACTACTACTTTAGACAAAATTTACGGAGGATGTTTTGGAGACTCAGGACATGAAGAACTCAAAACTGTTCTTGCAGAGACCCTGTAAAAGTCCCATACATGGAGCATACAATCTCCCTCAAATGGAATTTCAAATCTTTCCACCATCTAATCGTTCCTACATTTTGCCATGTCTGTTGGATGCAATTAAAGCGAAAGATGTCGACCCCCTACACCCATTGTCTGAACAGCAGAAATGATGGGCTAGACCCCATAAAGGCAGAAACCACCAGCTGCTCTCATGGTCTACATCAAGCCTATAGCAAGCACAAGGAGAGCATACCACCATCACTTTATTTGCATCTCAGGATCACTGGCACCAGTCTTGGCTCCAGAAAATATGTCAACAGGGCAATCCATTTGTCCTCTTGGAATTGCTAGTTTGTTGGCTCACAAGAACCCTTAGCCAGCCCTAAATTTAGATTGTGAGCTTTTTGATCTTTTATCTCTAGGTACTAATTCCGCCTTGGCCACTCTTATTCTGGGCCCATGTCTGTTTCCATCCTCCCCCAGCAGAGATTGTGTATTCCACCACTGAAGGAAACCACTTGTGTACCCAAAAGCATGTCTAAATATAGGAATAGTTACTATGAGAAGGAAAATAACTAATCTCCTAATCCACCCATAGTTTTATAGTATATGTAACTCCCTAGAGCAGGGGGTTATCACTAAAAGACCTCTCTAGGATCTTAGTTGTTTTTAAACTTCTTTTTAAGGAGGGGAAAATGGGTGATGGGCTTGGAGGAGGGCACTGCACTTGTTGTGATGAGCACTGGGTGTTGTATGTAAGTGATGAATCACAGGAATATACTCACAAAGCCAACCTACTACACTGTTAGCTAACTTGACAATAGGTTATATTTAAAATTTTTCAAAACAAAAGTTTCAAAGCAAGGGAATGAGGCAGAGTGTTATGAATTGTGACACCCCTCCACCCCCTATTCATAGGTTGAAGCCCTAAACCTCAGTGAGACTATGGAGATAATTACTTCCTTGAAGGTCCCAAGGCTTGAAGGTTATAAGGGTGGGGCCCTACTCCAATAGGACTGGTGTCCTGTGTTAGAAGGTAAAGAGACAACAGGAGTGTTTGTACACAGGGAAAAGGTTAGGTGAGGAAACAGCAAGGAGGTGGCCATGTGCAAGCTACTAAGAAACCAGCACTGCCAGCATTTTCATCTTGGACTTTTACCCATCAGAACAGTGGGGGGAAAAAAAACATCTGTTGTTTAAACTACCCCCCAAAAGTAAAATAAACTTAATTGTTTAATTTCATTTAGTCTTAAAGAATTCTAAAATACCTTGTTTTTTCCCCCCAACTTTTTTTGTGCTTCTGGACAAGCCACACAAACACAGTTTAGAGACCAATCTTGTTTTTAGTAGTATCTAGAATAAACTGATGTTCCTTATACCTACAGACATTCTTCAAATTCCAGGAGTTTTTGAAACACTCTTAAAAAGCCACAATTTCTATTGCATCAGCTGCAGGACTCTCCCATCCTCTAAGTCAGGTAAATTTAGTGCATAAAAACTTCTACAAACATCTTCTAAATCATAATTAGACCTATCTCAACTTTTCAATACCATTCCTTTCCCATCATCCCACTTATCCTTTTACATCTTCGAAGGAAAGGTTGTGCTTTTTTCATTTTCGAAGGAAAGGGACCATTTCCCCACCTCAAGACTTACTATAAATCTATGGCAATCAAGACTGGCAAAATAGTGGTGGCAAAATAAATAGATCAATGGAATCAGAGCCCAGAAATAGACCCCATACGATCTTTGACAAAGAAGCAAAGATAATACAATGAAGCAAGGATATATTCGTCAAATGGTGCTGGAAAAACTGGACATCCAAACAAAGAAGTCCAGATATAGCTAAATTTTGAGCATTATAAGGTCTAACGATAGGTCTAGGATACAAACTTAAAACTATAGAACTTCTTGGGGGGAAAAAAAGTGAAAACCTACATGATCTTGGGTTTGGTGATTCCTCTATTAGATACCATAACAGAGACCTGATCCATGAAAGAACGGATAAACTGGACTTCATTAAATTTAAAGACTTCTGTTACGTGAAAGATAACATAAGAATTAGAAGACAAGCCACAGACTGGGAGAAGATATTTTCAGCCAACATTTGATTAAGGACTGTTACCCAAAATATGTAAAACTCAATAAAATGAGCATGGAGATTGCTGGTCTCCCTTCCTATTAGGATTCATAATTCTTAGGACAGCTAATAAAAAAACAAGTATTTTGACATTGTCAGGCAAGTGATGGATGGTTCCAAGACCCTTGAACCACGTATTTTTTAAAGATTGAATTAGAGTATTAGAAGATTTAGCTATGTGGAAATGAGAAGCTTAAAAGACCATCTTGCAGATGTATCTTCACGTGCATTCTACTTAAAAAGACCAAACACAGACCATAAGAGGACATTAGACTTTTTTCTGAGGTCTCTATGTGATTCTATTTTGCCACCTGTAAGGAGAAACAGGTTATTAAATTTGATGGAGACAAGATAGAGTCATAACAGGAAATATACAATTATCAGCTATGCAGCTCTAGGATTAGGAGTTGGACACTTCAATTAGAGATCACTAATCCATAGTCACAAGCATAAATGTTACTAAAATGAGTGTTTTGATACATATGCAGAGCAAGAAGTAGTTTTATGTCCAAAGAAAACAAATCCTTTCTCTGCTTCTTACTACCTTCTGGCCTAGAACTGCTCCGATTTAGGTATTTAAGGATCCTACTGGTCCTTAATACTGGCCACGTCAATAGTAAATTGTTAAGTAGTCATTTGGTTGAGAAACTTCAAGCTTTTAGATTAAAAAACAACAAAAATCCTACCTGAGGAGTCCTCACCTACCATAAATACTAATATTCAATAGATTTTTCTGGTTGAATGTTTTTAAAGTATATATGCTTAAATATTTTAAAGGAGTTCCACTAAGTATTTGCTAATTGGCATATTGAGGGTTTTTTTTCCTTCTAATAATGATAAATTGTTATATTCTCCAGAAACCAAGTATTTATAACCATTTCAACTGGGCTTGCAGTTTTCTTGGGTTCTACCTTTAGAAGAGATTCAAGAGACCAGTGAGTTGTTGGTCTGGGTCTTGGCACCAGGTATCGCCGCAGTGATCTCAAGGTCCTCCAGCTTTTATTGCCAAAGGATGATGTAATCATTTTATGCCATCATTTGGCCCTAGGGGCATCCGTGACATATTATATGCAGTGTGATGTCTTGAGTACATTGCTGCTTAGCACACATTTAAAGCCAGTCTAGATGGTGATTGCTGGCATTTCCAGTTCTGCATGATCAGATTCTAGTTTAGCAGTACTAATCAATAAAGAGAAAATTAAAATCAAAAATAGATTCCAGCAATGTCATGAGGAATTTGCCTGAAGCTTAATAGTCACATTCCCCTCTCCCCAACAGTTTTTGTTGTTCCTTTGCTGATTTGTTCCTCTGTCCAAAACTGGAATATGATTGAGGAGTCATTGATATCTTCAGGCACATCTGTAGGTTTTTAGAACATTATTTGACTAGTACTTTTAGAGAAAGCTTTAAGAGGCAGACTTCTAGGCTTCATCCTGGTTATGCTATCAATTTATTCTATAGTCTGAACTCCCTGGATATTTTTCTGCCTTCTTATCTTTAAATTGAGACAATTTCCTTAAGGTCTTTTCTGCATTCAAGAATTCTACAAGTTTAGAACGATTACAAAATTAACATTTCAGATGAACTATTTGTGAGGAAATGATATTAAAATATAGGCATATTCAGTTTTGACATAACTGCTCATGTCAATTTCAAGTTAGAATGCCAAAATGATGCATTTTTATGATTATCACAGATCTTATTTCCCTATCAACTCAACTTTCAAACTTATGTCAGTTAAGATTCTTTGGTCCCAACAGAAGCAGAGCCATCTACCAAAATGCAGTGGGAGGCAATGCACCTGGACCCTGTGAAGAGGCTGAAACAGGTCCCAGAGAGCCATCAGGAGACCTACAGCAGTAAGAGTTCATGTTCTCATCTAAGCAGTTCTCTTGGCTTAAAGGGCACTTTTTCAGAAGAGTTCTGTTCTTGCCAACCTCCTCCCATCTATAGTATTTCTCCTTGTTACATTCTTTCAAGTGCTTTTGATTTCTTGGCCCTTCAGAGAATTTCTATTATTTACTCTATGAATATACCTATTTATTATGTATCTATTGTGCCCATCTCACTGAACTTCAGCTCTCAGAAGACATGAGTCATAATTGTTGGGAAACATTATTAGACTTAAGTAGCTAGTACAATGCCCGTATAAAGTAGGTTCTGACAAGTGTCTGTTGGATGAATAGGACCATATGGTCCCTGTCATAATCTTTTCTCTGCAGGGTCAGCTTTGTTTTTCTCTACATATAGTCCTCCTTATTTCTTCATACACATGGGTGTCATTCTGACCGTTGATCATCTACCTATCCAACTTTTTTTTTTTTAACATTTCTGTTTTTGAGAGACAAAGTGTGCATAGAGGAGGGGCAGAGAGAGGGAGACACAGAATCCAAAGCAGGCTCCAGGATCTGAGGTGTCAGCACAGAGCCCAACACAGGGCTCGAACACATCAACCATGAGATCATGACCTGAAGTTGGAGGCTCAACCTACTGAGCCACCCAGGCACCCCCTACCTAACCATCTTAATTCCAAATACCACCCTTGAGATCATCACTATATAATAGAATGTAAGGGTTGGAAGTGCCCCATATGGCTTTATTTAAATCAATAATTGAAAATAAAATTCTCAGGGCACAGTAAGGGAGAGATGTCAAGATTACTGTATGAGCTCCCTTCTCCACCAATAAAAGCATAGTCTTCAAGCAGAGAGAAAATAATCCAGTGTCTTCTGAACATAAAGAACACGGACACAAACATTTTTTAGTTCCTACTATGTGCTTGTATCTTAAAGAATCTAAAAAGAAAAGGCATGACAGTCTCTGCTCTATAGAAACTTCGATTCTTTCAAGTCAAGCTCTATATAGATTAGACAGCTACAAGAAAAAATTTTTTTAGATACTAGAAGACCATTTTAAGTCAAAAATTCTTCCAAAGGCAAAAATCATAGAGACCAATTCTTTCGTCAGGATAACTATGTATAAGTATTTATGATAAGTATATATCCACATATGATCATATATTTTATAAAGTGTCCAAAGAAGTACCCGAGAATATACCATTGACTTTCTATAATAGTTTTTTGTGTGTCATGTATGTAATAAGGAAATTTTAGAAGATAAACTAATATGATGGTTATCTAGGTGGGTCAGAGAAGAAGATAGGAAGGACAGGAATAGAAACTAGTTTTTTGTGGGGGTTTTTTGGGTTTTGGTTTCTTGAAGAATAACTTTGTTATATATAATTAAGTAGGGATTACTTGACAGACTCGAAACTAATTCTTCGTTACAAGAGATTATACTGAATACAGTTAGAAACAATTTTTGTCGTAAACTTGTTAGGAATAATTGTTTGCTAGTCCAATCAAGCATTATTTCTATGGATTATGTAATCTAAAGAAACAGCTTAGTTGAAAGCAAGTTCTAATGATATTTGCTATAATAAGCAGTAATAGATACCACTAATAAAACAAATGCATTGATTTTGCATTTCTTCCTGTGTTATCACAATGTTATTTATCGTTAAGTGCTTCTCAACTAAATTTAGCCACATTTCATACATCAGTCCACCTTTTCTTTTTTTTACAGCCAATTAGCATAAGAAAGTTAACCTTGTGTTAGCCTTTTTCTCATAGAAGATTTCCCCCCTTGGCATAAGAACCCGGTATATTAATGACCCCTTAACAACAGGAAATTAGTGATTTTGAAGATGAAGAAATAAGTCTATTTAGGCAACCTAGGGTGAAGTAGAGCATGAACAACAAAACTGAAAATGTTGACATCTTCACATTTTGCTGCAGATGAACAAATTTGCAACAATATGGATGAACCTGGAGGGCATTATGCTAAGTGAAATAACCCAGACACAGAAAGGAAAAACTGCTTGATCTCACTTATGTGTGGGATCTAAAAGAGTCAAATACATAGAAACAAAACAGTAGGTACCAGGGGGTGGGAGATAGGGGAATGAAGATACGTTGGTCAAAGGGTTCAAAATGGCAGTCATGTAGAATAAGTCTAGAGATCTACTATACAGGATGACTGAAGTTAGAAAGTTTCCAACATTTAATACAGTACCTCTAAGTAGACTTCGGGTCCTTGGTCTCTCTCACATGCATATACACGCGCGCGCGCACACACACACACACAAACCCCAGTGGTAATTATGTGATGGGTATATGATTAGCTTTGCCCATAGTTATTTTGCTGTATGTATATGTCAAATCATGTTGTACATCTTAAATATACACAAGTTTTTAAGAATAAAAACGTAAAGGTACCTGGGTGACTCAGTTAAGCATCCAACTTAGGATCAGGTCATGATCTCATGGTTTGTGAGTCTGAATCCCATGTCAGGCTCTGTGCTGACAGTACAGAGCCTGCTTGGCATTCTCTGTCCCTCCCCCACTTGCACTCTTTTTATCTCAAATAAACTTAAGAACACAGAAGGTAAATTTAAGAGAAATCGGATATTGGCCCGCATAGGCTATGAAAGAAAGGTCAAGGAATTTAATTTTTGCAAGCATCTGACTCAATACAAATTTGTTTTATTACCACTTATCTTTAATTCTAGGCTGTTGTGTAAATACACTAAGGTGACCATATCTGCTGACCAATATAGGTCTGGAAATTTTCTGAGGTTTGTACATATTAAGATATTTAAGAAGTCAATTTATCATGTTTAATCACATTTATTGGTAACAAAAATAGGTACATGGCACAGGGCTTTGCTCAGAGATATATGTATTTGCCACAAACATTTTGTGCTCTTTCCCAATTTGCAATCTCAAAATAAGCTGGTACACGGTCTCTTAAGGAATCCAGGCTTGGAAATTATAGCAAAGTAGATAATCATAACTTTATAGCTACAGGAACTCTAAGAAATGGAAGCCCTTCTAATATAGGAACCTCATTGTAATGTTAACATCACTGAAATATTCTTACAAAAAAAAAAAAAAGGTATTTTGATGGAAGATATCCAAGGGGGGGGGGGGCACAAAATGATGTTCTAAAGAAGCATTGAATCACTGGAAGGTAGAAAACCTGAATGTTAACACTTGCTCTACCTTATACTAGCAGTGTGACAATGTGCACATAGGGGGACCAGGGAAGTTAGTTTGGTTGCTCATCTTTAATAAGGGATAAAAATGGCTCCCTTTTTACATGTTGTTAGAACCAGGTATCATCACGTAGATGAACGAATTCACATAACGTTTACCCTTTAAGTATAAAGGTAAGCTCAATCATGTTGTACAACTTACTGCCATAAACCTTTTCCGGGAAGACATTTAGTGAAGATATTTGCCACAAGGATCTAAAATAAGAACATGATTCACTTGTGTGTTGTAAGAGTTTCTATAGCTTAGACTGCCAAGTCTATATATAGGTGTAATAATCATGTGGTTGGAGAAGCTCCCTTCCCAAGCATCTTTAGCACAGAGCCTGGAAAAACTTTCAGGGAGGTATATTTTTGTTGCTTCTGCCTGATTTATTCTGATCTTTATGGCATTGCAGCTCCTTTGTTCAATTATAAAACGTTTAAAAATTATGAAACCTAGGCAAACATGCAGCTGCCATATGAGTTATACAAATGTTAGTATTTTTATATGTTTCACAGCTTAGGGTTTCTGAAGACCTACTCTGAAATCAATACCTCCCTCCTCATGGATAACTATTCTCTTGAAATTGTTATCTTTTGATTTCATGGGTTTTCCTAAAAATCGGTGTGTGCATCCATGAGTAATTTTTGTGGCAATTATCTATTGGCAACTCCTATCTTCAATTGTTTATGTTCTCTCCTGTTCACAAGTGCTTGGGGGTGGGGGCTGGGAAATATTTCCCAGAATCCCTGCCAGTCATGTTGGGTGTTAGGTTCTTTCTGTAAGGGGACTTCTACAAAACTGCAGTATAGTAAAAGTTTTAGTTCCTTATAAGATTAATTTGGACATATTAGGTTTGGCGAGCAGTGAAGACACATAATTAAGTTAAAAACTTCAGTGTTTCTCAAATCATATGATTACTGTGTTTATATGGTCTAAACGGTGTGGAAAATGAAGAGACTTATCTGAAATTAGATACTGTAGCTTTTCCATTTCTGCCATTTGCTGTCAACTCTAAGTTCCCTTCTAGCTGTGTGTGTGTGTGTTTGTGTGTGTATTCTGCTACTAAAATGGTGTATACTCTTCACAGGTCAGACTGTATGAGAAGGAGCTGTGAAAGTAGAGATAGTTTAGTGTGTAAAAAGTATGCCTCCTGTTGTTGTCAAAGCATCAATGTTTAAGTCCTCTCCAACCCTACCCATTATTACCCATTTATGAAAGCAAAAGTCCAAGAACTTCTGTCATGTATACGTTTAGAGACACGAAAGGTAGGCGAATATCCATTCCTGTTTCAATTGAAGTGGTTTTGTTCAATTTGAGGTATAATTGATACACCTGAAACTAACGTGTGTAAAAAGAATGGACATTGCCAAATTGCTATCACTATAAGTCTAGTTACAACTGGTCACCTTACAAAATTAAGGGTATTCCCCATCCCCATGATTCATCTTGTAACTGGAAGTTTGTACTTAATCCCCTTGATCCAGTTCACCTTCAATCTTCTGCCCCTGTAGCAACCACTTACCTGTTCTGTGAGTCTAGATTCTCTTGTTACTTCTTCGAGTCTACATGTAAGTGAAGTCATGTCATAGGTCTTTCTCCAACGTATTTCACTTAGTACAGTACTCAAGTTCCATCTATGTTGTCAAATGAAGATTATTATTTATGGCTGAATAGTGTTTTATTGTGGGTGTATATACACATTTTCTATATATAAACATTTAGATTGAACACTTAGATGTAGTATTTTAGATGATATTATCAAGCTTGTTCCATTAGGGTAATATAAATGCATCTAATGAAAAAGTAGTAACTAAGTTTACAATTCACGCGACTTCTAATTACAATATCAAAATTTAGTGTATTATTTGAAATTTCACTAATTTGTTCAATTTAAACTTTTCTGGATTCAATTTGAATGCCTTTCTGCTTGCAAGCATGGTTTTTAATCAATTTTCTATAAGCTTCATAGGATTTTTCTGGTCCTATTCATTGGATATTTTTATTGAAGTTATATAACTGATTTTGAACAAATTACAAAAATAAAGCAGCAGGCTCAGAATTGAAATCTTTGTACACCTAGGTTGATTCTGAAAGTAGCACTTCGAGTCTCATGCATTTGTAAAATCCACTCGATACGGGGGGAAAAAAAAACTTTTGCAGTTTTCTTTTGCATTGTCTTCATTAGCCATCACAAAAAATGCTTTGTGGTTTAGTTACATTTATATCTAATGTATTAAGTTTTGAGAACTGTTTCCATTGATAAGCTGTTTTGTTTATATTAAGGATTATATATGCACCATAAATGAAGTATATGTCCGCTTTCTGGGTTTTAGTTAGAGCATGATTTTTGACCACAAAACTTGTATTCATATTATTGCTAAAAGACAACACATTGCCAACTTCAAATTTCTACTTAATTTACGATGGCATTTAGGATGTCTCTAATTGCTAGTTGACATGTCTAAAGTGAAATATCTGAAGTGAAATAGCTAACATTTTTGGAACTGATGGAGTATCTGATGACTAACTCAAAACTGACAACATTTCCTTATTTGTGAAGTTGTTTTTCAGCTGAATAACCTGTTGATAGCTACTGCTGTATGTTTTCTACAAAGCACATTTATATTCAAACTCAGCAAAATTTAAAATCATTCGATTATGTGAAAAATGTTTCAAGAGTGGTATTTTAAGGCACATGAGGTATGTAAGGCTGCTGTACATATAACATTGTCATCTTTGACCACAATGTTCTTCAGTAACTTAACTTTGGGGGTAGATGATGATCCTTTACCTGATTAGTGTCTTGTTTTCATAAGATCAGTAATAGTATGGTACTCCTAGCAGACAATGAATACTGGGCACCTTTTGTGCAATACTGTATACCCTTTGTACATCTATTTTCTTGAAAACAAATTCAGAACTTAATTGCTCATATTTATTCCTTTTAGGCATTAACTGCAAACTATTGTTACTGAACAATGATTATAGACATGCACTATCGCAAAAGTGGTAGTATTTTAATAAGAAAGTTTGGGCTATACGGTATACACTGATGGCAGAACTACTCAGCTTCTATATCCTGCACATGCACACACGTAATTTCCACTCACCCCCACCAACTGGCTTCTAGTGGCTTTGTGTATCTTTCAATGGCAAGGGCAAGGACAAAACTGGTAGAATACCAGGTGAACAACAAAGGACAGCAGTTTTGAGTACTTGTCTAATACAACTTAAGAACTAGTTGCCTTTAGTTGCTAATATCCGAAAGCACTCAATTTTTTCATCAGTCACTTTCATGCCATCTTTAGGAGATCCTAACTGGTCTGGAAAGGATCACTGAGAAAGATAGGTTACTGATATTTTCAGATTGAACCATGCATCCAACCACTGATTTTGCTGCCTGTGCTACTAAGTTGAGACCATGGTGGAAAGGATAGGTTTAAGTAGAGGCCTACAAAACCCAGTTATATTTTATTAATACTTCAAAATGAAAACAAGACAAATACAGCATGACCTTAGTTATATGTGAAATCTAAGAAGCAGAAACCAAACCAAGATCATAGATTTAGAGAAGAGATTGGGAGTTGCCTGAGGGGAAGGGGTTAGAAGGTACGTAAAATGGGTGAAGGATTGTATCCAAAAAGGTACAAATTTATAGTTATACGTCATGAGGATGTAATTTACATGAGGTGACTGTAGTGGATACTCCTTGAAATTCACAAATATGCTATGTAGTAACTCTTAAGAGACCTCACCAAAAGAATTTTTAGAACTAGTGACATCATTTCACAATGTATATAAACATCAACCATTGTGCTGTATTCCTACAAACTATGTTATATTAAATACACGTCAAAACTGTCAGTGAAAGGAAGGGTAGGGCAATTGCTAAATTGGGCAGGTTGTAGAGAAGGACCTCAGCTATGACCATGACTGGGCAAGGAAAACATGGGTACCCCAGTATAGCCAAGGGGAAGAATACTGGCACAGTAGAGGCTGATCTTGCTGAATCACGTGCAGTACATAGAACTTGCCCTACATATTAAGCAAAGGACTTGGGGCACATGGAGAAATACATGGAGAGAGGTTCTAGGTTAGTCTGTTCAGGCTGCTAGTAATCCTGTAGACAGAACCTTCTTTCTTACAGATCTGGAAGCTGGAGAGTTCAAGGTCAAGGTGCTAGCAGATTCAGTGTTTGAAGAAGGTCTGCTTCCTGGTTCAGAGATAGCTATCTTCTCATGGTGTCCTCAAATGGTAGAAAGAGCAGCGAGCTTGCTGGGATCTTTTTCATAAGATACTACTTCCATTCACTAGGGCTCCACCTAATCACCTCCCAGATACCAGCACATCAAGGATTAGATTAACATGAATCTGAGTGTGAGAGGAAGGGGCACAAATATTTGGTCTATAGCAGGCACCAGTGCAGAAAGTATTTGTGCCTACAGGGAATATACACTCATCCAACCATTATCAATTTGTATGCAGATTCACCTCCAGGGATTATGCATTAGTCCCAGGATGTCCTGTCAGATTTGGTTTTGATATTTATCCTGTGAAATAGAACTACCATTCCTCCTATTCCCCTGGGAGTATTTGGGGTATTTGGAAGCGTTTCCAACAGCATCCCTCAAAATACAAAGCATCTTGATGTTACCCCCTTCGCCTAGAGGGCTCCTCACTCTATTAGTTCCAAATATAGCTATCGTAGATCCAGGTGACCTTCTACTTCTCACTCATTTCCCAATAGAGACTAGTTTCAAGGAGTCAGGCTATTCAGGTACTCATTCTTTGTGCTGAATCAGGACAATTTAACCGTTAACAAGTTGCTCTAACAAGCATAGAGGTCATGACTGGTGCCTCAAAATTAAGTTCAGTATATAAAACCATCTCTACTTTCTGCTATATCCTACTTACCATCTCTATATAATAATTTGAGTCCACTCTAGCTCATGTTGATCCATTTTCTGCTTTTGTTTATCACAGAAGTTGAGAGCTCACCTTAAAGACATTCACCAAATATAAAAGAAACCTACTTTGTGCTGATGCAAGTGCACACAGGGATATTTCCATTTGCCAAGAGTACCTTCTGCTTTCTGGCACACAACATCATTTTACTTTAAATAAATGAGTTCTTGTTTGACAAAAGTGAAACAAGTGTTCATCATAAATCAAATCAACTTGGGGGAAAAAAAAGTTATACTTCAGCTGAACTGTAACAATTTCTGAGGCCAAATCAAAGGTACCAGAACCACTAGTGCTTTCCAACACCTAGGGTGTTTCACTTTTAAAAAAAATGAAGGTTCTGGACCCTAGCAAAGAATAAAGTAACCCATCAAATTGGAGAACAACCTCAGAAGGATGAAGAACAGCCAAGGGAAGTTCCATTAGGAAAATTTAACAATGATCTTAAACAGGATGAAGACATGGAGATTGAGACTATAATTATGTCTCAACTAGATACAAACACCCAAAATCTTTGCTTATAGGGAAGCCTACAGTAAGGGAATCTGGGGTACAGCTGTCTGGGAAGATAAATAACCCTTTGTAGGGTGAACACAGAAGTGGTCACTAGAAAGAAAGATCAAGACTGGTTGGAGAATGCTATTTCATGGAAACTAAAGGAAGGTAGTGTTTCAAGGAGATGGAAGTGGTCACTAATGTTGAGTGCTACTAGGATGTCAAAGAGAAAGACGTGTCCATTAGATTTAATACAGTAGGATCAAAGTTGAATTAGTAAGACCCAAATAAAGCTTAGGTGTTTTTACGGTTTGCTAGGATCTAAGAAGCTTCAACTATTTAAGTCATACAGACAACAAGGGATGGTTAAAAGCCATTGATTTTGGTACCTTAGAGCTATCTTTGAATTCTGCTTGCACTTGTCAGGTCTGTGATTTGGGGTAAGTTTATGTTTTTCCAAGCCTCCATTTTCTCATTCCTAGAATGAATATAATCCAAGTCCTACCTGAAACATTTATTACAGGTGAAATTGAGTGAGAACGTGTGTAATAGGTTGAGCTTAGCGCCAAAAAACAAAGAAAAAAAATCCATAGGAGCAGTAAAATATATGAAGTACAAACAATGGCAAATGAAGTTAAAAATTGCCAAAAGAAGGGATTCTTCATTTGGTAACTTTGGCTCTAACAGGATAGCTACTTTAAGTTACTTCATCACATCATTATATGGATGGGAAAGAAGGTAATGTAGTTTTAGAATTCATAAGTTAGAAACTTCAGAGGACTCCTTAGTATTTAAGTTTAATAGAGTTAACTTTTCCTAAGTCAGAACTTTCCAATCAGAATCTTTCCCTCAAGACATATAAATTCCTTCTGTTAGCACAAGAAAATTACCATTACAGGACTTCTAGAGCAAAAATACCTTCCTTCTCCAAGGGAGATCCAGAGAAATTAATATTCTCCCCAGTTATCCATATTTCTAGTATCTTTGGTACCAACATCTACCACTTCCTCTGGTGGCCTGAGGCTACCACACCACACGCTAGTGACCCATTCACTCCTTATGCAGACACTGCCCTTAGCAGCATATGTTGACTTCTGTGGCTATTGTTCCTTTGACAAAAACATGGGGGAGACCTTTGAATAGCTTATTAAAATTTGTCTACAGCAAAGTATTAGGCTAAAATAGATTCAAAACTGATAGAAATATTTTAGGAAATATTTCATCCAGATTGGCTCGCTATCTCCTACCAAAGTTGTATTTTCATACCTATCCAAACTTTCTGCACTTAATACAATGGCCTATGTACTCCCCCTGCACACAGTTACTCATTTTTGCCTTTAGGTCTCATCTCAACGATTTTCTCCCTTCTCCCTGTCTGATCTTTACTGTTGATCAAATATCACTTATGGAAAACACCTAGCTTTTTAGATATTCTACTATTAATTTAATGGCTTGATTACAGCTCAACAATTGTAGTAAAACTATACTTGTAGCTGCAAAAGTAAGAAATTGCCCATTGGTGCAGGTTCGAGTATTCTGAAAGTTAGAGACAAGGCAAAGAATCTGGTAGGTGATATAGTTCGATTTTTTACAGACTTCTAAGTGCCAGACACTCTGGTGGGCTTTGGGGAGGGGGGCGGGGGAAGTGAAAGAAACATGGTCCCTATCCTCAGAAACAGAAGTTACTTTTCAACCTTAGATTGTATCAGATGATCACAGAAGATTATAAACAAAGTGGATACCTTTCTATATATTAAAGGGGAGAGTCAAGTTTTATTCAGCCATGGCAGGTGTTTGTGTTGGTCATGGAGGCAGCTTCCCTGGGGAAGTGAAATCTGAGAGGATATATGAAGAGGAGAGAAAAATTAGGTAAGAGAAACAAGGGAATCAGGCAGACAAAATTGACTGAGCAAAGGCCTCAAGGCAGGAACAAGCAAGATGCTATAATAAACCAAAGTCAACTCCATAGAATTTGGGGGCAAGAAATGGAAGACGCTTCTGTTAAGGCGACAGAGACCATTCACATGAAGCCCCTTCGGCACGACATGTTTAAGAACTCGTTCTTATCTGAAGAGCTGAAGGAAACTATTGAAGGTTTATAATCAAGGGCATGACAAAATAAGGTCTACTTTTTAAATGATTAGATACCTTGTAGAGAGTAAACTAGAACAGCCAAGATAAGGAGTTCTCTGGCATCCTAAGAGGGTATGGCAGTTTTCCAGGTCAAAAATGAGAAGTTGAATTACAGGAGTAGTGATGAAGGTATTGAGGAGTGGAAGATCTGAGGACACCTCCATGTAACAGTTAACAGGACTTGGTGATGGATCAGATACAAGCAGAAGGCAGAGGAGATGTTAAAGAGAACATAGTTCTGGCCTTTCAGCAGAATTAAGAGTGATGGCCATCAGGGAGAAAGAATACAATAGAAATGTTGTTTTCATTTTAATATTAAGGAAGTTGATGCCATTTGTTTAGTGTGTAAGAAGTTGAGTCTTTGAGATAGCCAAGAACAGATTTTGAATGGACAATGAGATATATATGCCTGCAGCAAAGAGAGGAGATGGAATTTTCGAGGGATTGAGCTAGATGAAGCCGTAGGCATGGATGCAACCATCTGGATAGAGCACAGTTTCATATTCCCTGCACATCCTTGGTTCTTCTGTCGAATTACCCTATTTTACAGCTTTTTACTTTAGTTACATTTGGTACAGGACAATACAGAACAGTTAAAATGTGTGGAGGGGGGCTCCAGGAAAAACAGAGGACATCTACAAAATTGGGAGAATTAAGATTCTATTACTCAGGTATTTTATAGACTTGCAGTTGTAGAATTTAGAATTTTAGAATTCACTGTATCTGTAAAAGCATCTTTAGTTCTACCAGTTGTTGAAAGTTGCTGAGACGAAATTTCTGGAATCACTAAAAGCTAGACTCGAATTAGCAGTACAGATTGTATTGTAGCCTTTAAGAGCAGGGACTCTGACATATGCCTAATTCTTTTTCTTCTACTTGTTATCCACCTCTTCACAAAGGTTTCCCCTTTATAGAGAAAGGAGGGTGTGGATTTTGGCAAGCAATAAAGAAACTTGAAACAACAGCAACAAGGTCACCCAGGATAGCCCTCAGCTCAAGGAGGGAGAACAAAAGCACCATGACCAATAACCCAGCTTATCTTAGTTGTAGGGCTAGTACCTTAAATGTGCTAGACTGGAGTCCCAGGACTTGAGGGCCAGCCTGTCAACATGCTCTATTTTCATGGCAAATCCAATCCTTTAATGGCTATTATTTTTGCCATTTTATTGATCTCCAAGGAAAAGGTTCAGGGAGAAATAGATGTATTTTCTTCTAATATGGAAACCAGCCAAAGACTAATTGTAGTAATAAGGTCCCATCCTCCCCAATTACTCTACTTCAGGTTGCATATATTGATCCCTTAAAAACCAACAACAACAATCACTGTTATATGGTGCTATAAAAGTGACTTTTCAAAGATTTCGATTGTGTGTGTGTTTAATCCAAATAAACTCTGGTAGAAAGTTAGTGAGGAAAAGTTATATTTTTATCCCCAGTGTGGGTAGGGCATTGCTATAGCAGACTTCTGGGTGTGCTAGCTCAATACTACGGAAGGCTCCATTTTCATAGGTGCAGCTCTTGCCATCTCCCTACTTCATAATGCCTGAACTCAAAGGTCTTCATGCTAGCCTATATTCACCTGGAAAACGCAGGAAGTTATTCTCTACCTTCTTCCCATAACAAACAAAATCCCACATAATAGCACAACTTTATACTGCACTTCTGTATCTTCCTGGGATTTTCAATACATCCAACAGCTTGGTCTTTGAGTTCTCCACCTTCTCGCCTTCTAACGGCTTTTCTCTCCTCTCCGTTCAGTCATGTACTTTTATTACCATATCTTATGAACACCAAACCCACTTTCGACATTTCAGGTTCAACGATCTAGCTTCTGGAAAACTACCATCCTTGTAGTTCAAATGAACACTCCTATTTGAGTAGTTCTTCATCTTCAAACATCTCCCATTTATTGACCCTACCTCCACATATCCTTGCCCTCCCCTTTACACAGCTTAGATCCCATTATTGTATTCCTGCCTTCAAAATAGCATCGATTGTTTCCTTCTACCTTTTAGTAGTCTGGGGAAAAAGTTCTAATCTTGTTAGACCTACTAGTCACCTACTCTGTGCTGGCACTCAGGCAGTTAAAACTGTTAAAAACTGTGTGCACACAGTTTTTAACACAAACTTACTCATGGTTCTAAGGTTTGCTTTTTAGTTTCCATGTGGTAATTTCATTTTTTCTACAGAACTGTTCTAGCCACGCTTCCCCAAAACTCCTGCTATGATAGGAGCCATTAAATGGCAATTCACTTATATCTCTGCTACTTTCTTGTGCTCTTAACCCCCTTTGTGTTAGAATAAAGGGACCCTGATACTCTCAGTCACCCTTCCCCTTTTTCTCATGTTTGTCTCGTCTTCTCCAGCAATTTCCTTCAATAATTCTACCCTTTTTCTGAGTCCCAACGTATCCCTGCTCTTCTGAATTATTCCCAACTGCACACACACAAATGTTCTAGTATTTTCCATTTAAAATTCCCTTTGCTCTTACCTTCCCTTCAGTAGCCATCTCATATCTGTGATAAGAGGTCAAACAAATAAGATGTTCCCCCTTCTGACTTCACATTATTCTTCTCTGGACAGTATCAGCATTTTTGATTTCTTCCTTCTGAAAGTTTTCCTTCTCTTGACTATGTTCCCTCTCTGGATTTCTTCCTCTCTCACATCCATGCTTTTACTGCCCCTTTTTCCTTACTGGTTCTAATTTCTATGCTTGATGTCTACGTATTAGAGCTTCCCACAGCACTGTTCCATGCTGCTATTTGTTTTCTGTATGCCTAGACCCTCTCCCTAAGTGATAGCAATCAATTCCATGACTTTCAGCTGTCTATACAAGGACTCTCCAATTATAATCTTCAGTCATGACATTTTCATTGAATTCCTTTATTGAAGGTCTGTTGCCTATATAACACTTCCTCTTGTAGGTCTAAGCATATCTAAATTAGCATTGTCCAAGCTCCAAAAAATCCAATTCTTTATGATTCTCTAGACTCCTGAATTAGCTTCATATCCTGTCACCCTGCTTTTACTCCTTCTACAATAGAAATAAGTTATCAGCTTCTGAGACCAGGCATTACCCAACTTTTAACTTAAAAGATGGTATATTGTTTCTTATTTGAGCTATACTATACACCAACCTGTCTACCAACTTTTCATTCTATCTGTTTAAGAGGAATCCATCAGGCTTTCTCCATTATCTAAAATTAGTCTCCACTCAGGAAGCTCAACAAAGATGGTAACAGATGTAAGAATCTAGGTTTTTATCCACTTACCCTCTATCAGAATTTAGTTTCTTTTATGAAACGGATTCCACTGAAATTTTAGTAAGTGAAATCTCACTATAATTTTTCTAAAGAAAAACCAGTCAAATTTAAGGGCATTCAGATCTATAGTAACATGGGGCAGAAGATGAAAAATATGGGAAATTGTGGAATTGCTATCATTTAACCCACATTATCTGCTTCCTGTTTACCATCTGTATCAGTCTACATAAAAGAGACAGAAACCACATAGCAATCTAAACATAGTATGAAAAATGACATTAATCATGCTCTAAGATGTAAAGAGAACTACCAAATGTTCTACTGCCGAAGGAGAGTAACCAAGGAAGAATAGCTTAAATGACAGTCTCCATTTGACAAGGCAAGGTTCAGACCTCACGGAACATGGTATAGTAACCATCCTTCATATGGCAGATAACTTCACTGGTTAGTCCAGGTTACAGGTGGTACATTACCTGACAAAGATCTCCTCCAGGCACAGGTGAGCCAGAGTTTAACAGCAGGCAAGCCAGCATGGTGGGGGGGGGGGGGGGCGGGGTGTGAGCAGGGATCAGAGAATTGCTGTGGGCAGGAGGCCTGGAACAGCTGTGGTCTAGACGGCTGTAGGAGAGTCACCTATTAGCCAGGTCATATCTTTCCTTCAGCCCAAAAGCGGTCAGCCAATTTACTCTGAATAGAGGTGACGATGCACCAGAATTTATCACCCTAAGGTTGACCATACCAGGGTGAAAGCTGGACCCTGCCGTGCCTCCCTGCTCACCCTGCAAGTACTTAGGGCAGCATGTGACACATAGTAAGAGCTCAAGAAATGAGGTGCTAACACTAATTATCAAGGTGTCCTACATTATCAGACCTCAGTAAATAACTTTGAGCATGACTCACATACTGTTTCAAATATGGTCTTCCAGAAGATAAGAATCATTAACCTTTCATCATAATGAAACAAGGAAATTTATAGGTCTTGATTTCATTTTGTCTTAACTATAAAACCATTGCCATTTGATTAAGTTCTTCTTCCCCTTCATTTTTCCCCAATTCCATTTCCCACTTTTATAAACCTGAGAAGTAGAAGGTTATAAGATATACTTTCACTTTAGGTCAGAAATAAGAACTACAAGGTCTTGGATTATTTGCAATAGCCTTAAGGAGACATTACTGAAGCCCAGTGGCATTGATAAAAGGGAACATATGAGCACTCAGAAGTGCATGCATTTTTAATGCCACTGCATGAATAACGGACTATAAATCCTACTGGAAATGGCAGAGCTTTGAGTGTAGAAATCTTACCAGTTACATTTATCATTTTCCTAGGAATGGGTAGCTAAATTTTCGTGGGGAATTCTAGGATATAGAGGGCTTATTCAGAAGAAAAAACAGCCAGCAGGAGGGAAACCTAGGAATCCCATTCATTCCCCAATATTGTCCACAGATGGCTATAATAAAGTAAATCATACTGAAAGACTAATTTTCAAGGTCTCCAATATAAAGACATGTATATAAATCTTAATTTCTACTCGAGTGAGGTTCTTTTCATCTCCTTTAAATTCCTAGTCTTATCTGATATGATGTAATTGTTACCTTCAAGAACTTAAAGTATTACCACCCCACCCCCAACCCATGCCATCACCATCACCAAATTCTTACACCACAAGAACGACTTTCCATTTGTTGGACCTTGAAGGTTTTTATTTTTAACATATACTTTGTTGTAGGGTTGAAAGTTATAAAGATAATAGCTCAAGTACCTGTATACTCTGACCCTGATTGTTTGTATCTGACAATCCCTGGAGCATTAAGGTGAACAGGTCACGTTAATCTGGAGTAATATGGTACTCTACTTCGAATGACCTTCAAAGGTAATAACCAACCTAGCATTTTGTTGGTTTATCTGTGGCATTTTGTTCTTTGTGAAAGGAAGCCATAAAAAAGAGTTAAAGGGACATTTCAGGATCCAGTCAGTTTAATAGGCCTTATTCATGGAAAAGGTTATGTGAGGGAGTAAGACACAGCTCCTTTTTCCCATATGCTTCCTAAAGTTTTAACCCTCCTTTTAAAGGGGCCCTTTCCCTGCCCAAGAGACGGTTCCCTGGAAACTGAAACCTCTGAAGGAGTCTATCCAGTTGTCCTTGATTCCAGAAAAAAAAACAAAAACAAAAACAAAAAACAGCACAAACTCCATCCTGGTGAATTATTTCAAGGCATGGGGAGGGTAGCAAGTAGGATAGTGGAATAGAAAACTAAGCGTAGAAAAGATTTTTCTGTAGTAAAAGTCAAACCAGGAATATTCCACTCCACCTGACCCAACTGCTACTAAGCCTCGGCTTTTCACTGAAATGCCATGTCAGCTGTAGTGCTACTTCAGTGTAGACAAGAATAGCAGGCGCTTCAAGTTTATCCCAGGTAATAGCTCTAACTTTAGGGAAGGCAGCCAAAGCTCACAGGTGTCTCTGCACCTTTGACTTAACTAGAATCCTCCAGAGAGGAGATTACTTGTGCTCTAGGCTTTCTTCAGAGCCTTTAGAGCCCTATAAGAAACACAGGATGGCTAAGGAGCTTAGGTGTGTGCTTTTAACTCCAGGAAGTCCAAGTAGCCACCTAACAAAGTTTCATACCTCCGGTCATTCTGGAATCGGACTCCTACCTCTCTGTACCTGGTAAGTAACTGGGAAGCCAACAGCCTATTAGAAAACCAGACTAGAGAAAAGCAAAAGGAAGCCAGGGACTATTCTACCCACCACTCAATTCTTTTGATTATGAATCTCTAAGCAGGTGGGGAATACAGGTGACTCAGTTGTCAGAGGTCTCCTGTCATGTCCCAGGCTCATAGACATCTGCTGATTCCATCTAATTTAGATGTTAGCCTATCCTTTTAAGGATGAAAAGCTTCTGGATAGATCAGACCACTGGATATCAAGCCTTGGTGTAATGGTGAGGATATCATTTTGTTTATATGCACTACTGTGTAGTGTCATCAGATGCTGATTTAAAGGAAGTGATTTCAACGGTCAGTTCACTACATGCCTCTCATGGCGTGATCATCTTGACATGTGGATTGCAGTACTATTGTTTAAGTATTTTTAAGTGTTGTAAGGTTTTTAACTGCATGCCTCTCTCTGTTCAACTGAAGAAACAGTGAGGTCTCATACAGGAAGAAAACAACCAATGACTGTAGTGGAGAGATGTTCATTCATCGCTGCCAAAGCCTCTTCCTGAAGTTTTATGAGAATCATTTTGAACATGGAAGATTTCACCTCATACAGTGACCTTTGACACAATCATCCTCCCTCAAAGCCCGAACACCCCTTCATTAATCACTATGCCACTGAGAGCAAAGGGCCCAGCTGAATCTTTTGAGGAGGGTCGCCTCAGGTGCTAAAGAGAGTAGACTGAATTGTTGCCTGTTCCTCTCAACGCCAGAGCCAAAGGGGAAATGAGATACCCAGGGAGAAGTGAGGGATGTTCATGGAAGGAAAGCATGACACAGCAAGGGTGTTCTCTCGGATTGTGTATTGTGGGATAGGAAGTTACCCCTGTGAGTGCTTCCAACTTAGTCCTACTTTATACTTGGTACAGTTGTTTGGAAAAAAAGAAAAACCCTATTCACTGTGCCCCATTGATGGAATTCAGATAGAAGAAAAAAATTAAGGAAAAAAATGAATGAGAAAAAGCACATCAAAATTAAAACGGTACAAGTATGGAAATTTTTAGAACAATCAAGACTTAAAGTTCTAGAAGACTTATCCTAAGGAAATATTTTTTTCTAATATTTTTTCCTAGTACTTGCAGCATAAAGGTATTTGTTATAAGAATGGATGGTTCTAGTTTTGAAATACTGTTAACTAAGATTTTCCATAGGAAACAGAGCCTGGAGAGAACAAAAGGCACATGAAATGAGAACATCTGCCTACAGTAAGGCAAAGTCCAGTATATTTTGTGGGATGTTCTGACTCTGGAGTCAGAATAGTTGCTATGGCAGCAAGTGCTCTAGAAACCAAACTAAAAAAAAAAAAAAAAAAATCAATAACCTCTTACATTTTTCTCCCACTGAAAAGTACCTTAAAAAAAGTGAGCCTTCAAGGAAAAAGAAAAAGGACAAAATTTTTAACAGTAGTGAGAATTTGTTTTTAACCCCAACAAAACATGGCACCTGCCCCGCCTCAGAGCATTCACAGTAACAGAACAAAACATAGGCTTTAGCAGGACGCATCCATGGTGAGCATTCCATGGCTCCCCAACTGTCCCATAATTGCCATGGTATAGGCATGTACCTGTTGTAGCAGAGGGAGTTATAAGCTCCCTAACAAAACCATCCAAATTCTGTTGAGAATATCTCTAGAATCTTCTCTCAATTTCTGGCTTACTTGTACCTAGAAACTGTAGTGTTATTAAGCCATTGTCAGATCCAGCCTTGTAGAACCTTTGTGATGTTGGGGTTCACTCTGTAGAGCAGGATTTTGCCATAACAGCAGAGTCTTTAGGTCAGGCTCTCCCGAGATGGGGAGCTAGAGGGTGGCACACAGATGGGGAGGGCTAGCTCCTTCCTGTCTCTCTCAGTGACTCCCCAGCAACACTTCCCCCCCCAGCAACAGTAGTTTGTCCAGTAGCAGCAGAGTCTACTGCTATTTTTTTTTTTTTTTTTTTAAGAGTCACAGACTCAATATCCTCACACCCCTTTAAGAGATCAGCATCAGCCATTCAGCAGCCCTGTCTCAGAGATCCGGATCCAACACCACAGTCCCTTCTCCAACCTCAGAGACCCCACACCAGCCAAGGCTCCCCTCCTAGGTCAGGGTTCAGCTCCAGCAGTCTTTTATTCAAAGCTTCTAAATTACAATCCCAGCCACTTCTTTGTTCTGCTGGTTCTGGAGGTGATAGTTACTACCTACTATCCTAACTCAAGGATACCAGAGTTTTTTCTTTTAGCCATTTCAGTTCTCCAGTGTCTGGCTTAACAGTTCTTTATTCAGAGGTTCTAGTCATATAAACCAAGGTTGCCTTAACATTTTCCTGTCTTGAAAGCACATCCATAGAAGATAGTGTTTCTCAAGTCAATTTCCAAACAGTTTCAAAACTAAGTTTTTACAGAGAACAAAGTGACAGTGCTCACAAAGAAAGCTAGAACAGGTCTTTTGTTTGTTTTCCCCATAAGTCGGTGACATACAAGAGGCAGAAATTTATGTGTTAGGACTTACCAGAAAAATAAGACTCTAAACCAAATTATTTCTTCATTTGTTCATTTTACAAACATTCACCAAGAGCAAACTTTTTTTTTTTCAGAAATAGCAGGAAGAACAAAATGGTGTTCACTAGCACACAGTCTAGCAAAGCAGCAAGTCATTGAATATAACTAAAAACATAAGGAGACTATGAAGGGAAATTATTATGAACAGGTTGTATTAGTTTCCTATTACTTTTGTAACACATCACTACAAGCTTAGTGGTTTAAAAAAAATACAAATTCGTTACCTTGAATTCCCGTAGGTCAGAAGCCTCCCGTGAAACCAAGATGCTGGCAGAACTCCCCTCCTTCTGGAGGCTCTAAATGAGAATTCCTTTTCTTGCCTTCTCCATCGTCTAAGGAAAGCCTGCTTTCCTTGGTTTATAGTTTCCTTCATTTTTCAAGCCAGCAATGGCAAGCTGAGTTCTCCTCACAACAGCTCCAAGCTTCTCTGAGCTTGGCTGCCTCCTTCCATTTTTATAGGATCATGATTACATTGGGTTCACCTGGATACCCCAGGGTAATCTCCTTAACTAGGTTCAGCTGATCAGTAATTTTATTCCTTGTTGCCATGATCACTAGCATGTTCAGAGGTTTCAAGAATTAGGATGTGGCCATTATGGGGAGTCTTTGGTCTACCTACCGCACAGGTCAGTCACGTAGTTACTTGAGATCATTAGTTGGATCAGAGCCGGGAGTAGAATGACATTTTACGAAATATATCTGAGCCAAGAAAGAACACAGTACATTCAGTAAAGTGATAGAAGGACAATAAACCTGAAGCAGAAAGTAAGTGGGAGAGAGTAGAGAAAAATGAGATTGAGAAGTTAGCTGAGACCAGATCCTACCAGCTTAAATAGTTCATGTTTGTCGCAGACTATGAGTCTGGAGTTCTCTCTTGTCCAGCTAGAGAGTGGATGCAGAATTGAATATGAAAGAAGCTAATGTCCGGAAGGAGACAAGAACTCCAAACAGCTTGTCTCCATATTTACCGAGCTCACAAGATATTTATTACCCACGTGGTGAACATGAGGAAAAGAAGATCTTACACATGTGAATGTGGAGAAAACAATCGGACAGTAATCACTGACTTGTGTCTGTAAGAAGCAAAGGGTTTGGGGGGCAGGTGAAGTTTGTGATGAAGGTACATTGGCACCAGATGGAAAGTAATTTCCTGCAGGTGATATAACAAGTTACTTGTGATCCCATTACAATATCTCCCTAGCTAACCTTGGGCGTTTTTGCCTGTGGTGTCGGCTTTCTGCCCTAAGCTTTTTTCTAACCCATTTATGTAAGTAGAACCTATTTCCCCACACAGGTTCTTTATTGTAAGGATAATAGGAAAACTAAGAATAAATGTATGCAAGAGAGTAACATAATTATATATTTTTTAAAAGACTGTTTTGATTTCAATGGGAAGAATGGATTTAAAAGGCAGAGGAATGACTGCTACAGTGCCTAAAGCTAGATAAGATGGTAGCTTGGATTAGGTACATGTCAGTAGAAAGAGAGAATTTATTGGATCTGAGAGAGAGTTTAGAGTTACAATCAATGGCAATATATATATATATTTTTTTTTCATTTAGAAGATCTTTTTATTGAGGTGTAATCAACATAAAATGTTATATTGGTTTCAGGTGCACAACCCATTGATTTGACAATTCTATACATTACTCAATGCTCACCACTATAGTGTAGTCATTAGCTGTCACCAATATTATTAAAATATTATTGATTATATCCCCTATGTTGTACTTTTCATCTCCGTAATCTATTTATATTATAACTGGAAGTTTGCACCTCCAAATCCCCTTTATCTATTTCATGCACCCCCCACCCACCTCTCCTCTGGCAACCATCAGTTTGTTCCCTGTATTTAAGAGTCTGCCTTGTTTGTTTCTTTGTTTGTTTGTGCTTCTTTCTTTGTTTTTTCATTTCTTTTATTTTTTAGAGTCGACATACAAGTGAAACCATAAGGTATTTGTCTTTCTCTTTTTGATTCATTTCACTTAGCATAATCTCCACCAGGTCCATCCATGTTGTGATTACTTTATAATCAGGCACTGAATCCAATGTTTCTGGCACAAGTACTTGGATGGGCCCATTTGGTGGAGCTCAAAAATAAAAAGGGCAAGTATGATGGTGGGGAATAATTTGCACAATTTATAACATTTTAAATAATTAAATATGAGGGCTACCAATAAGATGGTCAAGATGGTGGTTGACAAAATATCTTGAGAATTCAACATAGTGGTCAAGGATGGACATACGTCAAGAGAAACCATGGAGATGATGAGATCACCTAAAACATTGGTTCTTCACCAGGTGTGATTTTGCCTCTGAGAATCCATTTGACAAAGCGGATACTTTTAGTTATCATAGTTATCACAACTGGGGCAAGTCATGGTTGCCAAACATCCTCTAATACACAGGACACCCCCCTCACAGAAAAGAATTACCTTGGTTAAAATGTCAATAGTGCCAAGATTGAGAAACTCTCACCTAGAGAAACAGCAGAGACTAAGAAGAAAGATAATCAAGAATAGAGCCCTGACACTTTTCAGTATTTAATGGTTTTGATTAAATAAAAGATGTGGTAAAAGAGAGGCCAAAGAGACGAAGAATTGAGTACAATGTAGTATCATTCACGAGAGTATATATTGCTTAGTAGATCATCAATGTCAAATATTGTCAGAGTTATTAAGTATAATGACCAGTGAAAAGGCAACTTTAATTTGGCTATATGGAAATCATAGCTGACTTTTGGAAAAAATGCCTTCAACAGAGAAGGATTGGAATCACATTGGTTTGGTGTGGGAAGTGAGTCAAATGTAAGAATATGGTAACAAGGAGTCAGAAAAAACTTGAGAAATTTTATTTTGATGGAGAAGAAATAGAGGTATAAACAGAGGTATACATGGACAAAGGGTTGTTTTGGTTCTTAAAGATTCAACAAGTGCTAATGGAAGGGAACAGAGAGAAATAGAGAGCCTATAAGAGAGTTAAGGAACAGTTAATAATATAAGTTTCCTAAAAGAGAAGATTCATTCATCCATTCATTCATTTACCTAAAAATTTATTTATCCAACTACTGTTTATTAAATGCCTCCTGAGTGCCCTCTAGGAAAAGTTGAACTTAAGTGGGAGAGGTACTTTCTCTGCTGTAACAGGAGGAGAGAAGAAATTAATGTAGAGTTTGGCTATTTGATTAGGACTTAGAGATCTTTTCATTCCAATTTTGGTGTTTTTACTTATCACTGTCTACAAAGCTTAAATGTTCATTATGATACTTTGAGAGGGAAACACTAAGATAGGATTTGGAAGAGACAACATAACAGCTTTTGATACAAGTCTGAACTATTTTATTATAACTTAGTATTGTATGAAATCAAATATATATGCAGAGCTTGTGAAGCATTAAAATTTGTCCTAGATTGCATAACCTATGTAAATACCACAATTGGTAATAATTTTTTTCAATAAAACAACAGAGAAACCTAAGACTACAAAATTTTAATTTTTGCTGAATAGTCCTATAGCAATATTCCAAATAGTGTGTGTGTGTATATATATATAGAGAGAGAGAGAGACAGAGAGACAGAGAGAGAGAGAGAGGTGTATAGATATAGATATTTAGCCACAACTAAAGAGATTTTAGATTTGAAAGCAAAGCTTGTTTTATATTATGTTCTATTTATATTAAAATTCCTGGGAGAAATAAGAGAAAACACTTGTTTTGCATAATTGATGCTTTATAGGTATCTAGGAAAGTTGTACAATTAGACCCTAGGGGCTCCATCAATGATTCATCACCATCTGGAATATAAAACCCTACCTACTGCTACGGTTTATGTTTCTTTGACTAAAGTGGCAAACATAACATTTTTTTTAATGTTCTGTAGAAGGTAACTAATATTTTCAAAGCACATGCATGAGATGCAACACAGGGTCAGAACTAACCCTGGTCTCTTCTATGGATATGACAAAGGGAATATAGATTGTTCCTCCAGGAGGAGAAATCACAGAATTACAAAACAAAATTATAAATTTTAGGTGATCATCAAAAATGGTTTCCTCAAGGGAGTCCTATCATTTTGCTACGACATGGATGGATCTTAAAGGCATTATGCCACATGACATAAGTCAGAGTATAGACAAATACTGTATGATCTCACTTATATGTGGAATGGAAAAAAAAACTTGTAGAAAAAGAGATTAGACTTGTGATTACCAAAGGCCGAGGGTGGGGGGACAGGAAATTGGAGGAAGGTGGTCAAAAGGTCCAAATGTCCATTTATAAGGTAAATAAGTGTAGTTGACCCTTGAACAACATGAAGGTTAGGAGTGTCAAACCCCCACACAAACATCTGCATATAACTTTTGACTCCCCTAAAACTTGACTATTAATAACCTATTTTTCACCAGAAGCTTTATTAATGATATAAACAATTAGCACATATTTTACATGTGATATGTATTATATACTGCATTCTTACAATAAAGTAAGCTAGAGAAAAGAAAATGTCATTAAGAAAATCATAAGAAGAGAATACATTTATAGTACTGTACTGTATTTATCAAAAAAAATATCCTTTTTTAAGTGGACTTTCCCAGTTCAAACCCACATTGTTCAAGGGTCAACCGTACTAGGGACATAATGTACAGCATGATGACTATTGCTAGAGCCTTTATGTGTATAACATAACAAAGTCATCAAGAGAGTAATTCCTAAGAGTTCTCATCCCAATGAGAATTGTTTTTTTCTTTTTTCTTTTCTTTCTTTTTATTGTATCTAGAGAAGACAGATGTTAGCTGAAACTATTGCGGTAATTATTTTACAACATATGTAAATCAAACCATCATTGTATCATTTACCTCATACAATGATGGTTATCAATTATTTCTCCATGAGACTTAAAACGAAACAAAACAAAACAAACAAAACAGTCTCTTCTTAAGAGTGGACCCCACTGGGGGTGCTTGGGTGGCTCAGTTGGTTAAGCATCCAACTTTGGCCCAGGTCATGATCTCACCTTTCATGGGTTCGCGCCCACATTGAGCTCTGTGCTGACAGCTCAGAGCCTGAAGCCTGCTTCGGAATCTGTGTCTCTACAGATTTTATCTCTCCGACCATTCCCAAATTGTGCTGTGTCTCTCTTTGTGTCTCAAAAATAAATAAAAATATTTTTTAAAATGTTTTAAAAAGAGTGGACTCCACTGAGTTTGACTTGAAGAAATTGTCTTGTAGATACTCAGGTCTTAGGGCCAAATTAAAACTCAATTATGACCATTTTACTCTTCTCCCTGTCTGCCTGTATCTCTTATTTATTCCATGATTCTTTGCCTAAAGATATCTTATTTTTATTCAAACTTTGATGTTAAATAATTTCTTAGATATTAATATCCTCTAGTGCCTAGCACAGGGGCAAAGAATAATTTATAGTTAGTATAATTTTGTAAAATACAGGCATTCTGGCTTTAAAATGTTTGTTTTGTACAAAAGTGAAAGAAAATATGTTTTGAGCAAAATAGAAGGTTCTTTTTAAAACAACTACAAAAAAACTAAAGAAAACATCTGGTTTTAAACAATATAGAGCAAAACTTCAAAGTTCAGCAGACAGAAAAAAAAAGTGTGGAGATTTTATGTAGACGTGTCAGCAGACTGCAGTATTTTTCTTTATCTTTATGGTTGATAATAAAGTTCTAAAAGAAGCAGAAGAAGAGAGGGGAAGCTTGAAACAGCAAATCTGACCTTTTCTGTTATTAATTCAAAGCAGGAAATATCTGGTCTCCTCTGTTGGAAAAAACAATCAAAGGCCACTTGTAAATTACTTTTAAGAACCATCTGAGACAAGTTGCCCCAAATCCCTATAATAAATATGGTCATGGACCAGCTCTAAAATATATCCTTTCCAAATTAGAAGCATTATAATAAGTTAGGATTATTGGAAGACTAATTCTATATAGAAAGAGGCTGAGGAGGCAATTAGTTTAGAAAGGTGGGATATGGGACTTACTTTGAAGTTATAGTTGAACAACAGACAAGCTGTTTTTACTAAGGTTATAGATTACATTTTAGTGGTTTGGGATGGGAAGGGATGATGGAAATTATGTGCAGGAGGAAGAATTCTCTCACAATCCATTCCTTGGTTTTGATACTGTTGGAAGCTTATGGGAAGTCATAGACACAGTTGTTTGATATAAAGATTTCCATTAGTACAGAGGAACTTATCAAGCATTAAATTTTTGCCTACATTACATAACTTTTTCAAATATCAAGTTATTTTACGGCCATACCAAAATTAATTTAGAAAAAAAAAATTTATTTTAAAATGACAAAATAGAGGGGCGCCTGGGTGGCGCAGTCGGTTAAGCGTCCAACTTCAGCCAGGTCACGATCTCGCGGTCCGTGAGTTTGAGCCCCGCATCAGGCTCTGGGCTGATGGCTCAGAGCCTGGAGCCTGTTTCCGATTCTGTGTCTCCCTCTCTCTCTGCCCCTCCCCCATTCATGCTCTGTCTCTCTCTGTCCCCAAAATAAATAAACGCTGAAAAAAAAATTTAAAAAAAAATCACTTGGGGAAATGTTTTAGATTGAATGCTTAGATCCACCCCTAAGAAATCTGGTTGAGTTGGTTTTTCATGGAGACCAACAGAGTATCAAAAGCTTCCAGGTGGCTCTAATTGGCCATCAGAGTTGAAGATGGCTTCCATAAAAAAAAAAAAATTAACCTCAAAACTCTGTGAAAGTGAATATAAGATTATGTTTTGGAATATAAAGTGGACTACATAGTCATATCCTGCAAGTTGAGAAAAACTGTTTAACAATTCATTTTAACAATTAGGAATTCAGGAAATATGGAGGCATAGGTCAATGTAACTCATAGCGAGCACAGAAGACAATTTAATCTGCTAACAGTCCATTCCTGCTTCAAACAGTTGTGCTACAAAGCCACTGTTTAAAAACAAAAAAAAACAAAAAACCTGGTTCTTTAAGTGAAAAAATAGTAATTTTTTTTTGAAATACCAAAATAAGTTAACAACAAGTAAACCTCATTCTTGACTAAAGGGAACAAAATATAGCCAGCTGATTTTCACTTAATACTGCATGTGAGTGCTGGAGCCGGGATTTGAACCTAGGTTCATCTGGTTCCAAAATTACATTATAGCATGTTGGTTACTAGCTTCTAGGGTTCTCTCATTCCTTTGTCAGGTAATTCTCTATATAGATCCCAGAGTTACCTTTTACCTTTTGTAAAAAAGTCAAGAGGGGAGGAAGTAAGAATCTTAATATTCTTTTATTTTAAACCCCTCCCTTCCTTCAGTTTTTCAGGATGAGAAAGTTCCAGAGATCTGTTTCACAACAATGTTAATATACTTCACTTACACTTAAAAAAAAAGAGGTTAATATGGTAAATTTTACATTATGTATTTTGAACACAATAAAAAACAAAAAAAAAAACAGCTGAATGAATTTTTTTAAAGATCAAATCTATACACTTCAGCATGACACAAAAAGTTTTTCCCAATATAACCTCAATATGGCTCTTTAATCTAGTGATATTCTGTGTATAATGTTCCTGACACACAACAATGTTTACTCTTTAAAAAAAAAATGACACATTTTCCTGTTTGATTCTTATACATATATTTTTACCTTTGCTTAAAACTCATTTTCCTCTCTGACCACCTGGACAATGCTTACCCATCAAGCTAAAGTATCAGGCTTTTTTTTTTTTTTAAGGGCCTAGTGGGGAGACCTATTAAATTGTTGAAGAATGAATGATTCTACAAAACCTGGTGACTCATGTATCAATTAGTCATTAAGAAATTATTATTATGTCTATTAAGTGTGATCTGTACCACCTGAGATGAAATAACCACCACCCCCCCCAAAAGCATGTGACTTAGATGAGTAATTGAGACAGAGAAACATACTAATATCCATTATCTAGTTTTAAGTCCCTAAACATGTATGAGCAGATATAAGTGAAATCAGAGTCTTACAGGGTGATACCAGTGTGGTCTAGGGTAGTCTGAGAAAAAATAAAAGGTAAAGACAATGCTTGGTCTATTCATAATTCTATCCCCAGTCATTGGCAGAGTGTCTTCCATATAGATTAGAAGCTAAGTAAGTATTTCTTGAGTGAATGAATGAAAGCATGAATGAAAAGTAGCTGTTAAAGGCAGGGAAATTAATTGAACTTGACCGAACAAGCAGAACACAGATATGGTAATAATCAAGCACAAAATAACATTAATTCAGAATACCCTGTACCCTGGCTGAGCCAATGACAGAGTTCATTTTCGTACTATTATTAAAATAAGAATTGTTTTCTTTCTGCGCAACCCAAATCAAAAGAAAATGTAGGGGAAATGACAAAATTTTGTCTAAATGACAAAAACAGTCTATTCACCATCCTGAAACTGTTATTCTCCTATTTTGAGTTACTGATTAAGGAAAGAGCTTTTTCTGCTGTTATTTTTTTTAAACTTCCTTTGTTTCATTTTTCCTTGCCTGTCCTATTGCTTGCCTGTAAAAGGCAATGATTCCCAACATACTCTTGTGGAAAAAACAAAAAAACAAAGACCAAAAAAACAATAGCTCAAGAAAATAAAATCTGTAAAAACGCACCTAGGGACAGGTCAACTCTAAATCCAGTAATATACAGCATAAAAAATAATTTTGACTGATATATCTCATAGATTATTGTTTTAATTTTCTATTGCTGCTATAACAAATAACAACAAGCTTAATGGCTTAAGATAATAAACACTTATTATCTTAAAGTTCTGAAGTCAGAAGTCCAAATCAACGAAAAAAAAAAAAAAGTACGAAATCAGTCTCATTGGGCTAAAGTCAGGTGTCAATATGGCCTTGCTCCCTCTGGAGACTTTAGGGGAGAAGCCATTTTCTTGGCTTCTTGGCTATTGGCCATTTCTTCTGTCTTCAAAGTGCATCAACCCCACTTTTGCTCTGCCATCACGTCTCTTTACTGAATGTAACTCCATTGCCTCCCTTGTGATTATGTTGGACCCATACATATAATCCATAATAATCTACCCATTTTAGAACTCTTAATTTAATCATATCTACAAAACTTCTTTTGGTGCCAAGGAGTTGGACATGGACATCTTTGGGGGACCATTATTCAGCATATACTACTTCTGATCAGTTTTATTTGAAGATTCGTATTTATATAACCTTTGGTCCAGTTATATAAACAGATTTCTCCCCACCAGCTGAGAAATCTGTCTACTGCATTTCCACCCTTTTTATACCTTCAGCTGTTCTAGTCATGAAGGATGTATAACTCCTCTGCAGCCCCCTGCATTCTAGTATTTTTATGCTAGCCCAGGTATCTGCTCAGGATTCAGTTCTTCTTACACAACTGTTCACAGGCCAGTACGGGCATGTGTTTTCCCTGAAATCCTCTCTGATCCTAGCAACTTCACCTCCAAGTCATTCCCTTGTCTTATCTCCTTTATGTATGTCTGAGGTATTATTGTGGATTGACCTGAGTTCAGGTATTTGCTTTACCACTAATATATGTGGATTTGGATCTGGATTTCATCTGTAAAATGTGGATAATATTACGTACTTTGTCAGATAATTTTGTGGATTAAACAGACCAGAAACACATACAGAGTGGATGTTCCATAAATATTAGTAGCCTTGTCTCTCCTTTATTTTCATCCATTTTTAGACAGGAGTCCAGGTAACTTGTAATTAATTTTAATGTTTTATTTCAGCTGCATATTTAATTCTTAGATAATATGTCTCCAGTCACTTTTTTAATGCTTATTTTTGAAAGCGAGAGACAGACAGACAGAGAGAGACAGAGTTTGAGCAGGAGAGGGGCAGAGAGAGACACACACACACAGAATCCGAAGCAGGCTCCAGGCTCTGAGCTGTCAGCACAGAGCTGGACGTGGAGCTCAGACTCACAAATGTGAGATTGTGACCTGAGCCAAAGTCAGATGCTCAACCAACTGAGCCACCCAGGAGCCCCTACCTATAGTCATTTTCAGCAAATAACCAATCTGTCATGTGTAGTGTGAAGCATATTCAATAATCTATACAGCCGTGTGTTGATAGAAAGAGCTTTTTCTCACAGAAGAAAATAAATCATTCAGGTTATAATTCTTCTTGTAATAATCGAGCATTAGCTACATTCTCTTGAGTTTTTCATATGACCTATAATAATGTGGAGTCCTTTCCCTACTTTAAATAGACTATTTGATTAAAAGATGAAATAGAAAAAACAATTTCTTAACCTTTAGAGAACTCATTTCATCTCTTAAACTTATACTGAAGTAGCAGTTGGAAACTTAATAATTATTATTTTCAGGGTTTGCTCAACCAGCTCCCTCTTTTGTTTTATTTTCTTTTTCTCAATTTCGCTTTTCTCAGTGGGAAATCCCCTGTACCACCTAGAGGAAATGTGGCTTTTTTCTAAGCCTGTGGCCAGAGTCCCAATTATCTGAGAATTAAAATCCATGTCTCCAGCTAACTAGTTTGACCAGAATTCCTCTCTGCTTCCTTTTTTTTTTAATTTTCCAACTTCCCTTACCAATCATCTCACTTTACCCATTTTCCTTCCCTTTGATTACTATAGAAAGCAAATGTAGTCTGACTTGACTGAACGATATGCATTACATACGATATTTTTCTGATGGTGTATCATGGTCCCACCATGTATCAGCCACGGTGCTAAACAAACAACACCTCAAAAGCTGGTTCCCAAAGCCAGTCGGAAGTCCCAAACAGAATCCAGCAGGTCAATATGGTACAATATGGGGCCTAGGAGAGAGTAATTTTGTGGTCTCGGAGAGGGAAAGGGTTGGAGAGTGATCAGAACACTTTTCTAGAGAGTCAGGCGGAGGGATTCAATTATTAGATGTAATAGGATTAGCCCAAAGCACTAAGAGCAGAAGGCAGAAGACACGATGGGATGGCTGAAAGGCACAGTCGCTCTTCCCTCTGACAAGACTGTACATTTCCTTATTACTGGACAGCATCCACAGCTGAGTGCCTTATGTGCACACAAGGTCAGTTGTGCGTGTGTAATGTCCAACGGAAGAACTTTTTTTTTACCACAACCTATGATACTTTTGCAAGTAAAACTGCCAGCAAGAGAGAATGGGATGCTAATATTGCCTGAGACATAAAAAATAGTTACAAGGCATGGACTAAATAAATACTAATATTTTAAAGTTCAAATTCTCTTTCTGATCTCTGTTGTTTGATCTCTGTTGGTTTGGGAAACTGATGCTTGGATTTTTGTACGGCCCTGATCTTCGCCTGTTATTGCAGCTGCAAAGTTGTAACTTTAAACTAACTTTGGAAAAATATTTCTTCTAATGCGATTATCCTTCTTCAGATTCCAAATGGCATGACCATCAGTGTAATGAAGCTACCCACTCCCAGAAAGGAAGGGGTTTCACATAGGCTTAGCTAATGGTTTGCCATGTGTCCCCACAGTTGTATGCATACAGTATGTTGCTCTCATGTTGAAAAGACAAAACAAAAAAAGTCTTTTCAATGCCAACCAGAGAAACCAATAGAAGCAAGAGCTCATCTCACACAGAATAAATTCCTCCATTCTCCTATAGGGTCTCAGGATGATTCACCCAGTCTTCTTGGATTCATTCCATTCCTGCCCTGCAGCTATAGATGCTGATATCTTCAAGTTGCCTCTCCATAGCCTTAGATCTGCTGCCCCTTGGTGGTTGACAGGTGATAAGAGGAGACCTCAGTACAGTGTTGGTCTTGTCTGTGACTGCACAAACGTAGGGCATTTCATTTCTTCATGGTCTTTCCTCTGCTTTTTGCCTGTTTCTTCTTTTACAATGCACTTTGCCTTAGCTGAGGTACATCACATGTATGATGGTTTCTAAAACAATGGAATTGAATGTTAGGTTTTCTGAGTCGAATTTCTTTTTCACACAGCATTTAGTTGATTCTCTTTCCAAACTCTTTAAAAAAACAGATTCTTTTCCCTGACATGCAAAATTAAGCCAGATTTCTAATTTTGTTCACAGAATTAGGCCCCCTTTGAAACACTCGCTATGCACATATGATGGGAGCACACACACACACACACACACACACACACACGTTTGTGTGTGTGTGTGTGTGTATTGTTTGTTTGTTTGTTTGTTTGTTTTGGGTCAGTAGTAAAATCTATACTTGATTTCATGCCTGGACCAGAAGCCTCTATATTAGTAAGAGCTCTCCAGAGAAAGAGAACTGATAAGATATGTGTGTATATATATCATTTTGATATAGACAGATGACTAGGACTAGGATTATCTATATCTATCTGTATTACCTATCTATCTAGAGAGATTTTGGGAAATTGGCTTATGTAATTAGGGAAGGTGACAAATCTCAAGATCTGCAATCAGCAAATTAGAGACCCAAAGTAGCTGATCATGTAGTTACAGCTGAATACCAGCAAACTCAAGACCCAGGAAGGGTTAATGTTTCAGTGTGATCCTGAAAACAGGACAAAATTGATGTGAGATCAAGGCAGTCAGGCAGGAGTTACCTCCTACTCATGGCACAGCTGGCCTTTTGTTCTATTCAAGTCTTCAACTGAATGGATGTGGCCCACCTACATTAGAGTGTGCAATCTGCTTTACTCAATCTACCAATTCAAATGTTAATCTCATCCAGAAACACACTCATAGACACATCCAGAATAATGTTTGACCAAATATTTGGGTATTTTGTAGCCCACGCAAGTTGACATATAAAATTAACCATCATAGTCTCCTATTACAGTGGAACAGTCTGAAAGAAAAAAAAAAAGAAAAAAAATCAGTCCTGCTCCAAGCTGTGAAATCTTATGCACACCACAGTTTCTGCCTGGTAGGCAGTCATGTAAAACAGTTTTGTCCACACTGAGTATGTACAATAAATGCCTCCTGTTCCCACTGCAAACAATATCACAATTTATTGTCACAACTCTGACCCATGAATTGTTTTTTTACCATATTGAAGAGAAAGACTTAGAAGCAGAGAGGTTAAACAATTTAGGTAATTTCTAAGACTGACCTAAACTCAAGAATTCTCTCCTTCCAAGTTGACAGCTAAGGAAAAGGAAAACTAATTTGGAGGCTGCAATAAACCCTCATACACAAGAGGGACCCCGAGAACATCTGGAATCACCAGCCTCAGTGTCCTGATAATCTGGAAGAAGAGTGAGTGAAGGTTTTTGTAATACTCTCTTTTTAGACTTTTTCTTTCCCAATATACAAAATTTTCCTTCTGAAAAACAGCAAGTCTATGCCATTTCCATCATTGTTCTTTATTAGTTTCATAGCACTGATGCGTACGAAGTGTAATGCAATTTATCTTTTTCAGTAGCTGTACTCATAGCCATCCTAAGCATTACAATGTAATCATACTTAACAATTATGAAACTGACATGATATTAATGAACAGTTTTCAGGTGGGCATAAGAAGTTTCAGTCTCATAAACCATAATCCATTTAATCTACTGACTACTCTCATAGGTTCCCCTTTCTAGCTTTTATAAACACACTACCTATAATCAGAAGAAAATAGATAGAATTACCACACACTGATGGCTTTATGCCTTTATTCATATCACAGTGGGTCTTCAACAATCTCTCTTAAAAGCCTTCCATTTAGCTTTGAATAACCATAAATGTGTATTTCACAATCCTTCACAGATTACCTACCATACTGCCATTTGACACAGAAAGTAAAATAAAATATGCAACCATCCTTGACAAATATGTACACAAGTAATTTAATGTAAAAGAGAATGTCCATGTTTTAAGAACTAATAGCCCAAAAATCCATCTCATTGGTCTATTATAATAAACACATCTTGACTCTGACCACTTCTCATAAACATTATTGTGGTTATCCTCATCCAAGCCAGACTTATCTCTCATGAGGATTTTTGCCAAAGCCTCCTAACTGGTTTCCCCTTTTCTGTCCTTTCACAGGCAATTCTCAAAACAGCAACTAATATGACAAAGTTAGGTTATCAATGAAATTATGCTATTCATCTTCTCAAAACCTGCCACAGATTCACCCTTTCATTCAGTAAATGGCAAGGGCCAACAGGCTTGGCTGCCCAGCGACATCTTTGAGCTCAGGAGCTATCCTTCCCCCTCCTCTCTCTCTAGACACTTTGACCTCCTTGCTCTCCCTTGAACATGACCGGCATAATTCCACATCAGCGTTTGGCACTCAGCCTGCAATGCTCTTCCCAGGAGATCCAGATGACTCATCTCCTTCAGAGTAAACCTTCTCAGTGCAGGCTAGTTAACTGTTTCAAGCTGTGTCACCAGTCACACACCCCCCAAGCCCATTTCCCCATTCTATGTTTGCCTCCATTGTACATACTAACTGGTTACAGAATTTATAATTGCTCTGTTTATAATCTGTCTTCTTCCATTACGATGCATGATCCACAAAGGCAGGGATTGTTCTGTTTCGTTCATTCCTATAACCCCATCATCTAGAGTAGTGCCTGCTACAACATAGGCTTTTAATAAATATGTGTTGAATGGATGGATGAATGAAACAAACAAACAAAAAGGGTAGGGACTGTTATCTTCTTACTTAAATACTTTCAAGCTGTTAAGACTTCTGAGTTTTACTGGTGAGGCTTACACAGGAATGGAAGCCATGGAAAGGCCTTAGCAGCCAGATGGGCTCTATTTTATTGCTCAGGCTCCAAATGTCTTTTTGGCTCATCTGACTGATTTGGTTACAAGAATGCAATCATTCCACAGTTTCTCTCATTGTTACCTTACCTGATTCTCCACAATAATTTTTCTGACCTTGATAGGTCGCCCTGGAT
Organism: Herpailurus yagouaroundi; assembly: GCF_014898765.1. Lineage (NCBI taxonomy): Eukaryota > Metazoa > Chordata > Mammalia > Carnivora > Felidae > Herpailurus > Herpailurus yagouaroundi. The sequence continues at coordinate 14,400,527 of NW_024412394.1, read as the reverse complement.
ATGCTGAACTAACATTTTATATTTTTATTGGCTGAGTCTAATAAATTGTAAACCACACTCTTTACTTTCTGTTCTCTATTATCAAAACATGCTCAAATCTTTATCCAAAAACATACAAATTGAAAAACCTTGGACAGCATATTAAACCTCTCTGAACTTTAATTTCTTCATAAACTGAAATAATAATAGCTATGGTTCAGAAATCCCTTGAGATGTAAATAAAGTTTACAGAGAAATATCTTGTAAAGTGTTATAAAAGGCGTTATTATTTATTTCATTGAAATTGGCTCTTTTCCTGGGATATGCCATGGGCCAGAAGGAAAATCAATGAGGACCATAGTTAGCTATGTACTGTTAATATTTTAGCTATGCTCTTTTTCACCCAAAGAGAGAACAAGGCTCATAATAGCCAAAAATGTTAAGCTCACAAAAAGAATTCAAAAGAGCTGGTGCCTCTTGAAACTTTGAACAGTATGCAATATTTCTTATATTATTGCTGATGACTTTGAATATGGTAAAGATAATTTATTTAGTCATGAGCCACCACGGCATAAAATTCACTAGGTATTTTGCCTTCATGGAAAATGAGATTTCATCATGGTAAAACTAACGTATGTAAATTACAGAATTATATCACCAGTTAGTTGTTTTGTTCTTTTTTGTTTGTTTTTTATTTCTTGAAATCTCTCCAAGGCAAATGTGATTTATATAAGAATTGAAAACATATCACTTTGCAAGAGCCAAGTTGTATAAACAAGCAAGAATACTAAATTTATAATAGCATCTGAATTACCATGGAAAAGGATAGATGGAGTTATTTTGCATCGTTTTTTTCAACAAGTGCATTTTTTATATAAATCTGGATATCAAGGGCATTTCCTTTAGTTTCCTATATTATTAGAATTTACCTGTTTTACATAAGTCAATTTTCCAGATAATTTAAAGCATTATTTTAAGAATTAAATCTACTGGGAAAAAAACTCTTCAAGAAACTTACTTAAAAAGTTTTCTAAAATATATTACATACTTTCATGGAGTCATGTCTGAATAAAATAAACATATGATGGCAAATTAGAGTATATAAGCATAAATATACAAAACCATCAAAAAGAAGTAGATTCAGTTTGTGACACATTATTTATTCTGCTAGAATTTCAGTTCCCTTATCTGTAAAAGAGAAATTACAATTTTTACCTTACAAAATTCACATTGCTTAAATGTGATGTGCATGTATGTGAATAGGCAGGATTTTTGCTACCGTTCTAAATGTTGATTAAATTCCCCAACCACAATCTTGTTAATACATTTATTTCCTTTTACCAATATTCTGAACTTCAAACCAATACCTAATCCATTTCCCATTTTCATATGCAAAGCTTTAAAAATGGAACTTAATATTTTATATATTGGTTTAATGATAATTCTAAGTCAGAAATATCTAGAGTATTGGGCTAAAAATGCAGGCATTGGAGACCAGTTTCCTAGGATGACTGCCTTGTTTTATGATTACTCTGAATATAATGTACATAAATAATGGTAGGGGGGAACTCCTGGCTTTAAGTATAAGACAGAAACAAAGACTATAAGAATTTATAGGGTCAAGATTTTGAAGAAGGAAGCTAAGTGGGTGAGCTGAGCATGTATGATCATGATTTTCCCTTAAAGTGATTGCCAATCTCAAAAGTAAATGACAAAACAAAGAGCTGGGAAGTAGAGCATAACTTTTGGCAGCCTTAAGGGCAAGGAAAAACAAAAATTAAAGTTGAGGGCTCACCAGAAGGACAGAATGAAACCATTCCTCAGAAGAAACTTATCTTTGACTTCACCCATGACTGAAATACGGTGATAATCCTGAACAGACTTCCTTCTCAAATTAAATGTAGGGGCACCTGGGTGCCTCAGTTGGTTAAGTGTCCGACTTTAGCTCAGGTCACCATCTCACAGCTCATGTGTTCAAGCCCCACATCAGGCTCTGTGCTGGCAGCTTGGGGCCTGGAGCCTGCTTGTTTTTCTGTGTCTCCCCCTCTCTCTGCCCCTCCCCAGCTCACACTCTGTCTCCCTGTCCCTCAAAAAATAAATATAAATAAATAAATAAATAAAATGTAATTCTTTACTGAATAAAAATTATATTATTTAAAGACCTGAATTCTTTCTAAAATTTTTCATTGATGGTTTCAAAAACACAATCAGGCATACAGAAAGAAAAAATTAATCAGGCATACAGAAAGAAAACAACATAAAAAAATAAGAAAAGAAAAACCTGTAAACAGAATAAAAACATAGACTATAAAGGACATCGTGACTATCAGACATGAACTTCAAAATAACTTGATTAATATGCACAGAAATTTAAATGACCAGATAACAAAATTTGGCACATAATTTAAAACTATAAAAAAGAATGAAACGGAAATTCTAGAAGTTAAAATTAAATAATAATAATTTCAAAATTCTCCAAATAGATTTAAGAGATAAGACAATTTGAAGATAAAATTAGGAACCAGTAGACAGGTCAGAACAAAATGTTCAAACTGAAGCATTAAAAGACAAAGGAATTAAAAACAGAAAAGCTCACTGAAGACAAAAAGAAAATAGTGAAAGGCCTAACGTACATTTATTTTGAGTGTCAGAAAGAGAACAGTGAGAGAATAGGGCAGAAGCAATGTTAGTTTTTAGTTTTAAGAAATCCAATTTTGATTCCTAGGTGTATTTTTGTTTATATTTATTATACTTAGGTTGTTGATGTTTCTTACATCAGTAGCTGAAGGGCTTTACTCCGGAAATTTCTCGGTTATTGTCACTTTAACAATTAAGGTGAATGAAAGATACTTTTGAGACAAATAAAATCTAAGAGAATTTGGCAGTAGTAAACTAGCATTAAAGAAAATAAAGGAGGTAGATGAACAATGACTCCAGATAGAAATACAATATGCAAGGACAAGGAGGAACATCTAGGAAAACCACTTGGGCAACTGTAAATGAACACTGATTGTATGAAACAATAAAATAATATCTTATGGGATTTAAACTTGACAAAGATAGGACAAAAAGCTGGAGGGATAAATTGAGTTAATGTTTTAAGGTTTTAGTTTTGTTTGGTGATTGATAGAAGTCAATTACCTTAATTCAATCCTTAAGGAAGGGATAACTATCTTCATCTTTCAGCTAACTATTCCAAAATGGTAAATTAATGTATAACAACCTGATAACAGAGCAAAAGTAATAATAAAAGTAACAACAACAAAAGGTGATTTACTCCAGAAAAGAGATTAATACATAGAATGTTAGGACAAATGAAATCTGAAGGCAGTAAAGTTAAATGTCAAATAATTAAATCATGTATCAATAAAATAAATATGCTAACTGAAAGACAAGGCTTCCAAGATGAGACTTTAAAAAATAATTGCCGTCATCCAAAGTATGTGGAACGTTTGAGAGTAAATAGATGGAAGAATCAACCAAAATTAGCCCGATGTAGCAACATCAATAGTAGACCTTAAGACAAATTTACGAATGATAATGTCAGATATATTAAGATGAAAGTGACAGTGCACCAGAAAAATACACCAATCTAAATTTGTCAGTACTTAATAGCATAGCTTCAAAATAAAAAGAAATATTTACAGAACTAAAAGGAGAAATGTACACAAAGCCATGATATTAAGAGATTTAAATATACTAGCCTTAATAACATCAGAAAAGCCTCCAAAAAAATCAAGAAAATTTGAATATTTGGGCACACTTAAAATTTAAACAAATAGTTTAATTAATGTAGAACTTTGTCCCTTAAGAGTACAAAATGCACTGTTTTTTCAAGTGTACATGGCTTAGTTACCAAAATTGACCACTGTTGCACCATAAAGTAAGACTCAACAAATTTCAATGGATCCAACTCACAGATAGAATATTCTGAACACTAAAGAATTAAGCTAGAAATCAATTACGAGAGAATAACAAGAGAGTTCTCAAATATTTCACAGTTAAGAAACAATTCTTTAAAAAGCAAATAAGCAAAAAAACCAAATACAAAGTCACTACGTAAATCAAAACTGAAAGACAAAGGAGAGATGATGCCAAAACTTGTGATATTCCGGTATGTATCTACTGAGAGACGTATTTGAAAACTTTGATTTATATTTTAGAAAAGAAAGCTAAAACTCAATAACTAATATATTGAAATTGAGAACTGAGAAAAGTAGAGCTTTTTTGCTTTTAATGAAATGCAAAGAAAGAAGAAGGGAAATTAAAATAAAAGTATGTATTTATTTCATAGTTTGCTGTATTAGTCTCCTCAGGCTAGGCATACCATAATACCACAGACTGACTGTTTAAACAATAGAAGTTTATTTTCTTACAGTTTGGGAGCATAAAAATCTAAGATTAAGGTAACAGGAATTTTGGTTTCTGGTGAGACATCTTTTTCTGGCTTGTAGACAGCTGGCTCCTTTTAAGTGTGTCCTCACATGACCTTTCTTCTGTGCACATGCAGAGAGAGAAGGAGGTTGGGGGGAGAGAGAGAAAGAGAGAGAGAGAAAGATTGAGAGGTATCCCAGTGGGACCTCTTTTTCATCTCATAGGGACACCAGTCCTATGGGATTGGAGCCCTGCCCTTATGACTTCATTTAACTAGTTACTTCTTTGTTTATTTATATTTTATTTATTTATTTTTTTAATTGTAGGGAGAGTGAGTGAATGAGTGGGCAAGAGCAGTAGAGAGAGAGAGAGAGTGAGAATCCCAAGCAGGCTCCATGCTCGACATGGAGCCAGATGTGGGACTCGATCCCATGAGCCTGGGATCATGACCTGAGCCAAAATCAAGAGTTGGACGCTCAACCGACTGAGCCACCCAGGCTCCTCTAACTAATTACTTCTTGAGGCCCTATCTCCAAAACACTCATAGTGGGGTGAAATTTTAATATATGAATTTGAGGGTACACAATTAACAGTTGACTTTTCAACAGAACTAACAAAACTGATAAACACAGCAAGCTTGACCATGCTAAAAAGAAAAAAAAGAACCGATGTCCAATTTCAAGAATGAGAAAGAAATGCAATGACCATAATTACAGAAAGTTTTTTGAAAGAGGATATTTTGAACAACTTTAATCCAATACATTTAAAAATTTTAATAAAATTGACAAAATGTCCAGAAAAAATAAAATTTATCAAAACTGACCCAAAGATATAGAATACCTGTTAAATTCCATAACCATTCAAATTAATAATAATAATAATAATAATAAGTCCAAAACTTCCCCACAGTAAAGATCTTTCAGCATTAGATGTTTGAATAAATTAGTAAATCCTATCTGCAAAAAGCACAAATTAAATGACATTGTTAAAAACACGTACTCTAGACCTGGAAAGCAACTAAAGACACACAAGAAACTGAGTAACAGTTTTCTCAAAGAAATTTATTCTTGAAGAACTGTTATAGCTTTGGATAAGGATAATGAGAATCTGTAGCCTTCTTCTCTTTGTAGCCTCTCCCACCACATACCTACCTTGGTGAGTGAGAATTGCAATTTTATCAAAGTGGTTGGTTCAGCTATAATCACCAGCAACATCACTGCCAGAGAAGGAATAGTAACTCTGAGGTAGGAAGCAAGGAAATTTGGCTTTACCAGCTAAATATGATGAATGGGATAGGAAGTAAAGAGAAAAACAGTTTATTTTTTCCAGCTTTTGACTGAGATCTTAGCTACATCAAGCATTGGACTAGCCAGAAACTTAACAAGACCTTGAGAATGAGAAAGAATATAGAAGGGCTAGAAAAGTACCGTTTCTCTGTGGCTGACTGAAAAACTACATGTTTGCATGTGTGTGAAGACCCAAGAGAGCCCAGAAGAAAGTAAAATGAAATGAGGGCTTGGGGTGCCTGGGTGGCTCAGTGGGTTAAGTGTCCAACTCTTGATTTCAGCTCAGGTCATGATCTCACAGTCTGGGGTAATGAGCTCCATGTCAGGCTCTGTGCTGACAGCGTGGAGCCCGCTTAGGATTCTCTCTCCCCCTCTCTCTCTTCCCCTCCCTTGCTCATGCTGTCTCTCTCTCTCTCTCTCTCTCTCTCTCTCAAAATAAATAAAATAACTTAAAAAAAGAAATAAGGACGTGTCAATGTACACACAAAACCACTCAGATCCATCAAGAGAAGGCAGTAAACCTTATAGGCTCCAGATGTATTAACACAGTCTCTGCGCAAAGCACTGGCTGATCACCAAACTATGCAGACAAAGAAGCAACATCACAGTCTAAAAAGTAAGCAAAGATATCAACACTTACACATTGTCTTGTATGTAGATTCCACTGTTTAAATTCAGGCAAGATACTAAACAGAAAATAAATAAATAAATCAGGATCCAAAGTTGATATAGGATATTATCTAAAATATCTCGGTTAGGGGTGCCTGGGTGGCCCAGTCAGTTAAGCATCCAACTTTGGCTCAGGTCACAATCTCGTAGTCCGTGAGTTTGAGCCCCATGTCGGGCTCTGTGCTGACAGTTCAGAGCCTGGAGCCTGCTGTGTTTCCGTCTCTCTCTGCCCCTCCGCACTGGCACTCTGTCTCTCTTTCTCTCTCTCTCTCTCTCTCTCTCACACAAATAAACATTAAAAAAAGATTCTTTTAAATAAATAAAAAAATAAAATAAAATAAAATAAAATATCTCAGTGAAAACAATAATTAATATGGTACATTCAAAGAAACAGAACAGAGACAAAACATCTGGGAAGATGGCAGCGTAGGAGGACGCTGGGCTCACCGCGCGTCCTGCTGATCACTTAGATTCCACCTACACCTGCCTAAATAACCCAGAAAACCGCCAGAGGATTAGCAGAACGGAGTCGCCGGAGCCAAGCTCAGACGAGAGGCCCACAGAAGAGGGTAGGAAGGGCGGCGAGGCGGTGCGCGCTCCACGGACTGGCGGGAAGGAGCCGGGGCGGAGGGGCGGCTCGCCCGCCAAGCAGAGCCCCCGAGTCTGGCTTGCAAAAAGCGGAGGGGCCTGACGGACTGTGTTCCGACAGCAAGCGCGACTTAGCGGCTGGGAGGTCATAAGTTAACAGCTCTGCTCAGAAAGCGGGAAGGCTGGAGGACAAAGGGAAGGAGAACTGCTGAGCCCCCTGACGACAGAGCTCAGTTTGGTGGGGAACAAAGGCGCTCGCCAGCGCCATCTCCCCCGCCCATCCCCCAGCCAAAATCCCAAAGAGAACCAGTTCCTGCCAGGGAACTTGCTCACTCCGCGCAAACACCCAACTCTGCGCTTCTACGGAGCCAAACCTCCGGCAGCGGATCTGACTCCCTCCTGCTGCCACAGGGCCTCTCCTGAAGTGGATCACCTAAGGAGAAGCAAGCTAAGCCTGCCCCTCCTGCCCCTGTGCACCTTGCCTACCCACCCCAGCTAAGACGCCAGATCCCCAGCATCACAAGCCTGGCAGTGTGCAAGTAGCCCAGACAGGCCACCCCACCCCACAGTGAATCCCGCCCCTAGGAGAGGGGAAGAGAAGGCACGCACCAGTCTGACTGTGGCCCCAGCGGTGGGCTGGGGGCAGACATCAGGTCTGACTGCGGCTCCGCCCACCAACTCCAGTTATACACCACAGCACAGGGGAAGTGCCCTGCAGGTCCTCACCACTCCAGGGACTATCCAAAATGACCAAGCGGAAGAATTCCCCTCAGAAGAATCTCCAGGAAATAACAACAGCTAATGAGCTGATCAAAAAGGATTTAAATAATATAACAGAAAGTGAATTTAGAATAATAGTCATAAAATTAATCGCTGGGCTGGAAAACAGTATAGCTGACAGCAGAGAATCTCTTGCTACAGAGATCAAGGGACTAAGGAACAGTCATGAGGAGCTGAAAAACGCTTTAAATGAAATGCATAACAAAATGGAAACCACCACGGCTCGGATTGAAGAGGCAGAGGAGAGAATAGGAGAACTAGAAGATAAAGTTATGGAAAAAGAGGAAGCTGAGAAAAAGAGAGATAAAAAAATCCAGGAGTATGAGGGGAAAATTAGAGAACTAAGTGATACACTAAAAAGAAATAATATACGCATCATTGGTATCCCAGAGGAGGAAGAGAGAGGGAAAGGTGCTGAAGGGGAACTTGAAGAAATAATAGCTGAGAACTTCCCTGAAGTGGGGAAGGAAAAAGGCATTGAAATCCAAGAGGCACAGAGTACTCCCTTCAGACGTAACTTGAATCGATCTTCTGCACGACATATCATAGTGAAACTGGCAAAATACAAGGATAAAGAGAAAATTCTGAAAGCAGCAAGGGGTAAACGTGCCCTCACATATAAAGGGAGACCTATAAGACTCGTGACTGATCTCTCTTTTGAAACTTGGCAGGCCAGAAAGAGTTGGCACGAGATTTTCAGTGTGCTAGACAGAAAAAATATGCAGCCGAGAATCCTTTATCCAGCAAGCCTGTCATTTAGAATAGAAGGAGAGATAAAGGTCTTCCCAAACAAACAAAAACTGAAGGAATTTGTCACCACTAAACCAGCCCTACAAGAGATCCTAAGGGGGACCCTGTGAGACAAAGTATCAGAGACATCACTACAAGCATAAAACATACAGACATCACAATGACTCTAAACCCATATCTTTCTATAATAACACTGAATGTAAATGGATTAAATGCGCCAACCAAAAGACATAGGGTATCAGAATGGATAAAAAAACAAGACCCATCTATTTGCTGTCTACAAGAGACTCATTTTAGACCTGAGGACACCTTTAGATTGAGAGTAAGGGGATGGAGAACTATTTATCATGCTACTGGAAGCCAAAAGAAAGCTGGAGTAGCCATACTTATATCAGACAAACTAGACTTTAAATTAAAGGCTGTAACAAGAGATGAAGAAGGACATTATATAATAGTGACAGGGTCTATCCATCAGGAAGAGCTAACAATTATAAATGTCTATGCGCCGAATACCGGAGCGCCCAAATATATAAAACAATTACTCATAAACACAAGCAACCTTATTGATAAGAATGTGGTAATTGCAGGGGACTTTAACACCCCACTTACAGAAATGGATAGATCATCTAGACACACGGTCAGTAAAGAAACAAGGGCCCTGAATGAGACATTGGATCAGATGGACTTGACAGATATATTTAGAATTCTGCATCCCAAAGCAACAGAATATACTTTCTTCTCGAGTGCACATGGAACATTCTCCAAGATAGATCATATACTGGGCCACAAAACAGCCCTTCATAAGTTTACAAGAATTGAAATCATACCATGCATACTTTCAGACCACAATGCTATGAAGCTTGAAATCAACCCCAGAAAAAAGTCTGGAAAACCTCCAAAAGCATGGAGGTTAAAGAACACCCTACTAACGAATGAGTGGGTCAACCAGGCAATTTGAGAAGAAATTAAAAAATATATGGAAACAAACGCAAATGAAAATACAATAATCCAAACGCTTTGGGACGCAGCGAAGGCAGTCCTGAGAGGAAAATACATTGCAATCCAGGCCTATCTCAAGAAACAAGAAAAATCCCAAATACAAAATCTAACAGCACACCTAAAGGAAATAGAAGCAGAACAGCAAAGGCAGCCTAAACCCAGCAGAAGAAGAGAAATAATAAAGATCAGAGCAGAAATAAACAATATAGAATCTAAAAAAACTGTAGAGCAGATCAACGAAACCAAGAGTTGGTTTTTTGAAAAAACAAACAAAATTGACAAACCTCTAGCCAGGCTTCTCAAAAAGAAATGGGAGATGACCCAAATAGATAAAATCATGAATGAAAATGGAATGATTACAACAAATCCCTCAGAGATACAAACAATTATCAGGGAATACTATGAAAAATTATATGCCAACAAATTGGCAACCTGGAAGAAATGGACAAATTCCTGAACACCCACACTCTTCCAAAACTCAATCAGGAGGAAATAGAAAGCTTGAACAGACCCATAACCAGTGAAGAAATTGAATCGGTTATCAAAAATCTCCCAACAAATAAGAGTCCAGGACCAGATGGCTTCCCAGGGGAGTTCTACCAGACGTTTAAAGCAGAGATAATACCTATCCTTCTCAAGCTATTCCAAGAAATAGAAAGGGAAGGAAAACTTCCAGACTCATTCTATGAAGCCAGTATTACTTTGATTCCTAAACCAGACAGAGACCCAGTAAAAAAAGAGAACTACAGGCCAATATCCCTGATGAATATGGATGCCAAAATTCTCAATAAGATACTAGCAAATCGAATTCAA